>NC_081411.1:118069685-118384285 GCF_030272615.1 Cryptomeria japonica
CAATTTCTGACATTGTTCCTTAAGTGCATTTTTCTCTTCATCATCCTGGTTTTGCAAAAGTTCCTTTCTCTTAGCTTGAGCAGATGATAACCTTTCTTGCAGAACAAGATTGAATTCTTTAGCAAAATTCAATTCATCTTGCAGTTTTAGATTCTTCATCCTTTCAGTATCATAATCCTCAAGTGCCATCTAAAGTTTCTTCTCCACAGCCATATTCAATGATTCTGGTTTCAGGATCTTCCTCAAGCTATTAAACTTCCTTTGAGGTACCAGGCTCTAATACCAATTGCCAGAATACAATGAATCCAAGAACATAGAGAGGGGCGGGGGGGGGGGGGGGGTGAATCGGTGTTTTTCTAGTAAATCAAGATTTTAACCTTTTATAACATACACATATAAACCGATAAATGAAGAAACATATAATATGAAGTAAATAAACCAGCCACATGAATGAACATCATAACACACTAAATTTATATGTGAAAAACCTCAAAGAGGAAAAACCATGGTGGGATTTGTGACCCACAATATCAATTCACTGGGCATATGAAAGATATTGCATAGCATGGGGGCCTACACATGTAGGAAGGCACACTTCCTAGAGCACACTTCTCAACACAAAAGAGTCTCACTGACTAAAATCTTCTACTCAGATAAAACAAAACTGTTGAACTCACAAAATGCATCTGCAATGCCAAAAAGAGTTTTGGTTAAAACTCTATTCTATATCGGTTCATAAACCTTGAACCCTTCTATCGGTATCACCTTTCCTCCAAGAATGCCTTACAAACCATCTACTGATCATAGCATGATATTACATTTCAATAAAAATGACCTACATACATATCCTTCGCATCACCTTGTTCTACTACTTTGTCATGTTACAAAATGAACTAACAGTCTTGACTTATATACCCTTTACAAACAATATGCCTTATGTCGGCTTACAATACAAAAGTATATTCAATGTTGGCCCTGTACAATAATTACAAAATGTTTTTACAAATAAAACCTTTCGGATCCCAAACTGATGTCGGCTTCATTGAAGTGTTGGATGTTAATGCTAGTGCCAGTGATGACCCTGAATACTCCAAAGCCGATATCCACCGGTGTATTCCTCCAAATGTTGGTATATGCCTTCAATATAATCTTGTTTCCATCAATGACAAGATATGAATCCAATGATTGTCAATTAACAACAATATCAAGTTGTAGTTGATGATTGAATCCCTCAACTCCCAAGTATCATGTACAACCAAAACATTGCATCACATAAGAGAAAAAAAGAAAATAATATGCTATCAAATACTAATTATTTTATTAAATTTACAAATAAATAATTATAATATACAATGAATTATCCCTAATAAATGTTAAATAAAACCCAATAGAATCGCTATATGAGGATGCTAGTCATTCAAGGAATCAAGCTCCCAAGATTGCCTACAAAACCAAAATAACCTTCTACAAAAGATAAAAGAAAGTTTATATTTTTAGTGATGGATGCAAATATATTAGATCAATATGACCAGTGAATTAGCCTATGCAATACCAAAATATACATATGAGACCTTACTTATACATACAAGGATGAATATAGGACCAACTAGGATGATGACTAGTATCTTAATCCCATGTCATGTGATAACATGGGATAAGATCACATTTCTACAAGAGACTTCTAGAAAGATTCATAACTTGTTAATTAGGCTTAGCTTGTGAACATGTGTGAATAGGTCCTAACTAGAAACTAGTTAGGTAATGTACCTTGTTCACACTAGAAAGGGGGAACTAGATAAGAAATACCTTTGTCCACACCAACAACCCCTTAAATGCAACTTAGGGAGAATGATGAATAAATGAAAAGATGCTAAGATGGTTGCTGACATCTAGACCATTTTAGGAACTCATGCGCAAATAGAATATATCACAAGGTAGGTAAATAAAAAGACCCAATGAACAAAACTTCTCCCTAAAAGAGAGAAAGGACAAGAATTATTTTCTCTAGAAGATGAGACCGAAAAAAACCCATGTAAGAAAAAGAATCAATCTACAAGAGAGAAGAAGAGAGACCATGGAGTCCCCCTCAAAATAGGTTCTATACCAATGGTAGATGCTAAAAAAATGATAAACAAGAGGGTATGTGTAGGATCATGGTGGGCCAAAATAGGCCCTTAAGTGGCAATGAAATTTCAGAAAAATACAGTTATACAACTTGAAGTGAAAATTTGAATATCTTATGAACATTTTTTGAAAAACATGTAAGAACATAATTTGTAGAAACCCGAATGCAGTTTCTAAGCTACTAGTTGTTTTTTGAAAAAAAATATATATATTTGATGAAAATTTAAAATTTCAATGTAGTAGTACTAAAATTTCAGGAAAAAGATAAGAAGTAGGTGTATGTCTGACCAACCTAACCATAATCAAATCATAATATTTTTTTATAAGATTTTAAATATATGTATTAAACTAATGTGCAGATGTGATACAAATTTTTTGGTACTTTTTTTTAAAGTAAATAATTAATTATGATTTTTTTAATACAACTTTTTGGAAATATAAAAAATCCATGTGTCTAACCATGTTAACTTGGTCAAAACTTTATGATTTTATTTATTTTTAAATCCTATAGTATGCAAAGACTAGAATGTGACACATCTTTCGGATTCAATAAATGTGATACCATTTGAAAGTTATATAAATGTTTTTCAATGAGCCTATCAATCAGGACTTTAGTCAAAATTCAACTAGAAAATAAATAATAATTATTTATTAAAGTCAAAATAAGGAAAGATTTATATTGTTGGAAAGATGAGAATGCCCTTAGAAAACCTTTTCATTTTATCAATTTCAGCTTAAAAAAAGTCCTCAGTGACTAAGGCAAAGTCTGGGAAAACAAGAAAAACTCAAAAACACATTTTTTGTGTTGACTTTCCAAGCTTGGCATGTCCTAGCCAAACCACAAAGCAATCCTAAATGAAAAATGAAGGGAATTTTTTTTTTTTTTTTTAAATCTGATATCCGTTCAAATCTAATATCCATTTAAATCGGATATTAGTTATGAAAAAAAATTAAAAATATATATATTTTAGTAAATTTGGCATAACTTTTGTATTTCATATTGAAATTTTGATTTTTAATAGGTGTTGGAAAGGTGATTCATAGCTCTACAATATGGATTAGGTAGTTTTTCTATTTTTTTTTAAATAATAATAATTAATTTAAATTATCCTTCATTTTTAAAACATCAAAAGCTCACGACGTTTTCATATGAACTCCCTATTTCATGATTTTTTTGTAACAATCATCTCACAATACTTGAAACACTAAATAATTAATTAATAATATAAAATTTAGGAATCTTATCGAGTTTAATAAATTTTGGCAAACCATGTTATTTCTCTTTAACCCTTCTATACCTCTCTCTCCTAAGATGTGAACCTATCACTCCACCTATTTGTTTCCTCCTCCCTCTCTTTTATCCAAATTTATACATCTCTCTCTAGACCTATCTATATAACTCTCATTGAATCCCTCATTCCTTCTCTCAAGATCTAAACTTATATTTCTACCTCTTCATCACTTCCTCCTCTATCTCACTCTCTCTTCCCTAAGATCTAGACTAGTCTCTCTAAATTTCTTTCCCATCTCTAGCAACAAAATTCAAAGGGGACGAGGAGAGGGGGAGAGAGGCAAGAATGAGAGGGTAATTGGGGGAAAGAGAGAGTGAGAGAGAGAAAGAGCTAATTAGGTGGTCGGAGAAGAGAGAGAGGGGGTGTGATTGTGGTGAAGAGAGGATGAGAGGGAGAGTTTGGGATTATTAGGGGGTAGGAGAAGGGAAAGTATTAAAAAAGAGAGAAGAGAGATGGGGAAAGAGGTGAAGCGAGAGATATAGAGAGTAATTAAGGGGTGGGGAGAGGGGGAGAGGTAAATATCTAAAAAGGCATAGGAGGAGAGAGGTGAGAGAGAGAGGGTAATTGACGGGAAGAAATAATGAGATAGAGATAGAGATAGAGCTAGGTGTAATTAGTGGATAAGAAGAGGAGATGGGTAAGTATCAACAAATGGAGAGAGGTGAAGAGAGAGATAGAGAGAGGATAATTAGGGGAGGGGGAGGGGGGAGAGGGAAGTATTAGCAAAAAGATAGAGAGAGAGGGTAATTAGGGGGTTGTTTCCCCATATTTACCCCATCTTGATACTTTCCCCCCTCTCTCTCTCCTACTTTGTTGATACTTCATTTCCCCCCTCTCTCCTCCCCCTAATTACCTTCTCTCTGGGCCTCTCTATTTAAACCTCTCTCTCCATCTTTCCCTCTCTCCCTTTGTTGATACTTTCTCATCCCCCCTCTCCTCCTACCCCCTAATTAACCCCAAAACTCTCTCTGATTCTCTCTTCCCTAGTTACCTTCTCTCTCTCACACCTATCTCCCCCTCTAACTTTACCCCAACTCTCTCTCATTCTCTCTTCCCCCCAATTACCCTCTTTGTCACAACTCTCTCCCACTTGAGCCATTTGTTGATACTTCCCTCTCCCATTCTCCCCCTCTCCCTTAATTACCTCTCTCTCTCTCTCATCACTATATACTATTTACCCATCTCATTATATACCACTTGGAACATAATAATCTTATCTCCCACCTCCTTTATCACAATCACTCCTTTCTTTTGAACCATTACATCCCCTTCAAACATGGCCCAAAAAACATCTAACTTGTTCACCTGCCAATATATTATAAAACAAAAGACAATGGAATGTCCTTAATCCTCTCTCTCTCTCTTGATACATCCATCCCCCCTCTCCCCCTCTCCTCCTACCCCTTATTTCCCCAACTCTCTCTCTCACTATCCCCTACCCCAATTACCCCTTCTCTCTTTAACATATCTCCCCCGTTCCCTTTATGGATACTTTCCTAACCCCTCTCTACCCCTCCCCCTAATTACTCTCTCTACCTCCTTCTCTTTCTCTCACTCTCTTTCCCCCTAGTTACCCTCTTTCTCTTACACTCCTCTCCCCTCTCCCCCTAATTACTCCTTGTCTCTCTCTTGACCTCTCTCCCCATTACTCCTCTCCCTTTGTTGATACTTGCCCCTCTCCCCTCTCCTCATACTGCCTAATTAGCCCCAACTCGCTCTCTCTCTCTCTCAGAACACAATATGATGTCATATAGTGTCATTAGGGGTCATATGGGGTCCTAAGGGGCCATACATGTCTTACAACACCATATGACCCCTTAGGACACCACACGACCTATTAGGACATCATATTGTCCTAGGGTGTCATACGGTGTCATAAGGGGTCATATCGTGTACTAGGATATTAAAAGGGGTTGTATGGTATCCTGAGGGGTCATATGGTTGTTGGTATTATAGATGTGTTACATTAGTTTTGTCATTGATGTCAACACTTATCCTTATGGAGATCTACATTGTTGATTTGGCACTATGGTTATATTGGTTTACTATTGAACTGACCCATTGTGTTCACCATCAAGGTCAGTGACTTATGTACAGTCATCGGTATATGCTCACTGACAGGTTATATGGTTCATCGACACTGATGATGACTTGTTATCATCTAGAGATCACTTGATTATATCAAATACATGGTTTGGATACTTGGTTTTGGTGTTTTGGTTATTGGTCTAATCGAGTTGACATATTTGTTATTACCGACAGATTGGTCTAGGTTATGGACCGGTATACATTATCTATTCCAGATCAGCACGACACGTTATGGACATAATTTATTGATTGGATATTGTTGTAAATGTATTGAGCCAACATGTTGTATCTCATCAAGACTTATTTGTAATTGATTTAATTGTAATATTCTTAGTGAGCCAACCTACACATTTGGTCTTAAGTTTTGTATAAATGTAAGATCTCATTTGTGAGAGGATGTATCGAAGTGTGAAAGTGTGGTATGATCATGGTATGTGTGAATATTGAAGATCATATGTGTAGATTATAGAGTGAATCAAACAGACATCATTTGATGGTTCAAGGAAGGTTTGAAGGTGTTTACCAGAGCTTAACTGGTACTAAATCCAACATTGGATATGCTACTTTGAGCAATACATTATTCTAGGATTTAACCATCCTACAATAGTCATTGTGACTCCCATTTGAGTAGTGTTCTCTAGGCAGTTGGCCTTTCTGCATGTGCAGACCCCATTTGTATACACATACTATATGTAGTAGTATCATCTGATTGTGGGTAAGGTTTCCCACCGTATTTTTTCCCCTTATAGGGTTTCCACGTCAAAAATATCTGTGTTATTTTTTGTGGATGTTGTTTCTCTTTCTGTTTCATGCATTAAGTTTCACCGGTATTGATATTAACTGTTAATCTGTTAACCCACATTAAGTATTAAGTTGGATTAAGTTTTGATTGGGTTGAAATTCATTGACAACTTATTCACCCCCCTCTCAATTGTCCTTCTGGTTCCTAATAATTGGTATTGGAGCTAAGTCCTCTTTTTGCAAAAGCCTAATAGCTTGAGGAGATCCAATGGCAACAAACATTTTTAGGAAGGATAGTCCTAAACTTGATGGAACTAACTATAGCATATGGAAGATCAGAATGGAGACACATTTGAATTGCATTGGAAGAGACATATGGGAAGTTTCAAAGAATGGCTATGTTGGTCCTACTCTAAATCAACCTAATCCACCAACTTTGGGTAAAGATCAAGAAAATGATTGCAAAGCAAGAGAAGCACTTCTGAGTGCATTATTAGATCAGCAAATCATGGGATTATCAGATCGATCTACTGTTAAAGCTATTTGGGATAAATTGGAGACATTGAATGAAGGAGATACCATTGTCAAAATTGCAAAACTGGAATGTTATCGGGTCAGGTATGAAAATTTGAAAATGGAAAAATATGAAAGAATTTATGCTTTTATGGAAAAAGTTAATGAAATTGTTTTAGGAATACAATGTTGTGGAGGATCCTAAAGTGAAGATAAAATTGTTTCTAAAGTTTTAAGAGCTTTTCCACCGGCTTACAAAATGAAAGTACCTACTCTTAATGAGTTAAGAACAATGCCTAATACATCAGTATCTAGAGATACCTTGGCTGGAAAACTTTCAGCATTTGAGTTTGAGGAATTTGGTCTTGTTGCTACAGTTAAGACAAATTTAGCCTTCAAAGAATCATCATTTGTAGCATCATCATCATCATCTAACAAATCTGATTGGAAAGCACTTTATGCTAAATAACCTTAAGATATCAGGAAGGAAAATGAAGAACTAGAAGAACTTGAAACACTATTTGCAAGAAAGATGCCTAAAGGTCCAGTTGGAAGTAAGTATGAAGGTAAAGCATCATTTAAATGTTTTAATTGCAATAAAGTTGGTCAAATAGAATCTAGATGTCTTGATAGACATGCAAGATTGAGAGAGGAAACTAAAAGAACATATAAGCCTAACTCTGAATATCAGAGATACAGATTTAAGAAGAACAGAGATAAATCATGTTACTATGCCGATGAAGGAGTTACAGATGATTCTGATGAAGAACTGATAGACAATGGATGGGCATTTGTTGCAATAAAATAAGATCAATCGACACCTACTATCCCACCAGTAGAGTAGCCCCTGGCAACTAAAATTAAAGAAAAAGATGAATGGATCATTGATAGTGGATGTTCACATCATATGACTGGTGATAAAAGTAAATTCTTATTTTTTTAGGAACATAATGGAGGTCTAGTAAGATTTGGCGATGATAAATCTTGTTTAATCAAAGGAAAAGACACTATATCTTTGGATGGTAAGCATAATACTGACAATGTTTATTATGTTGAAGGTTTGAAGCATAATCTTTTGTGTGTTGGTCAATTAGTTGAAAAGGGATTTCAGTTACAATTAAAAAATAGAAAATGCAAAATCATAAACAGAACTGGATTGAAGATTGCAACCGGTAATCAGACTAAAGGTAATATCTTTCATTTGAATAACAGTGATAAGACATGTTTGATTGCACATATTGATGAAACCTGGTTATGGCATAAGAGACTTTGTCATGTGAATTTTGATTGCGTTGTACAGATCAATTCAACTAAGGTGGTAAGGGATTTACCTAAGATTGTGAAACCTCATAATCCGGTATGTAAGGAATGTCAAATCGGAAAGCAAGTTAGAACAACCTTTAAGAGTATTTCTAAAAAATCCAATAATGTTCTTGATTTAATTCATACTGACTTGTGTGGTCTAGAAAGAACAAGAAGTCTACAAGGAGATAGATATTTTATGCTAATTATTGATGATTATTCTAGAATGTGTTGGGTTACTTTTCTCAGGGAGAAATCAGAAGCTTTTGGAAAATTCAAGTTATACAAGGCAATGGTAGAGAATGACACCAGTAAGAAAATCAAATGTTTGAGATCTGATGAAGGAGGAGAATTTACATCTATGGAATTTAATACATTCTATGAAGTGAATGGAATCAAAATACAACTATATAAAATCTATATATATATAAATATAAATATATATATATATATATAATTTATTGCAAAATAAATAAAATAAAATAAAAACACGTATAATAAGAGGGGGGCCAAACACTGTGCACTGCACAGTGGACGGTGGAGTTGCCCATTGTGCACTGTACAGTGGACGGTGGGGCCGAACACTGTGCATTGCACAGTGGGCGGCCTCGGTTGGCACCGTCTCCCCAAAACCCCGCCCCTTTGCCATGGCTACCACTCCCATGGACCCATTCGGCCCCTGCACAAACCCAAAACACAAACAAACAAAAAAGAAGAAACCCTAGCTCGGTTAGGGCTAGGGTAAAAATGTGTTAATGAAAATAATTAAAAAAAAAAAGGAGAGCCTTATTTTATATAAAAAAAGGGGGTTAGGGTTTGCATGGGTAATACCCTAGGGAATTATATATATATATATATATATATATATATATATATATATATATATATATATATATATATATATATATATATATATATATATATATATATATATATATATATATATATATATATATATATATATATATATATATAGGTGGAGATGTTTATGAATTAAATATTAATGAGGTTAATATTTATTTTTAAATTTAAAAAGATTGAGATGTTATGAATTATATATTAATGAAGTTAATATTTAATTTTAAATTTAAATGGGTCGAGATATTCATGAATTAAAAATCTATGGATTATTATTAAATTTTAATTAAATAAATTTAGATGTTTGAAATTAAACAATTAGGGAATTTAAATTCTAAATGTAAATTATTGGACTAGAGGGTTTTAAATTTTTAGCTCTTCTAGACGTAGGTGCACGTGATTAAACTTGATAGGAAAATATTCAATTGCGAATATAATTGACCCTTTAGTTATTTTAGTTTAATCTACTACTTAATTATTGTTAAGTAAAATAAAGGCTCTTATAAAACTAAGTGCTAGGATTGGTTTAATTAGATCCTAAGAACAATGAATGTATATTGGAGATTAATCTTTTTCTACATTAATTAACTGAGTTAATTATTGATTAAAGAGTGATGTGACAATAAAACTATTCAATTCGAATTCAGTATATTATTTTAATTATTTGATTACTTGAGCTAGTAGATAAGATTAACTCTAAACATAGTTAAGACAAAACATGTTATAATATTTTATATTTGTCAATTTAATGTTTTAAGTTGTGATTTAAAAAAAAAAAAATTATCCCGTTCTTGCCCTAAAATTTTGGGCATGACATTTTGGTATTAGAGCAAGGTTTCCACACTAGGAACCTTTCTCCATTACGTTTCGCTTTAAATTATTTAATTAATTTTATTATATTAAATTTCTAAGATATTTAAATTTAATTAGTTAAATATTTTTTGAAAGACCGGATCCAAGTTAACAAGAAACCACTTAACCTACCGAGACCAGAAGGGTGCCGGTAAGGCATCCAATAGATAGTGTTGACATCAATGACAAAACATCAATGCAACACATAATCAATTCCACCAAATGACCAACAATATTTAAGATGAATTTGGATATTATTTAAATGTTCGACTAGTCCATATCTTTAAATGTTGCACTGTGGCCTGAGTACGACTTTTAATGGATGTTTCCTGATTCCCATTTTGGGTGTAGTCTATTGCAACTGTTTCCATGATTCAAGGAGAGAAAAGGAGTTTAATGTTTGACATTTTGTGTAGCAAATTAAATGCTCCAAGGATTCAAGCATGATTTCATAATATATCAGGCATGCATATTCCTTGTTTTAGGCCATGTGTTGCAAGAAAATTTATTTTGTTTTCAATGTTCTTGTAATATTTAGTAATTCTTGTGCAATTTGAAAGTTGAATGCAGCTTCCTACCTATTTTATTATCACAATTTCCTCTTCAATCTATTCCATGGCCTTTAAGGAATGTAATGCCTATCAATTGAAATTTTCCAATTATCAGAAGTAAAACAAATTAACTTAGTATCATTTATCTAATTATCTTTGTCTAGTTGAAATATGCAAAATCAATACATCTTTTATGTTAAATTATTTAATTAAAATCTCTTTAAATAGAAAATAAAACTATTGAAACAAATCATTTTTATAAACATTAAATAGCATTCATATGGTTATATGCTTGAAATCAATAAATACAATATCTATTTTATTCAAAAATGATAAAATTAATATTAAAAATAGTCAAAAAATATGAAAAACAAAAAATATAACTTAAAATACATAAATATCAATATACATCGTATCTTTACAAAAATAATAAAGACTAGCATAGACAACACACTACTCATAATTGTTACAAAAAGGAATATTAGAATATTGCATAATAACATCAAAATTATAATGTTTTATACCTTCCAATACATGGTAAAAAAATTGCTCAAGAAATTTATAATAATATAACATTCTAGTTGATTCCAACCATGTGAGGACTAAATCCATAACATAATTTAACTATTGGATAGAGAAATAATTTATATGCACAAAACCTTTATATCATTTTTGAACTTAAAAATAATATAGTTTCAAACATAATAGTCAATTAAATAATAGTTTCTCTTATTTCATTGAGTTTTTTCTCTCTCAACTTAATTTTTTTTAGCTTTAACCTTTTTTGATGAATAGCATCCATTTTCATTAATTATATAGTAATTACACTATTCATAAGACAAGGTAGTGGGTTACAAGATCATCCCTTAGGATCCATATAGTTAGAGCTTTAGGAGTCTAGAGAACATGGGCAAAGCCCAAAAACAAAATAACATAACAATAAAAGTTGCTAAGTGGCTAGAGAAGTGGCCAAAGATGATAAAGGTTGATTATTGTCCTCCTTGGGACCCCATAAATTAGTTGGGCTAGAAATGTCATATGAAAGGGTCCATCCTTCATTAGCAGTAATGTCCTCCTTATCTTCATCTCTATGAGGTGGGGAAATGACTAGATCAAGGCGTGATAATGCCTTGGTAGATCTAGGCCAACCACCAACATTTCCAATAGGCTGATATGTGCCACCCCAACCCTAGCCAGATGAAAAACCCCTCCAGGTAGGGGAGGAGGAGAACTTCCTATTAAAATATTAGCCACCATCAGAGTGATGGTAGGCCTACGACCATGTGATCTAGAAATAATGAGAAAAGGAGCTTCAACCATGTTGGCCACTATGGGAAAGAGACTAGTCCTAAGAAATCGGGTTTCAAGAGGTGCTCTAGCAACAGTACAGGGAGCATTTACGAAATACCCCAAAATCTCTTAGAGGTGGGCCACTTACATTGCAATAGATTATTTATTTAAATTTAAATATGGAGAAAAACATTATTAGAAATATAGGCTGTATAAAAAATGAGACATTAAGACCAAGAGAATTGTGAGAAAAAATAACAACATTTCTATCTTTCTAAAGAGAAAAAATAATCTCCACCCTAAAAGCATGTGAAATCTAAAAACAATTAAAATAGAAGCCAGGGGGATACCTCAGAAGGACCATGTGCCAAGAAAAAGGCTTTGGCCTAAAAGGCTTGAAAAAGTCATGAATCCAACTCCAAAAGTCTTGAGCATGTCTACATAACCAAAGCATGTCTAAAGTAGAAAAGAATACACCAAAAAAAATGGGAAAGATTGGGTTTTGTAATAATGGACCAAATCAAAAGGAACCTAAGTCTCCAAGTTCCAAGTTAAGATTGGAGATACCAATAGTAGTCCAAAACTAACACCATGGGAAGGTGCAAAGAGAGCCAATAGTAACCCAAGGAAGGTTTGTAGCTATCCTTCAACCATGGTTTCACTGAGTGAATACCTAGCCTATGTAGCATATTCAAAGGTAGAGCCGACATTACCAAATCAAAAGTCTATCAATCTAACTGGATGAGTTGGTATTGAGATTGCATTTATTCCCAAGAATGAATGTTCATAGTTGTGTGTGTGAAAAGTGGACCTGTATCTGTAAGCACAACACTTCAATCAAGTCATTATATGCGTGGTTAATCAGATATAATCAATGAATAATAAACCATAACAAATTGACCCATTGCCTTCTAAAAGATGCGAGTATAAAATTGCTCTCAGATTATAAGCAATACCAGTGACTAGACAACATCAAGATGAAGGATTTTATCTACATGAACATGATGAATGCTAGATGGATGCAATATTGATCTAACAAGATTTAAGAAATATTAAACTAAATGATTTAATCAATATGAAATAATTAATATGCAATATCTCAAGGAAATCCTAGAGCAAAAACAGTATAATAACAATATATTCTCCAGCCTCTCTTTGAATGAGAGATGAGCCTAAATTTATAGAAAATTCAGAAAGAAACCAATGGTTGAGATCAAATGATGATGAGCGGTCAAGATTTTCCAAGAGGAAGCACAATCCAAGTGAATTGATGTGATTGGATGTTTTTCTCAGTTTTAAAGGAAATTGAACTAAAATTAAGATTAAATCAAGAAAAAACTGATTTAAAGGAAATTGAACTAAAATTAAGATAAAATCAGGAAAAAAATGAATTATTATCTATTTCATTCAATTTTAATATTTAATTGTTTTAATTGCTTTCTTTGAGATTATTTATCAATTTTAAATTTGTTTTTTTCAAGATTGTTTCTAATTGATTTCTTTTCTCAGTTAATTCCTTTCTTAGTCAATTAATTCCTTTTTTGATTTATTTCCATTTTTGAAGATTTGTTCTCAATTGATTTATTTAATTGAATTAATTCATCTTTCTTGATTTGTTTCCTTTTTTGAAGATTTATGGCAATTTGATTTATTTAATTAAATATGCTAGGATATTTAATTAAAATAAATAAGATAATTTTTTAAAATGATTTACTTGGAATGATTAATTAATTAAATAAATATTTAATTAATATTGAGTGATTGATTTGCCATGTGACATTTGATGATTTTAGGAATTAATTGTGTGCTCAAGATTTATTTAATTGCCTTTGGTTAGGACCTTGGTGATGCTATCGAGATTAGGGCCCCATGGTTTAGATGACCATTTTTAGGGTATTAGATTTGCCCCTCTTTGAATTAATGTGCGAGCAGTGCATTGGTTCAAAGAAAATTTGATGTCTAGGAGATGCTAGTTCTAAACTTGATTGATCACAAACTAGATGAAAGTGAGGTGTTTAGTTTGATTCGAAGCGACAAAGTTGAATAAAGTTTGATTAACGTGATACCATTCTAGAACTTGATTGAACTTGGGAACGATAGAAAACAAAAGATACCGAACTTGAACTTGATTGATCAAGAAGCGGATCTTATTGATCTAGAACTTGATTGAACTTAGATATAGTGAGTGATGATAAAAAAATCGATCTTGAACTTGATTGATCAAGATACAATGAAGATAAACTGTCTAGCTTAATCAAGAAATGAATAAAACATAACACCTATTTAGATTTAGCATGATCGAAGATACTCTTTAAACCCTTAATTGAGTTTAAATGAAAAATTAGCTTGATGAAAAGTGATGGAACTAGTTAAAGTAAAGAGATTGATTCAGATAAAAGACAAACATCAGCTTGATATGAAGCGATGAAACTAATATGCCCCTAGAGATTGATTTGATTTAGATGATCAAGAGATCTCGACTTGATATAAAGCGTTGAAGTTGAGATATCCCTAGCGATGAGGTCTTATTTGATTTTCTTTAGTTGAAAAAGATGTTTTGCTTGACTTTCGACAAAGATTTGAAAATTTTCTCGACATTTGAAGATGTGAGATCATAAGGTGACGAGTATGCCCCCTTGGGAGTGAAATCAAAAGATAGCGAGGGTACATGATGATTATAGGCAATTTTGAGTGATGATAAGTTGTTTTGAGCACAAATGATTCAAAGGAATTTTTGAAATTTTAGCGAGAAATTGAGTGCAAAATTGATTTGTAGAAATTAAATTGAGATTCAGCATTGATTTGTGAGAAATGGAGTGCAATTAGAAGAGAGAATGAACTTTTGATGAAAAGCACTAAGTGGTCCAAATTTTGAAATTGACTAGTAAAATGATCTCGATTTTTGATTTCGATCTCAAAAATGGACTCAGGACAGCCGATTTACAAGCTCATGATTTGATTTCATTGTACTTATGTTGATTGGTTATGAGATGTTGTTCTATATGCTTTATTCTATATGTATGCATGTCCTTTCAGTATAGATGAATGAATGTGAATGAGTATTGATGTCTATTTTTCTTTCTTTTCATATGCAAATAAATGAATGTGAATGAGTAATGCAATTTTTTTTTTCATTTCTATGCAATAAGATGAATGCAAATGAATGATAGTGAATGTATGAATCTATATAATATGCTTTTGTATGCAGCTAAACATCTCAAAACACAAGTACTCGATTAGAGAAATGATGAAAAGAGACCACTTAGCAAAGAAATGATGATGCTCCAACTCTCATTCAGCAGACAAAGAGGAAGCATTGTTACTATACTAAAATCACTCCAAATTCACAAAATGCAGAATGAAATGCAAGATGAGATGCAAAATGAGATGCAACCTAAACCTAGTCACTAGACTTTGAAAAGCTCAATTGTCATCATTGAGTGTTTTACAATTATAGCAGGCAGAATAGAGTTCATTTCTTTTCATGTGCAATATTAATTATCTTGTCCGCAATGACCCTTTTTTCGTTCATATCCTTGGACAAATTACGCATTGACCCGGATTGCACAATAAAGAAATTTCCTCAAAATAGACAAAGAAATAATGGGAACCTCCCTGTAGCATTCAAATAAGCGGAGTCGAGGTATGTGAGGTGATTCCACCTGAATGTGAAGGCTCTTATCATAGACACCCAACTAATTTAGATGTTTCCAGATCATTGGGATCATTCCTACAAGCAAAAAACAAGAAAATATTATGCCCCCAATCCTTGCTCCTCTTAGTCAAGATAGACTTTCTAGAGTTACTCAGAGGGATAATAATCGAAAACCAATATAAAAGACAACACACAAATAAAATTTTCATGCATAGCTCAAACTGTTTAGTGATTGTTTTCAATTTTGTTGTTTTGCCTGTTAACTCAGTGATAAAACTCTTCAGTAGTCAGGAGACAGGTAACTGACACGGAGTGGATGACCAGGTTTCACTAACGTAAGATTGACTTGGTTGGCACTGCTTAGGACATGTAATGTGCTCTTGTCGATTACCTAAGACTAGGACATTGATTAGTTTCAAGCTATGAGGGTTCCAACGAACTAGGATGTCACCAAAGTGACTAAAATATGTACAAGGGAAAGCAAAGATGCATGAAAGTGGGAATGCCAATGTTGCGTTGATAGATGGAGCACTTGAGTACAAGAGGTGCCTGTTTGCCAGGTTTTCACCTGCTTGGCAGAGATTCATATTTTTTTTTTACCAAGGTGCCTATTTACCAGGTTTTCATCAAGGCATTTTCTCTCTTTTTTTCTTTTTTTCTTCTGTTTTTTTTTTCTTTTTTTTTTCTTTATTTTGAATTTCTTCAGGACTTTTTCTAATTTTTATGATTTCTTCAGGACATTTTCTAATTTTTAGGATTTTTTCAGGACTTTTTCTAATTTTTATGATTTTTTCAAGACTTCTTTTTTTTTTTTAGGATTTTTTCAGGACTTTTTTTTATTCTTAGGATTTTTTCAGGACTTTTTCTGATTTTTTTTTATTTTTTAATGTTTTCCCCTAGTGTCTAGCAAGGCAAAAGGGATTTTGAGTACATGAATGGATAAGCGAATGATGGTGGATGCTTTCAAGGACTATCTCACAACATTAATCCAAGCACATGTTCTAGATATAGCAATATAAACCAAGGATTTTAGCGATGTAAAGCAAGGATTTTAGCAATGTAAAGATATGATATAGCGTAACTAATCCATATGGTCCACAGAAGTGGCCATGTCAAGAGGTTTGTGGAAAGAATGTTTTTGTATTTTGTCCATAGTGTTGATCAAGATCAAGGAATAGATCTGGATAGGAGGTAGATAGGATAATCAAGATCAAAGGTGGTAATGAAGGATGTAAGCGAGCAATGGATAGGAGCTAAAGGGTTTGGATCAAGTGCAATTATATAGGACATACAAAACCTTAAAGATCCTTAACCTTGTCAAGATCAAAGGTGGAAAACAAATATGAATGTAGATAGAGCGAATGAGGGATAATGGAGGATGAAGGATAATGGAGGAAGATGGATAATAGATGGATGTACATGGATGGAACTTGCCCCCAGTGTAAAGTGCAAAAGGATAATGGATTATGCATGACATCTGTTTACCAGGTTTTCATCATGGTACTTGCCCAAGGCACCACAAGAAGTGGTTTTCACACAAGGACGAATTTATTTCTCTTTACTTCTTTTTTTTTCACTTTTTTTTATCATTTTTTTTTCTTTTGGAAGATAATGGAGGCATGAGAGGAGATGGAAGAAGGACCCCAATGTCTCACTTCTTTGGATGGTACCTTTAGAATATGAGTTGCAATAGACCATGGCTATGAAGGTATGCTCAAATATGTTGGTAGGATAATGAAATGAAACTAGGGCAAGGACCTAAGCAAAGGATTGGATAAGAGGGATGGAAGGGTGAAAAAGAGGTGTTGAATAATGGATGGGATGTTGGAAGAATTGTGTATCGATAGATGGAAATGCTAGAAAGATCAACATTGGCACACGCCTTGAGGGATGGTGGACATATGGAGGAGAAGTGAATCTCAAATTTTGAGATTTGGATGGAGGAAAGGTTACATATTTTGGGGCATAAGAACCCAAAATGGATGAAGGAGGTGATGGAGGAATAGACTCAGAAGGTTTGGATGGAGGAAAAACAATTTTGGATGTCAATTTTGATTTTTCTTTAGACTATTGTGCTTCAAGTAGCCGCTTAGGGATCCACATGGCTTTTGATTTTTGATTATTTTGTAGTTCCTTGGAGTGCATTTCTTGTACAAGTGCCTTAGGAACCCATATAACTTTTGAATTTTCTTCTTTCTTTGTGGGCCTTTGTGGCATTTTGTATTTTTCTTTTTCTTTTTGGATCATATTTTGCTTTGTTTTGACTTGTCGATTAGATGGGACATGTTGATCTTTGAATATATGTGGATTACTTGACTTATGACTTTTATGCTTGGCATCCAAATTGCTTGGAGAAGGAAAAGAATGTATGAATGGATAGGAATGATATGGAGATATTTTAGATGGATGGAAGGTACTCGAAGATGTGTGCCTTTGTTGATCCTTCATAAGGGATGGAGGGATATAGGGACCTAGAATGGATGGAAGGTGCGAAGGAGAAGGCATGTATTTGGATTTAACTAGAGAAATGTAGGATTTATGAGAGATACCAACATCTTGATAAATTTCCCTGAGGCCATGACCTTTAATATTTTCTTTAATATGGAGGGGTTCTTGCTTGTGGAGATCAACCCCTTTGCCTTTATAAATATTTTGACTTGTAGGATACACTTTGCTTTGGAAAGAAGGCACGAGTCCATTATGAGATGGAGGTGGAATGTGGGGAATGATAGGATCATGAGAGGGATTTGTAGGCATGATGGATCCTTGAGGTGAATATGGAGGATTATGACAAGGAGATGAAGGGATACTTTGATCTTGACATGGAATAGGGTCATTGGATAGAGTAGGAAGGGTGTTTGACTCTTCATTTTGAATATGATCATTTGAAAAGGTGGAAGAGGCATCATGATCTTACTTAGGAAGTGGATTAGGAATGGGATTTGGAAGAATTATTTGCTCTTGAGATGGAAGGAGTTCATCTTGAAAGAAATGGAAAGGTATAAGGGGATCATCATGGGATTCTAGGAGAATAGGATCTTTTTCAATACTTAGATGGGATTGAGGAGTTTTGGTGTCTTGATCTTGATTTATGGTAGGACTTATTTTTTCATTTTCTAGATTATCCTCTTGACATGGAGTCACTTCTAAGGAAAGGATAGTATTTTTCATATGCGTAGGGGATTCTTGGAAGGTCTCCATATTTTGACATGATGGGGAAGCATTTTGGAAATGGCCTTCTAGAGTGGGTATGTTTGGAATTGAAGTGTATGATGGCATACGATTTGGGATTTTTAAATCTTTAGAGGAACTTGTATCAATATTGGAATTAACTTGGATTTCCATAGGAGATAGCCCTTGAAGGTCAACATGAGAAGTTTCATTGTTTGAAGGAGATGATATGGATTGTTGCTGAGAAGTTTTAGGAGATGAAGGCGTCATGGAAGGGATGGAGGCTACATATGGAGCCTTGGTAGACATAGGTTCATGATTTTGATTATGCTTAGAAGTAGTTCCTTCTTTTTCTTTAGGTGAGTCATTAGGATCTTCAATTTAAATGACACCATCATCAAGGAGATCTTGAATCTAATGTTTTAATTCCATACACATTGAAGTCTTATGTTTGTTATGTCTATGATATGCACAATAACTACTCAAAATTGCACATCCCCATGTGCTCTTTTTAGGCAATATGATAAGATTGTTCTTAAGAATCTCTTCCAAAGATGACTCAATAGATTGCCCCAAAGGTGTAAACTATCTATCTAGGGAATAAATGTCTTTTTGTCTTGATGAAGATGTATCATGAGCTTGTTTGAGATTTGGATTTTGATTGTCAATCATTTGTTGGTATTTGCTTGTCAAATCACATAATCATTTTAGCACTTCCTAAAGTTTCTCACACTTGATATCATACATTTGTTTTTCAAATGGAGTCATTGATTTATTTTGTTGGATTTCCATGTTATATATTTCTTCCTTTATATCTTGAAGCATTTGAGCATAGGCAGCCATGGGAATTGGAGCTAAGGTATCTATAAGATTCATACTCTTATCAAAAAAATTAGAAGAGCTTTTGGTTTGAACAAGCATTTTTAACCGACAGTACCGAGAGCGAGATGTGTTGCAGAAGTCAAGATCAAATTATAGCTAGTAGTTCGTTTAACGTAGTGATTGTGAGAAGTTACTAAGATTTGGTCCGGTTTCAAGAATGATCTATCCTCTGTAAGACATTATCTAAGTTAACTTAGGTTTGATAAGATGTTTGTTTGAACTAGCTTAAAGATGATCGACAAAATCGTGCAACGCAATAGTAGAGGTACACTATCAAGGTTGTTTATGCTCAAGAGGATGATAACCAGTTTTAGGCTTGGTGTAGATTATTTTGGATAGGTTTGACTATTCTGGACTAGAAAAATCAGGAGTTCATATGATAGAGGATTGGACAGAGACGAGATTTTGACAGACAAAGTTTCAATGATTGATGACTACCATTTTTTGATAAGGATTGATGTTTCGATGACTAACAAAGACCAGTTTGGACATGGATAGAGTTTATCACTGAATTGTTTGATATTATTTCATTTGTTTTCTCCAGTTTTAGTATTTCAGTTTTAGTTTTAGGGATGAAAACATAGAAAACACACAAGATATATAATAATTCAATCACAGCACACTAACCCTATGGAAGTTGGCTTAGAGAAGAAAACCTTTGCTTGCTAACTTAGGTACACACCCAATAGCTAATTAGAATATAGCCACTGAGTCTCACGCAATGGATTCTCAACATCATATTAGCCGACTCCAAATGCTAATGGGGGCATGATATGGCAAGTGTCTTGGGAGAGTTACTATCTCTCTTGCACAAAGATTATCAACCTTTCGGAGGTGTATCAGGTAGCTTCTATCTTATAGTTCTTAGTCAGGAATTCCGTTTGAAATTACCCATTGAAGTCATGCAAGCATGGTTGAGGCCTATAGCCCAACAAGGTACCGAAACAAGATGTAGTCACGTAAACATGATTGAGACCACGAGGCCCTACAAAATGCTCAATATGAGAGATGTCAAAGAGAAAACTCAAATAATCCCATCCTCTGAGACTTTAATCACTAGAGGCCTATTTATTAGAGTGAGTTGGAATGCTCAGGTCCAGTTGTACTCACTTGGGTCATTCTCACAGGGTGATTACTTTTTCCCACTATGACAGGCTCGCTAAAGGTACACAAATCTCAAAACTTAGAAAAAAGCTTCGAGGGTCTAGATTTTTGATTATCTATAAAAGACAAGAGCATAATCTCCTACCTCTTAGATTTTTCTGAAAAAATGAAAGATAGATTTGTTCTTTAACCAGATAGAAATTTAAGTGCCTTAGAAAATACTAAATGAATACACAATGTTTAGTCGATTCTCCTTAGGCAACCTGCAAAACCAATATGTCAGCAGTCATTTTCTTCTTGATTCTTTGGCAGGCATATGTTTGATTGATAGATTCTTTGACAAGCATCCTGAAAACATTAAAATGACAAAATTAGTTTCCAAAATAACATAAAAAATAATTATCAAAAGAAAATTCTAGCATGCAAACTATAACTTCAACTAATCTAACAAGAATTTCCATTTTTTATGACTATCCTAGTTATGACAGTTTTGATAGTACTTCACTCTGTCATTTCTAACTTTTTAA
This sequence comes from Cryptomeria japonica, assembly GCF_030272615.1. Lineage (NCBI taxonomy): Eukaryota > Viridiplantae > Streptophyta > Pinopsida > Cupressales > Cupressaceae > Cryptomeria > Cryptomeria japonica. Next base: position 118,090,636 of record NC_081411.1, read on the forward strand.
CCAAAGATAGTTTGAAAAATCACTTTGGTAGAACTGTGGAAACTGTGGGTTTACAAAACATATTAAAATTTGGGTTGGATCCAACGGTTCCATAAAAAGGTATACTCTCCGAACTGAGACCATTTTTGACTATCACAGAAAAATGAGTAAAATGACAGTCCTGCACTCTGTCAATCATAAGTTTCAAACCCAACATCTTTAGAAAACTCCCTTCAGTGAAACTATAGAAAAATTGAGTTTAAACAACATGTAGAAACGTGGTTGAGATCCAACAGTTAAATAAATAGTTATGCTCTCCCAACCGAGACCTTTTTTGACTGTCATAGAAGAATGAGTAAAATGAAAGTCCTATACTCTGTCAATCATAACTTTCAAAACCAAAATATTTAGGAACATCCCTTCAGGGAAAGTGTAGACAACTTGATTTAAAAAAACATATCAAACATTTGTTGCAATCCAATGGTTCAATAAAAATTTATGCTCTCTGAACCGAGATCATTTTTTACTGTCATAGAAGAACAATAAAAAAGAAGATTTTTATTTGCAAATTTAACACATGTTTATTAGTTATAAAAAACAAACATTAAATTTGTTCAAGAAACATTAGAAATCTTGTAGTTGTGGGTTTGAGCCTCACAGTGGGTGCCAGAAATGTGTGTGTGAAAAGTGGACCTGTATCTGTATCTGTAATACACAACACTTCAATCAAGTCATTACATGCATGGTTAGTCAGATATAATCAATGAATAATAAACCATAACAAATCGACCCATTGCCTTCTAAAAGATGCAAGTATAAGATTGCTCTTAGATTATAAGCAATACCAGTGACTAGACAACATCAAGATGAAGGATTTTATCTACATGAACATGATGAATGCTAGATGGATGCAATATTGATCTAACAAGATTTAAGCAATATTAAACTAAATGATTTAATCAATATGAAAAAATTAATATGCAATATCTCAATGAAATCCTAGATTAAAAATAGTATAACAACAATATATTCTCCAGCCTCTCTTTGAATGAGAGATGAGCCCAAATTTATAGAAAATTTAGAAAGAAACCAACAGTTGAGATCAAATGATGATGAACGGTCAAGATTTTCGAAGAGGAAGCACAATCTAGGTGAATTGATGTGATTGGATGTTTTTCTCAGTTTTAAAGGAAATTGAACTAAAATTAAGATTAAATCAAGAAAAAACTGATTTAAAGGAAATTGAACTTAAATTAAGATAAAATCAGGAAAAAAACTGATTTATTATCTATTTCATTCAATTTTAATATTTAATTGTTTTAATTGCTTTCTTTGAGATTATTTATCAATTTTTAATATGTTTTTTTCAAGATTGTTTTTAATTGATTTCTTTTCTCAATTAATTCCTTTCTTGGTCAATTAATTCCTTTTTTAATTTATTTCCATTTTTGAAGATTTGTACTCAATTGATTTATTTAATTGAATTAATTCCTCTTTCTTGATTTGTTTCCTATTTTGAAGATTTATGGCAATTTGATTTATTTAATTAAATATGCTAGGATATTTAATTAAAATAAATAAGATAATTGTTTAAAATGATTTACTTGGAATGATTAATTAATTAAATAAATATTTAATTAATATTGAGTGATTGATTTGCCATGTGACATTTGATGATTTTAGGAATTAATTGTGTGCTCAAGATTTATTTAATTGCCTTTGGTTAGGACCTTGGTGACATTGTCGAGATTAGGGCCCCATGGTTTAGATGACCATTTTTAGGGTATTACAATAGTGACTTGAGAAAATAGATCTTGAGGGGTGTGAATGTTAGACTTGTGAAAGTGCGGAGCATGAAACCCAAGGAATTTGGCCAAAGGAAGCCCTTTAATTTGCATGAGGTGAGACCGCCATATGTTCTTTTGATTGAAAGAGAACCCATCTCTTAAATTTGAACCATTCCAATGAACAACTTCCTAGGCATGCCAGATACTTTTGGAAATAAAAGTGCCTTCAATTTTAATGGTTTATTTCATAACTAGAAGGATTTGAAATCCTATCCCCTTCCATGTAGGGCACCTCACAAGATGCACTGAAGAGATACAAAATTTTCTTGAGAATAACTTTCCATGGGTTCGTGCCAGAGATCACATGTATGACCGATTTAGTGCAAAGAGAGACCTTTCTTCTAGGTGGAGAGAAAATTGAGCCCACCAAATTCTCTCGGTAAAGCCACTCTGTGAAAGCTAGTCATGAGAGGATGAAGAGGCCCATAAGAAGTCTCATAGGAGATTTTCTAGTTTCTGGTAAGAGGCTTGTGAAGGAGCCTAACATGAATAGTAGTACACATGAGTGACGATAAAGATCTTGGAGAAAATATGAAACTTTCCAACCAACAAAAGTGCCTTGGTGATCCAATAAGAGACAATTTTCTCAATTCTAGCCAAAACTAGGTTCTAGACATCCATAGAGGACCCTTGAAAAACAAAGGAGATGCCAAGGAATATAAAAATTTCTCTATGACCAATCCACTTCCAACCATACTGGAGGATCCAAGGAGAAGTTGGAAGAAAGGATTGATGGTAACATTGGGACTTATGCCACTAAATAGTAGACCAAAAGGCCAAACAAAAAATATCATGGCAGTGAAGAGCTTCCTGCATATTTTGTTCATCTTCAATAAGAATAAAAAAGAATCATAAAAAAATGACCATTGATGAGATAATAAGGGGAATTAGGAAAGGCAATCCCTCTAAACCTTCCTACAAAATAACATTGGCCAAGAGATACCCAAAACCTTTTGTTGTCAAAACATATAATGAGGGAGCCAAGGGGTAACCTTGGTGAATGGATCTATGAAGGACAAAAATAAAAGATTGATGACCTTTAATGGTGATGCACACAGAAGAATCACCAAAGAGAATGTTGATCGATTAAATAAAACGAGATCCAAAGCCAAGTGCCTGAAATATGGTGAGGATGAAGGGCCACTCAATTCTATTGTAGGGACAAAAATAACATTTCTCTTTGACTTCCTGGCCCATTCCATACTCCCCAGACAACAATAATGCTTTCAAGGATAAAATGAGACTTAGTAAAACTAGTTTTATTAAGATGCATAGTTTGAGGAAGCAAGTGCCTAATTTTCAAGACCACCAATTGCAAATATCTTCTGAATCTCTTGCTTTAGGTATGAATTTTATGTTTCCCTTGTTAATTAATTGACCTAGAGATTGATTGTGTAAAGCTTCTTGATAGACTTTAAGCAATTTTTGACCCATGACATACCACAAGATTTTGGAAAATTCACAAGGAAAACCTTCACAACCAAGAGCTTTGTCATCAGCTATGGAAATAACTACTTCCTTAAGATCATCAGTGGTAATAATTTGATTAGAGAAATCTCTTTTGGCCTCTGCCAGCTAAGAAGGCATAATAGAGAGAAAATCGTGAAGATCTCTATCTCTTTGTAAAGAAGGGGCTTGAGTGGTAAAGACTTTCTCATAATGGTGCATAAATGCCTACAAAATATCTAGTAGCTCAAAGAGCATTATGTGGCCTTCCTTAATGTGCTTAATGTTAGGTGAGGAGTGATGATATTGAAGAGCCAATTTTTTTTGTTTAAAGGCACAATCCCCCACCTTTAGCCAATGAAGTTTGGCCTTAATCTGAGCACCACGAGCTACATAACTATCAACAAATTGCTTCTAATGGTGAAGCTCTTCCACACAAACTTGAAGAGTAGAAGATAATGAATTGGTAGACAAATCCTCTATGGCATGATGGAGATTGAAAATAATAGCTTCATATGACTACCAATGAAAAATGACAAGTTGTTGGGCATAAATTCTAAGGAAGTGATTTGTGCACTAGATAGTCCTATTCCACCAGTCAATCCACCTATGAGAATAAGTTGGACATATTTCAAGATTCCAAACCCACTAAATGTTAGCCAATGAAGAGTAACTCAGCAAGGAAGTGTTAAAAAAACTTGAGTCTTAAGCGAATGAATAGTGCCAACTTGCCAAACAATATTAAATTGAGTGAAAAAACATCTAACAAGGTGATGTCAAGAATATGCATAACTAAAAATTGAGCCTGCATACTCATGGCACAATCAAGCCATTTTGAAATTCTATCACATCCAACCCAAAAATTACTCCACATTTGTCAAATATAATAAGGGAAATGATAACCTACATTGGGGTCATAAAAGCCCAATTTTCTTTACATGTAAAACCACCCTTCCCACTCACCAACTATTTAGTGAAAATTAATAATACCCTCCTTATTAGAGGCAACTTCCAACATATTGAAATCTGCAAACAAAACCCAAGTGGTAGGTGGTAGAGAATCCGTAAGCCACTGCCACAAGCAATATCTCTCAACAACATCATTGGAAACATAAATATTAATGATACCAAATGAATGATTGTCAATAGATAAAAGGACCTAGACCACATTTTGACGGGTATGTGCAAGATCATGGTGGGCCAAACAACCCTTAAGTGGCAATGAAAATCAGAAGAAAAAAAACTGAGCTAGCCAACTTGACATAAAAAACTGAATAAGACCAACATTATTTCAAAAATATGTAAGAATATAATTTGTAGAAAATTGAATGTAGTTTTTGAGCTACTGGTTGTTTTATAAAAAAATGAAAATTTATTTGATGAAAATTTGAAATTTCAAGGCGATAGTACTAAAATTTGAAGAAAAAGATAAGAAGTAGGTGTCTATCTGATCATCCTAACCACAATCAAATCATAATATTTTCTTATAAGATTTTAGATATATGTAGAAGACTAATGTCTGGATGTGACACATATATTTAATATTTTTTAAATAGATTTAAATAATTATAATTTTTTTAATACAACTTTTTCAAAATATAAAAAATCATATGTCTAACCACCATAATTTTTTAGTTATAAGGAGTGATAAATGGATCATTCATTCTCATGAGAGATGGGTTCTTATGAGACACTACTCATGAAACATGGATCAATGAGTTTGACTCAAAAACTACATAGTTGAACCCTAATAGAAATGCCATAGTTTGACTTGTTATGGAAAATACCTCCTACTCACCATAAGTTGGTCAAAATTTTATGAAATTCAATTTTTTAAAATCCTATAGTATGCAAAGCATAGAATGTGATGCATGCTTTAGATTAAAAAATGTGATATCATTGAAAGTTATAGATATTTTTCAATCAACCTATCAATTAGGACTTTAGTGAGAATATCACCACTTTTTGATCCCTCATCATCCTACACATACCCTGCAAATAGGATCTGAACCATTTGCCATGATGCAAGATTGCCAACATGGTGCAAGAAAAGTAACAACACCTCTTTGAATCTCTTCATGGATAGAAGCAAAAATAAGCCAATTGGCCAAGTAAGATGACATGCAATATCTAGGAGAAATGAAGAAATTTTAATTTCTTGAAGAAAAGAATATTTAAACTAGGAAATCTCTGTCAAACATTCCTCATAGCATACATCCTATCAAGGTCTATAAGACCATGAACATTGCATGGTAATAAATTCATGAATATTTTTTTTGCATGTTAGATCCTTATCCTCAAGATAGGAGAAAGTATTCTATAAGAAAATTATGAATCATTTTGAAGACAAGAGTGTAAGAATTTTCTTTTTTGAAGAGCATGACCACCATCTAAATTATTCCTAGAAGGGTTGTGCAAGTAATAGAGAGTAGTGGGTTAGCTTGAAACTATCATCTCTAGGAGATGGGTGCGAACCAAACAGGGTGAACATCACTAACACCAGTCAAGTCCTTCCCCTAAGAAATAGGGTTTGAAAGAGTAGACTAAGAGGATGGTTGGGGTTGAGGTTGTGCACCGACTACTTTTTATGGTGATGACTGCAATTATGGTTGGGGTTGAGGTTGAGAAGAAACCACAACCAACTAATTCTAAGAACTCACACTATGCTTCCCTTTGCAACCAACAGTAGTCAAACCCTCATCAGATTTGGTGGGATTTGAAGGCTGAGATTGCTTAAGATCCTTGACAGGAGACTTCACCTTGGGGAAGTCAAATGGTAGTCCTTAATCTTATGTTCTAAATATTGACAATGCAAATAAGTATTTGACAAATTCAAGTAAAGCAACTTCTAGGTGTGACAAAGACCACCAATCTGGATATTAATAGTCTCTTTGAGATCATGAGCAAGATTGATCTCAACATTGACCCTCTTTTGAGGACAAGCAAGATAAAAAAGCTTGGGATCAACACAAACCACTTTTCCAAGGGATTGAGAAATGACTTGTAAAATTTTATAGGAATTGCATGCAGAAAATATCAATTATATGCAAATAGAGATTAAACAGAGGAATGAAAAACACATAAATAATAACAAAGAGGAGATAATTGTAATGTGGTTGACCCAAACTCGAGCTACATCCACCAAACAAAGAGACTAATATTATTATCCGGTAAATCGAACTGATTACGATTATCAATCCGTTGTAACTCAATACAGCTGCAAAATGCTACAAAATTCTCTACCAAAAACCCTAACCTTTAGCCTTTTTATCAAGACATGTTGGTTGCAAAATTAGGGTTATAACAAGTCAGCCAATAGAAAAATAACTCTCAATGCCTTTGTAAAATAATAAGTCTTTTTGGCCTTGCACAACATTTCCCCTCAACCCATTTCCCTCAACCCCGCCTTGTATTGCAATAGGGAGCACTCCAGGGAGCATGCCGGGGGTGTTGCCCCTAGACACCATCTTGGGGCCATTGCCCCCAAACCCCCATAAAAAATAAGGGGCAAAACCGCACTGATATTAGTAGGGAAAGTTTAACCTTTGTGTCTGATTAGGATCCATATAACAATAATCTCCCTCTTGGAGACTGATCAAACTCCACAACATATCATCCCCCACTTGGAGACTAATCATAACATCATTGACCCTATAACACCCGCTGGAATGAACCACCCTGGACTCTAATGTTTTCTTTTATTTCTTTTCAGTCTTGAAGACCAAACAAAGCTTAAAAGGAGCTCAACTTCTCCCTTGTGATTGTCTTTGTAAACATATCCGCTGGATTTTCATCTGTATGCATCTTTTCTAGCCTTAATTCTCCATCATCCAACATTGAACAAATTAAGTGATACCTCAACTATATGTATTTTATCTTTGAATGCAAGGCTCAATTATTTGCAACATGGATGTCACTCTAGCCATCTATAAATAAATAATTGTTAGCCTATCTTTTGCCCAATTCTTCCATGAAAGATTGTAGCCATATCATCTCTTTGCTTGCCTCTTTTGCAACTAGACATACCCTGCCTCTGTGATGGATAAACCAACCACCTTTTGCAACTAGAAGTGACAACTCACCATTGTCCCACCAATAATGACATAACCTATAGTTCTCTATCTGGTATCAATATCCCCTACCAAATCTAAGTCTACATAACCTGCTAAATCAGTTTTAGAGCCCCCCAAATATAAATGTTTATTGGATGTACCTCTCAAATACCTGAGAACCCATTTTACTACATTCCAATGCTCCAATCCAGGATTACTCATATACTTGCTTATGACTCCAACAACATGTGCGATATTCTGTCTCATGCATACCATGACATACATTAAACTTCCTATAGTTGAAGTATATGGTACCTTGGACATTTGGTCTTTCTCCTCGTGTTTCTTTGGACACATCTCCTTAGTCAATTTCAAATGACTAGGAAAAGGTGTGCTAACAACATTTGCATTCTCCATATGGAATCTTTGCAACACGTTTTCAACACAATCAACCTGAGATAGAGTCACTTTTTTGTGTTTGCCTATCTCTACAAATTTTCATACCAAGGATTTGTTTTGATTCCCCCAAATCCTTCATAGAAAATGATTTTTCTAATTGTTTTTTTAACTCTTTAATGTGATCCATGTTAGACCCCACTACAAGCATGCCATCAACATATAAATGTAAAATAATGTAGCTACCATTGTCCAAATTCTTAAAATAACCACAATGGCCAGAACTACTCTTGATGTAGCCTTGTTCAATCATACAACTATCAAATTTCAAGTACCATTATCGAGGTGCTTGTTTCAAAGCATATAAACTCTTTTGTAATGTGCACACCAATTTCTCCTTACCTTGGACCTCAAATCCTTGGCGTTGTTCCATATATCTCTTCCTCCAAAACACCATGGAGAAAGGTGATTTTCACTTCCAAATACAAATCTTTAGCATCCACAATACTTAAAATAGTATGAATAGAAGTCATCTTAATAACTGGAGAAAAAATCAGCAAAATCAATGACCTTTTTTTGTGCAAATCCTTTAACAACTAGACTGGCTTTAAATCTATGCTTTCCTCCATCTTCCTCTTTCAGCCTATAAACCCACTTGTTTTGTAAAGCCTTTTTACCTCCAGGAAACTTACATAATTTCAAGTCTAATTTTTGTGCAAGGGGTCCATTTCTTTTTTCATGGCAAGCTCCCACTGAACCTTTGTATCCACCTGCATAGCTTAATCATATCCTTTTGGTTCACCAACATCTATTAACAAAATAAAATACAAAGAGGGAAAGAACCTTTCAAGAGGTCTACTTATCCTTGTTGACCATCTACCATTCACTAGACTTTGTGGTATTTCTAGTTGCTTTTGCGGAGCATGAGGAACCACTAGAGCATCACTATATGGAATATCATCCAGTACAACAAAATTCTTTTCTTTCTTCTCATGTTGTTGCAACTGATCTTTGTACAACACCTTCTCATTGAATACTGTAGGATTTTGCCAAGATCAAGGGCACAATGAAAAGCATAAAAAGAGACAATAGAATGGCAAGAACAAACTATATTCTCATCAATATGCATATGATCAACTAGATTAAGCAATACAATGAATATAGGCCTGCTTATATAGGCAAGGCCATATGGATGTATGAGCACACAAATATGACATGTGGCTCAATGAGAAACAAGGGTAGGTAAGAAATACTAAGGGTAGGTAGGAGAAATAATATAATATTCCACAAGAGGTGGATGACCCACCGAATGTGGAGTGTAATAGCAAAATAAGACCACAAAAGGTGGAATTTCTCCTACAAGCTCTATCCCTATGCGCACACTTCCCTAAGTGTCTCAAATCCAAACTATGAAGAGATGCATTATCCTAAGTTAACTTAAGTAAGTGTAATAATATCCAAAATGAATATTTATTCACACCAACACCCCCCCTTAAGTGCAACTTAGGGGAATGAAGACTCAAGTCAACAATGCAAGATGGGTCCTGGCTACGAGGCCGTGATAGGTACCCATGTACAATATGCAAATGCAAGCAAAACTATGCAATGCAATCTCTCACAAACGGAGAAAGGGAGAAAACCCAGTGGGAAAAAACTCCCCCCCAAAAGAGAGATGAATGTACAAAAGATTCTCAAAGAAGAAGGACAAAACCTCAAAGAGGAAAAAGTCCCCCCCATAAGAGAGGAAGAAGAAGTCAGCTGACCCCTCCTAATGACACATCCTGCACCTCCAAGAGAGCTCACAACTATTGGAACTTACTCTCGGTGAAAGGTTTGGTGAATATGTCAGCAACCTACTCTGCTATAGGACAATACTGCAAATCAATGACCTGCTCCTGGATGAGCTCTCGGATATAGTGCATATGAATCTCGATGTGTTTGGTCCGCTGGTGCTGGACCGGGTTCTTTGAGATTGCAATAATTGTCACAATGTAGAACTATTGGTCATGGAGTGGTGAATCCAAACTCTGTGAGGATCTGCTGGAGCCAAATGGTCTCAGTTGCTACATTAACAGTGCCTCGATACTCAGCCTTAGTCGAAGAGAGAGCAATAGCATGTTGCTTCTTGCTCTGCCAACAAATGGGGCCCAAACCAAGGTGAAAACTGTAACCAGAAGTAGACTTACGATCATCAAGATTGCCAACCCAATCAGAGTCTGTGTAACCAACCAAGCGAAGTCTTGTGCCTATTGCATAGTGAATCCCATAGTGATGTGTACCCCGGATGTAATGAAGGATGCGTTTGGCGGCTTTCCAATGAAGCTCATGTGGTTCCTGCATGAAGCAAGAAACCATGCCAACTGCAAATGAAATATCAGGGCGTGTATGAGTCAAGTAGATGAGACTGCCCACAAGCTAATGATACAAAGTGGCATCAACTAGTGGAGAAGAACACTGAGCCTCAAGCTTGGCTCCTGAAAGAAAGGGAGTCAGGGCAGGCTTACAATCAGCCATATGAAAGCATGCAAGTAGATCAAGAGCATACTTGGGCTGTGATAGCGTAATCCTGGAAGGTGACTGTGAAATCTCTATCTCGAGAAAGTAGTGCAAAAGACCCAAGTCAGTCATAGCAAATCTATCATGCAAAGCAGATTTGACCCTGCTAATGATGGATGAAGTAATCCCTGTAATGATCAAGTCATCAACATAGAGCACAAGTATCAAGTGAGAGTCATCCTATCACAAAATGTAGACATTCGGATTAGAATGACACCTGGTGAACCTTGCTGAGAGAAGAAAGGAATCCATCTTGGCATACCAAGCCCTGGGGGCCTGCTTAAGGCCATAGAGAGATTTCCTTAGTCTACAAACCAGGGAAGTATCCTAGATGAAACCCTATGGCTACTCCATATAAATCTCCTCATCAAGATCACCATGAAGAAAAGCACTCTTCACATCCATCTGATGTACAACCCAACCATGAGCTACAGCAATAGCAAGTGTCAAACGAATGGGTGCAAAGGTCTCAGTATAGTCAACACCTGCAACCTGCGAGAAACCTTTTGCAACAAGCTGAGCCTTATACTTATCCACACTACCATCTGATGCAAACTTGGTCTGATAGATCCACTTACATCGAACCATCTTTCTCCCCTTAAAGAGATGGACTAAATCCCATGTGTTGTTCCTCATCAAGGAACTATACTCTTCCTCCATAGCTTGGTCCCACTCAGGAACCCCTGATGCTTCCCTAAATGTCTGTGGATCGGAAGTGGTAGCAATGAATGCATGTGGAAGATCCTAATGTTGTGATCGAGTTCTCCATGTATCTGAAGGATCCCCAACAAGAGAACCCATAGACTCAAGTGTTTGTTGAGCCCAACGAGGTCTAGGTGGAGGTGGAGAACAAGGCTCCTCAACTGTAAGTGGACCCTATGGAGGTGTAATCCTACGAGTCAGAGTTGAAGGAGTCTCATCATCTGAATCACTAACATCACTATCCACAATGGAGGAGGGTGGAAGAGGTAGAGAGGCTAAGCTAGGAGAGCTTTCCTCAAAGTGAACACTCCTCTCAATGAACACCTCATGTGTCTCTAGATCCATCAATCTATATGCCTTAACACCCTCAGGACATCCAACAAATATGCAAGGCCAACTCTAAGGTTCCAATGCCTTGCATTTCTGCGGAGGTATGCAAGCCCATGCTGGACATCCAAAGACTTTGAAATGTCTCACAATCAGTTTCCTACCAGCCCAAGTCTCAAAAGGAGTAATACCTTGCAAAGCTTTGTGAGGAACTTGATTCTGGATGTGTGTGGCACAACTGATAGCCTCTGCCCAAAAGGTGGGATCAAAAGAATGTGCATGTATCATACAGCTAGCCATTTCTTTGAGAGTTCTATTCTTGCATTCTACAACCCCATTTTGTTGTGGAGTGTATGCTACAGAATGCTGAAGATCAATCCCCTCAAATGTACAAAAATCCTCATGTCTTTTGTTCACATATTCCCTTCCATTATCTTTGCAAAGAATCTTGACCACTTCCCCTGATTGCTTCTCCACATGAGTCTTGAAGTCCTGAAATCTATCAAATACTTCACTCTTACGAATGAGAAAGTAGACCCAAGTGAAGCAGGAGTAGTCATCAATGAAGGTAAGAATATAGCGGGCCTTACTAAATGAAGGTGCTGGAAATGGACCTGCTACATCGCTGTGAACAAGTTGAAGAACTTCCAAAGCTCTCCAAGTTTTCCCTTTATAAAACTTCTCTTTGGGATGCTTGCCCATGGAACAACCTGAACATACACCCTCTGAAAAATTGATTCAAGGTAGACCTGTGACCATGTCTTTAGTGCCTAGCTACTGAAGATAGCGGTAGTTGAGGTGACCAAACCACTCATGCCATAGCTTACTTTCTGAATTTCAATGAGTAAGCAAGGCCCTAGAAGGTGAACTTGGCATAAAGTGGGAGAATGAATAAAGCCTTGAGTTGTCATTGACTTGTCCCACTGCTACTAAGGCATCATCATCAAGTTCCTTTACCACAACTAAATCTGGTGTAAACTCAACCTTTTTCCCATTCCCATAGTGAGTGATTTGGTAGATGGAGAGAAGGTTGGTAGACAAGTTAGGAACATAGAGAACATTCTCAAATGTTCCATCATCCATGTCAACTGAACCTTTCCCTTCAACCTCTACTTGTGTATCATCACATATGTAAATGTGAGGTACCTTAGATGGCTCCAATGAAGAAAACTGCTCCTTTGTAGAACCCGTGTGATATGAGGCACCCGAGTCAAGTATCCACTGTTGTGAAGAACCTATTGTAGCCACAAATGCTTGCCCTTTTCCCTTAGACTGTGAGGAAGAGGAAGGAGATGAATCCTTCTTTGTGTAGGCGGATGGCAAGTTGATGTTGTTTTTCTTAAGAAGATTGGTTAACTCATCAACTTGCTTTGTGTGGCATCGATGCTCATCATGACCATACTTCTTGTAATATGCACAAGTTGGTTTATCCTTCTTAGGTGGTGTCCCCTTCTTGGAAGAGGATGAAAAATCACCTTGTGATGGAGAGGATGATTGTCCTTTTTCTTGGTGTGGCTTAGACTTAGAGTGCTTCTTCTTCTTGTTGGACTCTTTGTCTTGACTTCCTTGATTCCCTTGATTAGCCACCAAAGCCTTGGACTTTGAAGACTTGAGAAACCCCATGTTCAACAACTTAGATTGTTCCAATATTAACATTTCTGTGAAAGCATCAAATGAAGGCATAACATAAGAACTCCCCACTGTCAAACGATGAGTTTGGAAGATAGACACAAATGTTGCATATTCCGTGTAAGCTTGTCCAATAAGTTGAATATCAACTGAGCATCCTTTTTGTCAATTCCACAATCCTAAAGTTTTGCTCTTAGCTCATTTGCTTTGGTGACATAATCTTGGATTGTATCAAAACTCTTGGGATCCAAGTTGGTGAGCTCATTGTCAAACTGATAACCTTTGATTTCATCAACTTGACCATACAATTTCTGAAACATATCCCAAGCCTCTTTGATTGTTTTACACTTCTCAATGTGAAAAATGAGGTCATCTGATACATACTTGCATAAAGTTCCAAGAGCCATGCAATTCTTTGTGAGCCATTCTAATTGAGCACTTGGATCAGCCTTAGGATCAGGTGGTGTTGTTATTGTTCCATCTATTTAATGTGTGAGACCCTTTTCCATTAATTTACTCCATACTTTAATTTTCCATGATGCATAATTATGTGGAGTTAAAGGTGGAAAGTTATTAGGACTCATTGCAACAAAAATGGAAAGAGCACAAAGAGAGGCACAATCACACAAGACACCCCCCCAAATTCACTCAATCAAAGAACCCCCCCCAAAAGTGATGATTTGGCACTTTATAAGTAGTGCGTATACAATGGGCCACTTGCAAAAAATGGCAAAGTGGAATTCTGATTTACAATTTTACAACTACCTCAATAAGGCCAAAAGAGACTCAAACTAATAATGCAAGAGATCTAACTAAGATCCAAGCAATTTACAAGTACCCAATAGGCCAAATAAGACCAATATCTGAAAGTACAATTTCCACTCAAAATCTCTAAAATCTGATCATAGATTATGAAATTAGGCAATAAAATATGCACTTTCAAAAAAAATGGCACCTGAAAAGGAGGTCGTATGAGCTCAAACGAGGCCTTTGAAGTTGCAGAATTGAGGATTGGATAGGTACAATTGAGAGAATCCAAAATTTTTGAAAAACCTATGCACCAAAATTAGAAAATAACCACACCACTGTGAAGATCATGAAATTTTAGCCAATTTCAAAAAAAATTGCACCAAAAAAGGAGCAAAAATGAGCAAGATATGGCCTTTCAAAGTTGGACTGCAAAACTGAAAAGCTCAATGGAGAGGGGTTAAAAAATTTCAAAAAGCTGCTGATGTAGTGCTGATGTCAGCAATTCACTATCTTAAATTTGATGGCCATATGACCATCATGAAAACTTCGCCTCCATGTTGACTGGGCGTCTGTACTGTACGGACTACTGACTGTGCGGTTGACTGGGTTGTCGTACTGATGATGACATGGCACTGTGTAGGGTGTACTGTGGTCGACCATAAGCCAGTGGCTGCCTACCACATGGTGGACGTAGGTCCGTCAGTTTAGTGACCACCGGTGGAGGATGGCGTTGCCGGAGGCGGGAGAGATCGGCGGGCCCGGTGCCAAGGGGGTCGGCGACGGGCCGAGAGTTGAGGTGGCCGGCGGGAGAGGTGAGCGGTCGACAGTGGTGGCGGCAGGTGACGTCGACACGGGAGGTACACTGCAGCGGCGGTGGTGGGAGGATCTTGGCGTGTAGAGCGGCCGATGGGAGTACACGTCAGCAGTAGGTACGCGGCCTGCAACACTTGCGACACGCAGGTACAAACTGCATGGGGGGGTCTGTGGACCCCCCAAAAATATATTTGTTTTTTTCTTTTTTTTGAAAAAAATTGATCGCCCTTTTTCTGATTTTCAAATATTATTTTTTTGAAAAATAATTTTTTTTCTTGAAATTTTTTTTTTGAAATCCGTACGATAATAACCAAAATGGGGAAAAAAAATTTCTCACCAAAATAGGTCGACTTTATAGTCAAAATTTATGGAAACGGCCTCCCAGATTCAACAGTGATGTCCAAATCACTGTATGACACCCCCAAAAAATGAAGATCCCCAAATCCGAAAATAGAAGCCTCCAAAGTGTCTCCAAAAAACTAATTAATGAAGCCCCAATAGCTCTAATACCATGTAGGATTTTGCCAAGATCAAGGGTACAATAAAAAGCATAAAAAGAGACAATAGAATGACAAGAACAAACTGTATTCTCATCAATATGCATATGATCAACTGGATTAACCAATACAATGAATATAGGCCTGCTTATATAGGCAAGGCCATATGGATGTATGAGCACACAAATATGACATGTGGCTCAATGAGAAACAAGGGTAGGTAAGAAATACTAAGGGTAGGTAGGAGAAATAATATAATATTCCACAAGAGGTGGATGACCCACCAAATGTGGAGTGTAACAGCAAAATAAGACCACAAAAGGTGGAATTTCTCCTACAAGCTCTATCCCTATGTGCACACTTCCCTAAGTGTCTCAAATCCAAACTACGAAGAGATGCATTATCCTAAGTTAACTTAAGTAAGTGTAATAATATCCAAAATGAATATTTATTTACACCAACAAATACAACAATTTTTCTTCTCACAATTTTTAGATTTTAAACATCCCAAAGCCTATAACCAAATTCATCAAAGCCATATCGAATGAAAATACATTTTTTTGATTTTGCGTCAAGCTTGGTTCTATTTTCAGAATCTACATGTGCAAATGCTTCACATTTGAAGGCTTTGAGAGAATAATAACCTACCTTCTTACATGTCCATGATTCCTCTAGAATACCACAACCCAAAGGAGTAGATAGACCTCTATTAATTAAATATACATAAGTATTGACACTCTCTGCGCACATGTTTTAAGGCAAGCCAACATGAAATCTCATGTTGCTTGCACACTTCATTATTGTCCTATTAATGCGCCCAACCACGCCATTTTCTTGTGGAGTCCTTCGAACCATTTTATACCTACAAATTCCATTAAAGGAACAATAATCCTCAAATTATTTTCTACAATACTCACCACCATTTTCAAACCTAAAATATTTTAGTATTTTACCTGTCTTATTCTCAACCAAGCTTCTCCATTTCTTAAATATTTCAAAGACATCAGATTTTTGTCTAAGGAAATAAATCCAAACTTTCATAGTTGCATCATCTATGAATGTAATATAATACCAAGAGAGACCAAGAGAATATACCTTAGTCGGTCACCATACATCTGTATGCACAAGCTCTAACTTTTCATCTTTCTTTTGCTTCCCATCCTTGATAAAACTAACTCGCTTTTGTTTGTACCATACACACAACTTTCACAGAAATCCATATTAAGGCATTTTAGACCTAGTAAAATCCTTTTAGAATGAAGTAACTTCATACCTTTTTCACTCATATGCCCAAGTCTATTGTGATACAGTGTTGTCTCAAAACCTGCAACAATTGTTTTAGACTCTTCTTGAGAATCTGTAGCAATTGTTCCTGAATCTGTTTGGGTTTTCTCTACAACAAATAAAGTAGAAGGAACAATATGACATTTACAAAGATATAATTTTTCTACTTTCACACATTTTTATACTATCAAGGCACCTCTTGAAACCTTCCAATTTTTATCATTAAAAGTAACTGTACAACCTTCATCACCTAGTTGCCCTGCTGACATTAAATTCCTACTCAACCTTGGAACACGCCTTACCTCTTGCAATAGCTAGTGATTCTCATTCTACAAATTAATCTTAATTCTTCCATTTCCAACAATCTGACAAGGTTCATTATCTCCCAAATAAACCAACCCAAAATCCCCTTGGACATAATCAAGAAAATAACTTCTAGGGGTGTAGCATGGAATGAGGCCCCTGAATCTAAAAACCATGAATCATCAACATTATCTAGTGAAAGAATCAAATAATCTTCTTTATATTTATTCCTTACCACATTTTCCTCCTTATTACCCTCTTGTTTGTCTCCTTTATTCTTCCGAGACCAACAATTTTTCTTCAGATGACCTGGTTTCCCACAGTACCGACAATCTTTTGGTCATCTAGATTGGGATCTCTTGTTCTTTGATTTTCCTCATGACTTCCCACAACCTCTAGAACCTTTTCCTCTCTCCTTTGGTCTACCCCTACTTTTTGCATTCAAAACACTATCTGATGTGGATCCACTTGAGCTTTTCCTACGATTTTTATCACTCACAAGAACACTAACAACATCATCAAATATTAAGGTATTCAAATTAGAAACAGAGTTACTAACCACCATTACCAAACCATTCTAGCTTTTAGAAAAAAAGTTAATATTAGGAGAGCCCCAACTTCATCAAAATTTACCTTTAGAGAAGAAAACTGATCAGTAATCGTATTAAATTTATTTAAATGATTTGTCACAGATCCACCTTCAATCATTTTTAGATTAAATAGACGCTTCATGAGAAATAATTTATTTGAGGCTAAGGGTTTTTCATGCAATTTAGCCAGTGCTGACATCAGTTCTGTAGTTGTTGTTGCTTTTGTTATATTGAATGCTACAGATGGTACCAGACATAGCCAAATGGTTCCCAGTGCCTTTCTATTTAGAATATTTTTATCCTCATCGCTAATTGCATGTTTCTTGGTTGTTCCTTCCAATGGCCTCCATAAATCCTTCTAATAGAGATAATGCTCCACCTTCATCTTCCATAACTGATAGTTCTGCCCATTGAATTTTTCTACCTTCAATGTTTCCTTGTTCGCCATTGCTCCCACTTAACAGTGAGTCTCTCACTCAACCATGAAATCTTCCTTTAGGTGATATTCGAACACAACCATCTCTAATACCACTTTTTAGGAATTCCATCTAGAAAATATCAATTATATGCAAATATAGATTAAATAGAGGAATGGAAAGCACAAAAATAATAACAGAGGAGACAATTTTGATGCGGTTCACCCAACCTTGGGCTACATCCACCAAACAAAGAGCCCAATATTATTATCTAGTAAATTGAACTGATTACAACCAGCAATCCCTTGCAACTTAGTACTACTGCAAAATGTTACAAAAATCTCTACTGAAAACCCTAACCTTTAGACTTTTTTATCAAGACTTATGTCAAATACAAAATTAGGGTTCACAACATGTCATCCAATAGAAAAATAACACCTAGCACCTTTATAAAATAATAAGTCTTTTTGGCATTGTGCAACGCTGCCCCTCGACCTTGTCCTATATTGTGACAGGGAGCATGCTAGGGGAACCTTCCTTTGACCCTACAAGGGGCACTACCCCTTGACCCCATCTTCGGGGCACTGCTCCCAAATCCCAATAAAAAATATGGGGGGTAATCGCACCGATAGAAGTAGTAAAAATTTAACCTCCGAGTATGATTAGGCTCCATATAACAGCAAAAATGGCCAACAAGGCAAAGTACCTAGAAAATTCAATCCATATGGAGACCTTGATTTTCTTCTCATAAGAGACAAAGAAGTTATGTGATCATGCCTGGAAAAGAAATAGAGATGATTGGACATACCAAGGCCCATGTTGGAGAATGGTGTGGATATTATTGGACTCAATAAAACAAAACAAAAAAAGCCATTAAGGAAGGTTTTGAAACTATAAAGGTGAACCCCATGAGGGGCCCATGACTTGGAAATCCACTCACAAAGCATTCTTTTAGGTGGAACCATCCCCACAAAATATCCTATTAAAGTAAATTGTTTAAGCCATTGGCATGCACTATCAAAATCCTAAACATGAAAAATAACAATGGGGCTACAAGAAGATATATCTCATGAAAAACCTTGGAAACAAATTACCTGGGTCTTTTGTTTAGGGGCACCATGGCCACTTGATGGCAAAAATCCAACACTAGCATCAATTACTGGGTTGAGATTGGTTGAGCCACCATAAAATATTATTTTCCACAATAAATAGGATATGAAAGTAGAAACAACAAAAAACGATAGACAAAAGATGGAAACATGCAAGAAACCCTACCAAAGGCCAAAAAATCTCTGTTAGCAATATCTTTAATCTTTTAAACCTCTAAATTATATAATTCACAAAGGATGTTTACATAAAAAAGAATAGTTGCCATTAGTCACCATAATATTTCAATAATCAATAAAGTGAAGTGATGGATGGCCACGTCATATAAATTTCATCCATAAGCACATGAATCGAGATAGAGAACCATGGGTAAGAGATATATGCCTCATTTTCAACCAAAAAAGCTTTTGACATTGTTTGCCCCAGGCTTAAATCAATACTAACAAAAATAGTTAAAGAAAAAACTTAATCAAAACTCTTGATCGTATTGTAAAGGATATATTAATAAAAATAATTTTAGATACAAATTCAGCATTCATAGGAGAACCTTTTTTTTTTTAATCATGTTTTTAATAAACATTAAAATGCATCAAATAGTTTGTATTGGATAGTTGTTTATTTAGGGTTGGGGATTTCATCTGAGTAAACAATGTGCTTCAAATCTATCATAAGTATTCATTTTATATCCCAAATATAGCCTTGTTGGTCCATAGAATATTATTGTACCTTACACTTTAATAAGATAATTTCATTTTATTTTTGCATTAAAGATTTCATGCTACGACTTTGACATTGTGTCCTCAAACACACTAGGGCAATAATAAAAACATTGGCTAGTCATTGTATTGAGTTATTTGGAGGATTGGATTTGTAGAGCATGGCATGAGATGTGTGGATTCATGCATGGACACATGGGAATGAATTGGAGGGCTTTATTGTTGAAGGTTATTCACTGTAACTTTATAAGTCCTTTTTATTGCTTTACATATGGTTGATTAATATATGGAGTATGAATGCTTTTAGAGGCTAACTTTCTCCTCATGAGGGTTTTCCTAGGGTATGTCTTGTGTTATCTTGCACCTTGTCTATTTGATCTTTACATAATGTTGATTCTATTAGCTTGTATCCATTCTTGTTTGTCATCGGTTATGTAGGAAATAAATTACTAGATAATAATGGATTTAGTGCATTATTTACTAATAGTTTCTTTTTAAAAGAACATTTGCTTTTTCATAGTGCATCTAGTGTATTATGATTTATCAATATACTAACTCTGAACTAAATCTTTTGTTTGTGTCACCCCTATTCTTGCATTTGTTGATTTTATTTTGCTCCAGAATATTCATGTCGCAATAGTGTGGGAGATAATTTTAGTATAGTCGATGTGTTTCAACTGAGGCCTTTTTATGTCTGAAATATTCGTGTCTCTAAACCTTCCTTGGTTCAGTGGTTCATCGGTTAAATAGTTCAATGAGTCTTATGTATATACTATGTATTGGTTTTGTCAAGTTTAACATGTGCAGAAAGCTCAAGGGTGAAGTGAACTTGAACCATTGAACCTTTCTTGGTTCACGAGTTCATTGGTTCAATGGTTCAACTATTCTACATTTAAAGTGGGTGCTTTGCAAGGTAGAGGCCAAGAAAGAAAGAAGACCGATGTCATGTAGGAAATATTCCTAGGAATCTTGGTGATTTATTTGAAAAGATTTTTCACAAGGTGGTAATCATTATTCCGATGAGATTTCATGCAGAGTGTTACGTAATAAAAATGGGTGTCAGAAGTGTCATCTCCATTGTCACTCAAAATGAGTGAATGAGTTGTGGTAATCATGAAATCAGATTCGTAGAAATTTATATCATTTTGTACATAAAGATTTATATCTTCATAAAAAAGCCTAATTAAGAAAGACGAAGGTTCGACGTTAAAGGTAATTTTCTTAGAATTAGCAGATAGATAGTTATATGAAAGGTGAGTTGAAATCTTCACCATTTCTATCATTTTCATCTTGCAAGGAAGAAACTATTAATTTTGTTATAGTAACTGTAGTGGGTGCTATTGCTTCTTGTTTTGGTTTTGATCATGAGACCCATACCACCAAAATAGAGCCACAATCTAATCTAGGTTTCTCTCTTCCTGAATTTGGGGATATGTCCCTAGCTCATGTAGATTTAGTTAAATTTATAGAAAGATATAAGAATCCCTCTAGTTCATCTATGATGAGAAGAATTGTAGATAGTGGCTTAATAGAAGATTTAGATTTCCATACTTCCATATAGTACCCTAAATTAGTGCTTGAATGTATGAATAAGTATGATCCTATACATAGGTGCATCATAAATGCAAATGGGGGTGATTTTATGAATGTGAATAAGGAAACCATTATGGTGGTCTTTCAAATTCCTGATAAAGAACCTTATGAAGACTGGACAATAACCACCTCGTATGGGTTTTTCTGTAATGTCCCCATTTTAGCAAACTTGGATTTTGTGAGATTAGCCTATTATCCTGACCCTCGTAGGCTAATGTATTGGATAGAGGGTCTTTTGAGGATTGGTATCATCTCCAATGTTCAGAGTGCTTCAGTTTGGTCTTTGTTTGGCATCATTCGGACATCATTTGCTCTACTTCCTATTTTTAGTAAGTCTTGGGATGTTAGAGATGGACCCCTGCTATTTTTAGTAAAGGAGGTATGGTCATATGCAGCTTCATCATGTCAGCTCCCAGTTCAGACGGTGTTCAAAAATGTTGAATATTAATGGAGATATTAATGTTTATTTAGTTTAAATAAACATTAATGTTTTGAGTTATATTATTAAGTTATAATATAATTTTATATTACAACTTAAGTAAGGGTCCAAGTATCATTAAAGGGGATGATTTAATTAATTAATTGTGGCTCTTTTACCAAGGTGAAATATTAAATGACAAAGTGAAAATATTATAACATTAAATGTCATTTAATATCATTAATTGATTTAATGCCTTATTGGAGAAAATCAAACCTTCATGGGAAATATATATAAGGCTTTTGAAAAGAAGAGAAGGGGGATTGATTATGTGATTGGAGTTTTTGATTGAAGTTTCTCTGGAGCAATGAAGTGTAGAATACCAAGGGTTTCTGCAAGATTCAAGGCTTGTCCCCATTGGAGAGCATGGATTCTTCATTGTAACAACATATAGAGGGTGTGCAATATCATCTGATTATGCTTGTGAGAGTTGGCTTCATTCAGAAGTCAATATTGAGCTGATTGGAGGGTTTGTTTTAAAGTTTGTTTGCAGATTGAAAGAGACTACAGTGTGCTACAGTGCCATGAACAGTGCGCATGAACAGTGCCATGAATAGTGCGCATGAACAGTGCGCTACAGTGTCGTGAACAGTGCGCTACAGTGTCGTGAACAGTGCGCTACAGTAGTTTGAATTCTATAGAAGGGGATTTAGAAAGGTGAACAACTATATATATTTGACAAGGGTTTTGCATATGAGGAGAATCAAACCAATATATCAAGGCAGCCATTGAAATTCCAGGTTTTCTACCTATGGTCATTATATTAGAAAATCATTACTTCATTGCATCATTTTCTATTATGATTATATCACGAAATACTTGGAGGTTGCATATTCCACATTCATGGTAACATTCAACATTGATCAGCCACTTAGCTTTCATGCCAACTGTTTGCTTAAATGCCTAATGGCTATAGGTGTACTTTGGGATGCATGACAAGTGTTTGTCTTAATGTCTACTAGTTGTACTAGTTAATTTCAATCATTCCATGTGTGTGTAATTTCTAAAACAGCTAGCATATCATTTCCATAACAACTTTGCATTGTTAGAAGCTTTCCATAACTTCATTTGTAGCCTACAAACCCAAAGAAGACAAATAAAGAATTCACTGCAGCAGCTTCAAACATTGTATACCTAGTGTTTGACAATATTCCTTGGGGTTCAAATAAGCGAAACAGGGTCAGATTAGCCAAGGGATATTACAATGGTATCAGAGCAGTTTTCTGCCAACCTATTGGGTAGATTGATTCAACTAGTTAATCATGGTTACTTCAAGTACCCAGAATCAGTGGGAGCAGAATAGGAAGCAATTGTATTCCTCATTGGAAAAGTTAAAACAAAACCAAAAGAAGCTGGATGAATTGATTTCACACCCTGCAAAACTTGATAGAATTGCTAGGTATATGACATCTATTTTTAAGAATAAAAAGGTGAAACTTGAAGAGAATTTGGTGATTATTGGCTCTCAAGAAGTTGTTAACAGTCATGATAACAAGTCTAATTTTCATGACAGCAGCCTTGCACTTGAGTGTAATGATGATTTGAAAGTCATGGAAAGTTCAAAAAGTGTTGTGAGAGTGACCTTGAGTATTGGCACTCGTGATACTAGTGTCAAGAATGAGGATTGCATGGAAATTTTGGCTCATAAGAGTTCTGATCTATATGACAACAGTGATGAAATTTTGCATCAGCATGAGAGAGCAGTGACTACACATGTGCAAGATGCTTCTATTAAGTTGCCGCATGAAGGTAACTGAGATTTGGGTACTAATGGGGTAATGTGTGATGTGGATTTATGTCATTTAGAGTCTTATTTTTCAGATCAGACCTTAGAAAACAAGTTGAAGATTCATTCTTTGGCATAGGATCCCAGAATCATGAGTTGGATGGCCATGTAGTTGCATTGGAAGTGGAATTGTGTGAAGATATTGTCATAACAACAACTTCTACCTTGCCAGTTGAGCCATCCTATGAGCTACATAGCAGCAGTACCTTACATATTGATGTGTGCACAATTGATTGAACACATGATGTTGTTGATCATGAGGTGAGTGATGTTGATTCAGTTTCATACCATAGTGCAGATTTGGGTGGAAAGAATGAGTCACGGGGGTATCATCATCTGGCTGGGCAGTTGAAGGTTAATGATGATATGATTGCTACAACTTTGGAGCATTTTGATGTTGTTCGACAAATGTTGGCGACCTTTGGTTGGAGTACTCCTCAGACATATGAGCACGGTGATAGTAGCCTTTCCCTAGCAGAGTTCCATACACTCCGAGCAGCTATTGGGATAGTGAAACAAAATTACTTGTAGTTACTTGTTGATAGGGATTATCTTCTCGAGTGGGATTGCACTTGCTATGATGCACTAAATGGAAAGGAGGAGGAGGTTGATGAGCTCACCCATGAGCTTGAGGTGACTATGGACTCATTGGAGAGCGCTCAGTCAGCCCTTCGTGAGTCACAGTCACAAGTTGAGGAACTTACCGTGGCATTGAGTTTAGCACAGTCTTCACCATCTGTGGATACAATTGAGTTTCCTATAGCATCACTTGGTGATGAGTTTACACCCACGGGTTGTAGTGATGGGTGTGTTGAGGATGTGGTTACATCCGTCACTGATGCAGGTACAGGTGACTTAGATGGGATGAGCATTTGGGTTTAGAGTAGCAGAGAACCACTTGTTGCATCAGGTTCTCCCGAGGTTAGTGCTATGACAAATGATACAGGTTAGATTGTTGATAGCTCTTGTGTGGCAATGGTGGACTCTCCAGAGAGTTGTGTGTTAGTACGTGATGTTACTCCATCCATTTCACATGGAACTAGCATAGTGTCATCTGGTTGGGAGTATGGATCTCATGTAGATTTGTTTCCCTCTCCTAGAAGCAAATCTGTTACTTCATCCCATGCAGTTGATTTTGGATGCCAGGTTGTTGTTTCTCAGAGTCAGAGTGATCAGCTGCAGGTCTTAGAGGATAAGGTTGACTCAGCCTTATATTGTTTTTACTGCACAGATTCATTTATTGAGTACCTTCTTGAGAGTCCTAAGTTTCGAGAGGGTCCGTTCGGAGTTACCAAGGATACTCTCATCCAAGGTTCTCTCACCATCAGGCGTGGTGTGTGAGTAATTATTGATACTTTGACTAAAATGCTTCCTAATAGAGATTTTGCGATTGGGTTTACAAAGAGGGTTACCAGAGCCCCTACCCAATCAAGTGTTTGGGGTCAGAGATTGGAGCCATCTCATGATTCAAGTATTGTTAGAGATGAGCCCTTGACCGAGGTTGGAGCATTTTATCACAACTACATAGTTTGGAGTGCTCATCACTTTTCTTTGGATCCACACGTGGAGGACTTGATGATGCATCGATGTGGATTGGCTTCAGGATTATACCATCCATTGTGGGATGGAGAGTTACCATTTTCAGTAGATGGAACTAGTAGTTACAAGTACCCGACTCAATTGATTGTTGGTGGCTACTTGCTTGAGCAGTGTTTAGTTTCCCATCATGTTGATGTGTATCCAGTGGAGATTGTTACTCCTATGACATAGAGGCTATCTTTGGATACATGGCTTTAGAGAGACTATGGTGACAATGGGCGTGATGGTTTAGTTGGATATCACATCCATGAGGGTTTAACAGAGGTTGTGGAGAGATGTTGCATAGAAGATGTTTCTAGGTACTCCTATCTTCATAGTACAGATGGATGTGTGTATAGATTGCACAGGGATCCAGCTGATGATAGAGTTAGTGTTGCAGTTTGGATAGGTCTCATGGGTTGGCTTCACCACATCTCGCATGGTGAAGTGGTGATCAGTGTTGAGTAGCAAAAGTCTTAGGGAGGTTTAGATGGCAGATTTCTACCCTGGATTTGGAATCCAAGTTTACTATGTGGGACACTAGCGAGTATGTTGAGGGATCCTTTGTGTGCATCTGAGTTCTGGTTAATGTTCCCTATTTTGGGAAGCAAACATTGTCAGTTTTTAGAGTTGCTTCTACTTGATGTTCATGTTCTTGCGACACCTGTTGTTGAGGTTGATTTAGTTTGGCAGGTCTTGTTAGTTGCACCCTTGGTTTGGGCATTATAGGAGTTGCTTGGTAATACTAGGGACATTACACAGGTCTTCATTTGGGATCCAAGTGGAGGAGTTTCTTTGCAGTCGATATTGCTTGGGGACAAGCAATTTCAGGAGGGGTGGACTGTAATGTCCCCATTTTAGCAGAGTTGGATTTTGTGAGATTAGCCTATTATCCTGACCCTCGTAGGCTAATGTGTTGGATAGAGGGTCTTTTGAGGATTGGTATCATCTGCAGTGTTCAGAGTGCTTCAGTTTGGTCTTCGTTTGGCATCATTCGGACATCATTTGCTCTACTTCCTATTTTTAGTGAGTCTTGGGATGTTAGAGATGGACCCCTACTATTTTTAGTAAAGGGGGTATGGTCATATGTAGCTTCATCATGTTAGCTCCCAGTTCAGACGGCATTCAAAAATGTTGAATATTAATGGAGATATTAATGTTTGTTTAGTTTAAATAAACATTAATGTTTTGAGTTATATTATTAAGTTATAATATAATTTTATATTATAACTTAAGTAAGGGTCCAAGTATCATTAAAATGGACCATTTAATAAATTAATTGTGGCTCTTTTACCAAGGTGAAATATTAAATGACAAAGTGAAAATATTATATCATTAAATGTCATTTAATATCATTAATTGATTTAATGCCTTATTGGAGAAAATCGAACCTTCATGGAAAATATATATAAGGCTTTTGAAAAGAAGAGAAGGGGGATTGATTATGTGATTGAAGTTTCTCTGGAGCATTGAAGTGTAGAATACCAAGGGTTTCTGTAGGATTCAAGGCTTGTCAGCATTAGAGAGCATGGCTTCTTCATTGTAACAACATATAGAGGGTGTACAATATCATCCGATTATGCTTGTGAGAGTTGGCTTCATTCAGAAGTCAATATTGAGCTGATTGGAGGGTTTATTTCAAAGTTTGTTTGCAGATTGAAAGAGACTACAGTGTGCTACAGTGCCATGAACAGTGTGCATGAAGAGTGCCGTAAACAGTGCGCTACAGTGTCGGGAACAGTGCGCTATAGTAGGTTGAATTCTATAGAAGGGGATTTAGAAAGGTGAACGGCTATATATATTTGACAAGGGCTTTGCATATGAGGAGAATGAAACCAATATATCAAGGCAGCCATTGAAATTCCAGGTTTTCTATCTATGGTCATTGTATTAGAAAATCATTACTTCATTGCATCATTTTCTATTATGATTATATCATGAAATACTTGGAGGTTGCATATGTTTAATGGAGATATAAGTTGCATATTCCACATTCATGGCAACATTCAACATTGATCAACCACTTAGCTTTCATGCCAACTATTTTCTTAAATGCCTAATGGCTGTAGGTGTACTTTGGGATGCATGACAAGTGTTTGTCTTAATGTCTACTAGCTATACTAGTTAATTTCAGTCATTCCATGTGTGTGTAAGGTCTAAAATGGCTAGCATATCATTTCTATAACAACTATGCATTGTTAGAAGCTTTCCATAACTTCATTTGCAGCCTACAAACCCAAAGAAGACAAATAAAGAATTCACTATAGTGGCTTCAAACATTGTATGCCAAGTGTTTGACAATATTCCTTGGGGTTCAAATAAGCGAAACTGGGTCAGATTAGCGAAGGCATATTATAGTAGTATCAGAGCGGTTTCCTGCCAACCTGTTGGGTAGATTGATTCAGCTAGTTAATCATGGTTACTTCAAGTATATAGAATCAGTGGGACCAGAATAGGAAGCAAGTGTATTCCTCATTGAAAAAGTTAAAACAAAACCAGAAGAAGCTGGATGAATTGATTTCACACCCTGCAAAACTTGATAGAATTGTTGGATATATGACATCTATTTTTAAGGATAAAAAGGTGAAACTTGAAGAGAATTTGGTGATTATTGGCTCTCAAGAAGTTGTTAACAGTCATGATAACAAGTTTGATTTTCATGACAGCAGCCTTGCACTTGAGTGTAATGATGATTTGAAAGTCATGGAAAGTTTAGAAAGTGTTGTGAGGGTGACCTTGAGTATTGGCACTCGTGATACTAGTGTCAAGAATGAGGAATGCATGGAAATTTTAGCTCATAAGAGTTCTGATCTATATGACAGTAGTGATGAAATTTTGCATCAGCATGAGAGAGCAGTGACTACACATGTGCAAGATGCTTCTATTAAGTTGCCGCATGAAGGTACCCGAGATTTGGGTACTAATGGGGTAATGTGTGATGTGGATTTATGTCATTTAGAGTCTGATTTTTCAAATCAGACCTTAGAAAACAAGTTTGAAGATTCATGCTTTGGCATAGGATCCCAGAATCATGAGTTGGATGGCCATGTAGTTGCATTGGAAGTGGAATTGTGTGAAGATATTGTCATAACAACAACTTCTACCTTGCCAGTTGAGCCATCCTACGAGGTACATAGCAGCAGTATCTTAGATATTGATGTGTGCACAATTGATTGAACACATGATGTTGTTGATCACGAGGTGAGTGATGTTGATTCGGTTTCATACCATAGTGCAGATTTGGGTGGAAAGAATGAGTCACGGGGTTATCATCATCTGGCTAGGAAGTTGAAGGTTAATGATGATATGATTGCTACAGCTTTGGAGCATTTTGATGTCGCTCGACAAATGTTGGCGACCTTTGGTTGGAGTACTCTTGAGACATATGAGCACAGTGATAGTAGCCTTTCCCTAGCAGTGTTCCATGCTCTCCGAGCAGCTATTGGGGTAATGAAATAGAATTACTTTCAGTTACTTGCTAATAGGTATTATCTTCTCAAGTGGGATTGCACTTGCTACGATGCACTAAAGGGAAAGGAGGAGGAGGTTGATGAGCTCACCCATGAGCTTGAGGTGACTATGGACTCATTGGAGAGCGCTCAGTCAGCCCTTTGTGAGTTATAGTCACAAGTTGAGGAACTTACCGTGGCGTTGAGTTTATCACAGTCTTCACCATCTGTGGATACAATTAAGTTTCCTATAGCATCACTTGGTGAAGAGTTTACACCCACAGGTTGTAGTGATGGGTGTGTTGAGGATGTGGTTACATCCGTCACTGATGCAAGTATCAGTGACTTAGATGGGATGAGTATTTGGGTTGAGAGTAGCAAAGAACCACATGTTGCATTAGGTTCTCCCGAGGTTAGTGCTATGACAAATGATACAGGTCAGATTGTTGATAGCTCTTGTGTGGCAGTGGTGGACTCTCCAGAGAGTTGTGTGTTAGTACATGATGTTACTCCATCCATTTCACATGGAACTAGCATAGTGTCATCTGGTTGGGAGTATGGATCTCATGTAGATTTGTTTCCCTCTCCTGGAAGCAAATCTATTACTTCATCCCATGTAGCTGATTTTGGATGCCAGCTTGTTGTTTCTTAGAGTCAGAGTGATCAGCTGCAGGTCTTAGAGGATAAGGTTGACTCACCCTTATATTGTTTTTACTACATAGATTCATTTATTGAGTACATTCTTGAGAGTCCTAAGTTTCGAGAGGCTTCGTTTGGAGCTACCAAGGATACTCTCATCTGAGGTTCTCTCGCCATCAGGCGTGGTGCAGGAGTAATTATTGATACTTTGACTACAATGCTTCCTAATAGATATTTTGTGATTGGGATTGCAGAGAGGGTTACCAGAGCCCCTACCCAATCAAGTGTTTGGGGTCAGAGATTGGAGCCATCTCATGATTCCAGTATTGTTAGAGATGAGCCCTTGATCGAGGTTGGATCGTTTTATCGCAACTACAT
The DNA here is from genome assembly GCF_030272615.1 of Cryptomeria japonica. NCBI lineage: Eukaryota > Viridiplantae > Streptophyta > Pinopsida > Cupressales > Cupressaceae > Cryptomeria > Cryptomeria japonica. The sequence continues at coordinate 118,119,947 of NC_081411.1, forward strand.
AGTGAGGAGTGCTCATCACTTTTCTTTTGATCCACATGTGGAGGACTTGATGATGCATCAATGTGGATTGGCTTCAGGATTATACCATCCATTATGGGGTGGAGAGTTACTATTTTCAGTAGATGGAACTAGTAGTTGCAAGTACCCGACTCAATTGATTGTTGGTGGCTACTTGCTTGAGCAGTGTTCAGTTTCCCATCAGGTTGATGTGTATCCGGTGGAGATTGTTACTCCTATGACATAGAGGCTATCTTTGGATACATGGCATCAGAGAGACTATGGTGACAATGGGCATGATGGTTTAGCTGGATATCACATCCATGAGGGTTTAGCAGAGGTTGTGGAGAGATGTTGCATAGCAGATGTTTCCAGGTACTCCTATCTTCATAGTACAGATGGATGTGTGTATAGATTGCACTGGGATCCAGGTGATGATAGAGTTAGTGTTGCAGTTTGGATAGGTCTCATGGGTTGGCTTCATCACATCTCGCATGCTAAAGTGGTGATCTGTGTTGAGCAGCGAAAGTCTGAGGGAAGTTTACATGGTAGATTTCTACCCTAGATTTGGAATCCAAGTATACTATGTGGGACACTAGCGAGTATGTTGAGGGATCCTTTGTGTGCATCCGAGTTCCGGTTCATGTTCTTGCGACACCTGTTGTTGAGGTTGATTTAGTTTTGCAGGTCTTGTTAGTTGTGCCCTTGGTTTGGGCATTACAGGAGTTGCTTGCTAATACCAGGGACATTACACAAGTCTTCATTTGGGATCTAGGTGGAGGAGTTTCTTTGCAGTCGATATTGCTTGGGGACAAGCAATTTCAGGAGGGGCAGACTGTAATGTCCCCATTTTAGTAGACTTGGATTTTGTGAGATTAGCCTATTATCTTGACCCTCATAGGCTAATGTGTTGGATAGAGGGTCTTTTGAGGATTGGTATCATCTCTAGTGTTCAGAGTGCTTCAGTTTGGTCTTTGTTTGGAATCATTCGGACATCATTTGCTCTACTTCCTATTTTTAGTAAGTCTCAGGATGTTAGAGATGGACCCCTGCTATTTTTAGCAAAGGGGGTATGGTCATATGCAGCTTCATCATGTCAACTCCCAGTTCAGACGGCATTCAAAAATGTTGAATATTAATAGAGATATTAATGTTTATTTAGTTTAAATAAACATTAATGTTTTGAATAATATTATTAAGTTATAATATAATTTTATATTATAACTTAAGTAAGGGTCCAAGTATCATTAAAGGGGACCATTTAATTAATTAATTGTGGCTCTTTTACCAAGGTGAAATATTAAATGACAAAGTGAAAATATTATATCATTAAATGTCATTTAATATCATTAATTGATTTAATGCCTTATTGGAGAAAATCGAACCTTCATGGGAAATATATATAAGGCTTTTGAAAAGAAGAGAAGGGGGATTGATTATGTGATTGAAGTTTCTCTGGAGCATTCAAGTGTAGAATACCAAGGGTTTCTACAGGATTCAAGGCTTGTCAGCATTAGAGAGCATGGCTTCTTCATTGTAACAGCATATAGAGGGTGTGCAATATCATCTGATTATGCTTGTGAGAGTTGGCTTCATTCAGAAGTCAGTATTGAGCTGATTGGAGGGTTTATTTCAGAGTTTGTTTGCAGATTGAAAGAGACTACAGTGCGCTACAGTGCCGTGAATAGTGCGCATGAATAGTGCCATAAACAGTGCGCTACAGTGTTGGGAACAGTGCGCTATAGTGCCATGAACAGTGCGCTACAGTAGTTTGAATTCTATAGAAGGGGATTTAGAAAGGTGAACGGCTATATATATTTGACAAGGGCTTTGCATATGAGGAGAATGAAACCAATATATCAAGGCAGCCATTGAAATTCCAGGTTTTCTATCTATGGTCATTGTATTAGAAAATCATTACTTCATTGCATCATTTTCTATTATGATTATATCATGAAATACTTGGAGGTTGCATATGTTTAATGGAGATATAAGTTGTATATTCCACATTCATGGTAACATTCAACATTGATCAGCCACTTAGCTTTCATGCCAACTATTTTCTTAAATGCCTAATGGTTGTAGGTGTACTTTGGGATGCATGACAAGTGTTTGTCTTAATGTCTACTAGTTGTACTAGTTAATTTCAGTCATTCCATGTGTGTGTAAGCTCTAAAACAGCTAGCATATCATTTCTATAACAAGTTTGCATTGTTAGAAGCTTTCCAAAACTTCATTTGCAGCCTACAAACCCAAAGAAGACAAATAAAGAATTCACTACATCAGCTTCAAACATTGTATGCCAAGTGTTTGACAATATTCCTTGGGGTTCAAATAAGAAAAACGGGGTTAGATTATCCAAGGGATCTTACAGTGGTATTAGAGCAGTTTCCTACCAACCTGTTGGGTAGATTGATTCAGCTAGTTAATCATGGTTACTTCAAGTACCCAGAATCAATGGGACCAGAATAGGAAGCAAGTGTATTCATCATTGGAAAAGTTAAAACAAAACTAGAAGAAGCTGGATGAATTGATTTCACACCCTACAAAACTTGATAGAATTGCTGGGTATATGACATCTAGTTTTAAGGATAAAAAGGTGAAACTTGAAGAGAATTTGGTGATTATTAGCTCTCAAGAAGTTGTTGAAAGTCATGATAACAAGTCTAATTTTCATGACAGCAGCCTTGCACTTGAGTGTAATGATGATTTGAAAGTCATGGAAAGTTCAGAAAGTGTTGTGCGAGTGACCTTGAGTATTGGCACTCATAATACTAGTGTCAAGAATGAGGATTAAATGGAAATTTTGGCTCATAAGAGTTCTGATCTATATGACAGCAGTGCTGAAATTTTGCATCAACATGAGAGAGCAGTAACTACACATGTGCAAGATGCTTCTATTAAGTTGCCGCATGAAGGTACTCGAGATTTGGGTACTAATGGGGTAATGTGTGATGTGGATTTATGTCATTTAGAGTCTGATTTTTCAGATCAGACCTTAGAAAACAAGTTTGAAGATTCATGCTTTAGCATAGGATCCCAGAATCATGAGTTGGATGGCCATGTAGTTGCATTGGAAGTGGAATTGTCTGAAGATATTGTCATAACAACAACTTCTACCTTGCCTGTTGAGCCATCCTACGACGTACATAGCAGCAGTACCCTAGATATTGATGTGTGCACAATTGATTGCACACATGATGTTGTTGATCATGAGGTGAGTGATGTTGATTTGGTTTCATACCATAGTGCAGATTTGGGAGGAAAGAATGAGTCACGGGGGTATCATCATCTGGTTGGGCAGTTGAAGGTTAATGATGATATGATTGCTACAGCTTTGGAGCATTTTGATGTCGCTCGACAAATGTTGGCGACCTTTGGTTGGAGTACTCCTCAGACATATGAGCACGGTGATAGTAGCCTTTCCCTAGTAGAGTTCCATGCACTCTGAGCAGCTATTGGGATAATGAAACAAAATTACTTGGAGTTACTTGTTGATAGGGATTATCTTCTCGAGTGGGATTGCACTTGCTACGATGCACTAAAGGGAAAGGAGGAGGAGGTTGATGAGCTCACCCATGAGCTTGAGGTGACTATGGACTCATTGCAGAGCACTCAATCAGCCCTTCGTGAGTCATAGTCAAAAGTTCAGGAACTTACCGTGGCGTTGAGTTTAGCACAGTCTTCACCATCTGTGGATATAATTGAGTTTCCTATAGCATCACTTGGTGATGAGTTTACACCCACGGGTTGTAGTGATGGGTGTGTTGAGGATGTGGTTACATCCGTCACTGATGCAGGTACAGGTGACTTAGATGGGATGAGTATTTGGGTTGAGAGTAGCAGAGAACCACTTGTTGCATCAGGTTCTCCCGAGGTTAGTGCTATGACAAATGATACAGGTCAGATTGTTGATAGCTCTTGTGTGGTAGTGGTGGACTCTCCAGAGAGTTGTGTGTTAGTACGTGATGTTACTCCATCCATTTCACATGGAACTAGCATAGTGTCATCTGGTTGGGAGTATGGATCTCATGTAGATTTGTTTCCCTCTCCTGGAAGCAAATCTGTTACTTCATCCCATGCAGCTGATTTTGGATGCCAGCTTGTTGTTTCTTAGAGTCAGAGTGATCAGCTGCAGGTCTTAGAGGATAAGGTTGACTCGGCCTTATATTGTTTTTACTGCACAGATTCATTTATTGAGTACCTTCTTGAGAGTCCTGAGTTTCGAGAGGGTTCGTTTGGAGCTACCAAGGATACTCTCATCCAAGGTTCTCTCGCCATCAGGCATGGTGTGGGAGTAATTATTGATACTTTGACTACAATGCTTCCTAATAGAGATTTTGCGATTGGGTTTGCAGAGAGGGTTACCAGAGCCCCTACCCAATCAAGTGTTTGGGGTCAGAAATTGGAGCCATCTCATGATTCCAGTATTGTTAGGGATGAGCTCTTGACCGAGGTTGGAGCGTTTTATCGTAACTACATAGTGTGGAATGCTCATCCCTTTTCTTTTGATCCACACATGGAGGACTTGATGATGCATTGATGTGGACTGGCTTCAGGATTATACCATCCATTGTGGGATGGAGAGTTACAATTTTCAGTAGATGGAACTAGTAGTTGCAAGTACCCGACTCAATTGATTGTTGGTGGCTACTTGCTTGAGAAGTGTTCAGTTTCCCATCATGTTGATGTTTATCCGGTGGAGATTGTTACTCCTATGACACAGAGGCTATCTTTGGATACATGGCTTTAGAGAGACTATGGTGACAATGGGCGTGATGGTTTAGTTGGATATCACATCCATGAGGGTTTAGCAGAGGTTGTGGAGAGATGTTGCATAGCGGATGTTTCCAGGTACTCCTATCTTCATAGTACAGATGGATGTGTGTATAGATTACACTGGGATTTAGGTGATGATAGAGTTAGTGTTGCAGTTTGGATAGGTCTCATGGGTTGGCTTCACCACATCTCGCATGGTGAAGTGGTGATCAGTGTTGAGCAATGAAAGTCTGAGGGAGGTTTACATGGCAGATTTCTACCCTGGATTTGGAATCCAAGTATACTATGTGGGACACTAGTGAGTATGTTGAGGGATCCTTTGTGTGCATCCGAGTTCCGGTTAATGTTCCCTATTTTAGGAAGCAAACATTGTAAGTTTTTAGAGTTGCTTCCACTTGATGTTCATGTTCTTGCGACACCTGTTGTTGATGTTGATTTAGTTTGGCAGGTCTTGTTAGTTGTGCCCTTGGTTTGGGCATTACAGGAGTTGCTTGGTAATACTAGGGAAATTACACAGGTCTTCATTTGGGATCTAGGTGGAGGAGTTTCTTTGCAGTCGATATTGCTTGGGGACAAGCAATTTCAGGAGGGGAGGACTGTAATGTCCCCATTTTAGCAGAGTTGGATTTTGTGAGATTAGCCTATTATCCTGACCCTCGTAGGCTAATGTGTTGGATAGAGGGTCTTTTGAGGATTGGTATCATCTCCAGTGTTTAGAGTGCTTCAGTTTCATCTTCGTTAGGCATCATTCGGACATCATTTGCTCTACTTCCTATTTTTAGTAAGTCTTGGGATGTTAGAGATGGACCCCTACTATTTTTAGTAAAGGGGGTATGGTCATATGCATCATCATCATGTTAGCTCCCAGTTCAGACGGCGTTCAAAAATGTTGAATATTAATGGAGATATTAATGTTTGTTTAGTTTAAATAAACATTAATGTTTTGAGTTATATTATTAAGTTATAATATAATTTTATATTATAACTTAAGTAAGGGTCCAAGTATCATTAAAGGGGACCATTTAATTAATTAATTGTGGCTCTTTTACCAAGGTGAAATATTAAATGACAAAGTGAAAATATTATATCATTAAATGTCATTTAATATCATTAATTGATTTAATGCCTTATTGGAGAAAATCGAACCTTCATGGGAAATATATATAAGGCTTTTGAAAAGAAGAGAAGGGGGATTGATTATGTGATTGGAGTTTTTGATTGAAGTTTCTCTAGAGCATTGAAGTGTAGAATACCGAGGGTTTCTGCAGGATTCAAGGCTTGTCAGCATTAGAGAGCGTGGCTTCTTCATTGTAACAGCATATAGAGGGTGTGCAATATCATCTGATTATGCTTGTGAGAGTTGGCTTCATTCAAAAGTCAATATTGAGCTGATTGGAGGGTTTATTTCAGAGTTTATTTGTAGATTGAAAGAGACTACAGTGTGCTATAGTGTTGTGAACGGTGCGCATGAATAGTGTCATGAACAGTGCACATGAACAGTGTCGTGAATAGTGTGCTACAGTGTCGGGAACAGTGCGCTACAGTGCCGTGAACAGTGCGCATGAACAGTGCGCTACAGTAGTTTGAATTCTATACAAGGGGATTTAGAAAGGTGAACAACTATATATATTTGACAAGGGCTTTGCATATTATGAGAATCAAACCAATATATCAAGGCAACCATTGAAATTCCAGGTTTTCTACCTATGGTCATTGTATTAGAAAATCATTACTTCATTGTATCTTTTTCTATTATGATTATATCATGAAATACTTAGAGGTTGCATATGTTTAATGGAGATATAAGTTGCATATTCCTTATTCATGGTAACATTCAACATTGATCAACCACTTAGCTTTCATGCCAACTATTTTCTTAAATGCCTAATGGCAGTAGGTGTACTTTGGGATGCATGAGAAGTGTTTGTCTTAATGTCTACTAGCTGTACTAGTTAATTTCAGTCATTCCATGTGTGTGTAAGGTCTAAAATAGCTAGCATATCATTTCTATAACAACTTTGCATTGTTAGAAGCTTTCCATAACTTCATTTGTAGCCTACAAACCCAAAGAAGACAAATAAATAATTCACTATAGTGGCTTCAAACATTGTATGCCAAGTGTTTGACAATATTCCTTGGGGTTCAAATAAGCGAAACAGGGTCAGATTAGCCAAGGGATAGTACATTTTCTCAAAAAAGAAAGCCAAATATAAAAGTGTTATAGCTAAGAATTGGCTCCTAAAGTTTCAGAAGGGTTGTTCCAGACTACCTAAACCATTGAAAAGGGAGAATTTGATTAATGAGGAAAGAGATATCATCATTTAGTTGCATAAAGTTAAAGGGAGTCAACGAACTTTTTATTGGGACTTGGCTGGATGTATTTTTACATCCAAGTCATATTGGATGAAAAGAGATATTGATTGGGTTGAATTAATTGCTGAGACATTGCATGAGAGACATATAGAAAGTAGTTATCCTTGTTCAAGCATCGATATCTAAAATTAGGATGTGATTGAAGGCATGGTGTATGAAACAACCATACCTGAAAATCGTTAACCTTTGGGATGTTGACAATTGATACTCATCCAGGTTAATGGTGTTGTCATTCATGGCAACACATGTCAATTTTTGGTTGGTTACTTATCTGGTACTCACTAGTATTAATGCTTCAATAACCGACATTCATGCAACCAACATTCAGGGTAACTGACAAACTAGGAATTGGTACACATAGGCTGACATAGGAGATTGATCGGGCAAGTATAATCTGGAGGCGAAAATGGTCATATAAATTAATGTTTATATTTTGGCTAGGCTGACATGTAATCACCTTTGTAAATATGATTGTAAGCTGACATAAGGTATTTATGTTTATGTTTGTAAAGGGTATATAAGTTATTCCGGTTAGGTCCTTTTTGAGATATAGGATATATGATATCATGCAAGTGATCTTGATCGAGAAATGTGAATGTAATGATCTATAGTTGGTCTTTGTGGTGGTTACGAGGATAGAGAAGTGAATAAGGTTACTAGTAAAGAAGGGAACAATGTTAACCAGTACAGGCAGTGTTTAAACCAAAACTCATCTGGCATAGCAGATGCATACTTTGAGTTCAAAATTTTGTTTGTAACTCCATATTTGGTATCTGTAGTTAGGGAGACTCCTTTTGTGATGAGAAGTGTACTCTAGGCAATGTGCATTCCTACATCTGCAAGCTCCTCGTGTAATATTTGTTCATTTGGCCAATAGATAGGTATTGTGGGTCTCCAATCCCACCATGGTTTTTCCTCTTTGAGGTTTTCCACTTATAAATCTTTGTGTTATGGTGTTGATTCTTGTGGTTTCATTGTTCTTACTTGTTGTTACTTTCTTTTATGCATACTGGTTAATAAGTGGATTTGTTAATAAGGCTAAAAATACTCTAACCGATAGAACACCGATTCACCCCCCCACTCTCACTGTTCTTGGATTCCAACATAGGATACATACAAAAATTAGTTCTCCTTTTTATATTAAACAATTCTATAAGGTCATTAAATATTTTGATAATGTTGTTTAAATATTATCCACTTGCTTCACTCACATTTGATGATATCTTGGTGTCAAATATATCCTTAATTATATATTAGATCACCCTTCACCTAGTCAATAATTTGTGCAAGTCAAGGGAGAATATTTTTCAGTAAGGTGGCCTTGTCTAATGCTATCTAGAAAAAAAGTCAACTTCAACAAAAACCATGATGCTGCCATGATGAAACATCAACTTGAAATTAAATAAATAATTTATGAAAGTCAAGGGAGATTATTTTTTAGTCAAGTGACCTTGTTTAATGCTAGTAATCTAGAAAACAACTCAACTTCCACAAAAATTCTGGGTATCCCCGTGACCTAGCCCATCATCCAACAACCTGTATCTTGGGTACTTGTGCGTGCTAGGGAAAGACTAATCCCCCCACATGTGATATCCTCCCCCCACAAACCTTCTCACCTCTTTAAACCAGGAGCAGAGTCGAACTCGAGACCAAATAATGCTCTCCATGATGAAGCATCAACTTGACATTAAATAAATAATTTGTACAAGGGAGAATATTTTTTAGTTGAGCGGTCTTGTCTAATGCTAGTAATCTAGAATAAAAGTCAACTTCCACAAAAAGAAATGATTCTTTCCATGGTGAAACATCAACTTGACATTAAATAAATAATTTGTAGAAGTCAAAGGTGATTATTTTTTAGTCAAGTAACCTTGTTAAATGCTAATAATCTAGAAAAAAATTCAACTTTGACAAAAATAATTGATGCTCTCCATGGTGAAACATCAACTTGACATCATCCTTTCACTAGCTCTTAAAATTCACTGTAGAAGAGTAGATCTATAAAAGAGGTTAGATATTATTTAAGGTCTTGGTGTGTGTTGTTTGTGGGTCCTATAGATTTCTTTGTCCTCGTGAATGTTATTAAAATATTTCTTTCTTGAATCTAATTGCAAATGGAAATTCTAAGGACCAAGACACCAATTAACTTACATCCCCCCCCCCCAAAAAAAAGGAGAAATAAAATTGCTCGTTATACCAATATTTATTAAAATATCTATAGAATCAATTTTGATCATATTTGACCCTTAAATTACAATCATCCTAATTCTTAATAATAAATTTCAATTTACAATCTTCTCCATTGAAAAGTCAGTCTACCTCCTGGTTGACCTATTAAGATATGATGATTTTGCACAAGTCTATTACAATGTAATAAAAAATGATCAAATACTCGATGACTCAAATAATTTGTAGCAACGGGGCTACAAATTTATGAATTATATTTTTTTACAATGTTTCATTGTGTTTAGTTGCTGCAATATTCCATTGTGTCTTTATGACTGAGGATTTTGGGTCCCAAATAGCATCTTTCTTCATATTCCCTATAAAATAGGTAAAAAATAGAACCATAATATATGAATAAATAGTATAGATGCTTTATCCATCAAAATATAACAAATAATCTTAACTAAACAAAACATAGCTCAGATTCACTAAATCAGCAATAAGAGAAAAACAAAAACAAAGTAATGCTCATCATTTCATTTCCATAAAAATAAGATAAAATTACAATACCAAACTTCTAAACAACACTCTCCATCCTCAATCAAAAACTTTGTGTTCCCTTCAAAAGCCTATACAACCCTACAAAAAGAAAAGAACAAGTCAAAAATATTATTGTTTATTGATCCAAGGCTTAAACTTATGTCATACATAAAGTTAGTGAAATTATATTGAAGAAGAATTTGAACATCATTTAAAGGTTTAACAAGTCATATCTTTAAATTTTGCATTGTGGCTTTAGAAAGACTTTTAAAGCATGTATCTCAATTCCCATTTTGGATGTAGCCTATTACAACTGCTTCCATGAATCAAGAAAAAAAGGTGTTTGAAATGTTTGAGGTTTTTGAAATGCTTTAAGGATTCAAGGACTGTTTCATAATATATCAGAGATGAAAATTCCCATTTTTCAAGTCACATAGATTAAGATTTCTTAGATCGCTACAAGATTATTGTAGAGGAGGAAAATGATGCACTACAAAAACAAACACCTACCTTTAAAATTCACAATTCAAAACAACAAACACAAACAAAATCTCTTTATTACAAATAAGCTCTTAGATTGCAACACTATGTGTGAAAGGTATGGAAATAGGTGATCCACAAATTGAGATATGAATTCACTCATTTCCACACATCACATTAAAGGGAGAGTAGACCCAAAAGGTCCAACCTCAACTCTATTGAGAAGAGAGTTGAATGTAGATTGGATTCTACTCCCCTTTTTATTGTTTGAGGATGCAATCAAAATGATGTAATTTCAAAGCTAGTTCTAGGGAAAAAAGTGGGAATTTGACATAAAATAATGAAAACAACAAGGTATAGGTAAAATATGCAGATACAGAGCTGGATCTAAGTAGAAGAGACAAAGAGGCACCTATGATAAAAGATTTGGCTTGAAAGTGCATGTTTAGAAGGCAAATATTGACCTAGTTCTCCAACTATCAGATGTAGACAAACATGAAGCTTTTAGAATCAAAATGTCGCTTAGAACCTATTCCCATAAATTCAATGGAAATTATAGGACAAGGAGGAAATTATCGATTTGGTCCTCCATATTTTGCCCCTACAAAAGTCTGATCTAGTTGTCGTCAAATTTTATGCTAGAATCTTCATATGTGGCTTCTGAATTTATCACCTGCACACAAAAAGAAGGTAAATGGTTTTGTTGATAGGGTTTTCTTAGGTCAAACCATAAGTTTGTAACTAAGCATTGAATTGAACTTGAAATACTGAAGTAAAGGTTGAATGATATACCTCATATGTACTACAACTAATAATGGATGATGGTACAATTCTCTTTGAATGAAGACTGGTGTAGATTTTCTACTCCATGTTGTCGAAATGCTTGAAGAATATGGTTGGATGAAATACTGCCTTGAATTCTTAAAGAAGCTTGACATTGCTTGATGTGGAGGCATATATATGATGGGTATATATGAAGTTATGAAAATGAACTAAAAGGATGCTCTTATATAGGGTTCCCAAGGTAATTAACTGGTTAGGCCAACCTCCAATAGTCAAAATGAGACACTGAGAATAAAAATCACTAGGAAGGGGAAGTGCATAAACACATTTAAATTAGGTTGTGTTTAAGGAGGACTAGGATGCCCTAGGAACCATGGTCTTGGACCAAGATACCCTAGGCACCATGGTCCACCAAAAATAAGGCAAACAAGTGGAAAAATAGAGTGCACAACTTGAGGTATAGGTTATGTACTTTGTGCAAAAAGATAACATCAATATTGAGGTAAAAAGGGTCAAAAATAAACTTGGGGGGGAGCTAAGATGGGACACACTAAAGTAGGGGCACAAAAGATGGTATAAATTATGTAGGGTTACAATATATGATGATACATCTATCCCCCACTTTAGCAAGAGTATGGGCCTATGTGCATACTCACAGTAAAGTAGTGGAATTAGAAAGGGATTTCACTTCTCTACTAGTGGAGTTACTTCTAGGCTCTCCTCTTGTGAATATCATGCCTAGCGGCTTAGTTAAATATATTATAGCTAATGTTCTTATTGATGTTATAAATATTTCTATTATGCCCTTTGTAAACAATAACTTGTATTACAGTAATGCCTATCTTGTGACAAATTCAATTTTCCTTTGCAAAATTCCTTAGTGTGTTGAAATTAGTTTAGTTGTCGAAGCCTTTGATTTGGATAACTTCCCTTTTGGTAATTTTTTTAAATATAAATCATTTTCATAGCATGCAATTAGATTCCCCTCAAGCTTTTTATTTTCATTGAAATTAAAAAAATGCTAGATGAGTTCATGTGGTATAATTTTGATGCTTATTTTGATCACTACTTTTTTGCAACTATATTTGATTTAACATTTTTCTCCTTTGAGATATTCCTTATCTTTTCTTTTGATAAATTTATTATAAAAAGATTCAGGAAACTTGAAAAATCCTTGTTACCTTATCCAAAACAAAACATTCTTGAAATACAAATGAACTAAAAATTGTCAACCCTTGTTAATCTTTGATATGTAGGTATTCCTATGTCATCTCCTTCATCCTTGTACCATCTCCCCTTTAAGAAACATCTCTATAGATCTTTGATATCATATCTTGTTACTCCTCTAAAATTCCATTCAAACGTCATTATTTTTATGAATCTATAGGATAGTATGAAATTCCTTTGAAAAGGCAATTCTTGTTATGTTCTCTACCTCTCACGGTGTATTTAAACATGTCCTTTTATGACAACCCATCTAATTATTACTTTAGATATGAGATAATTAAAAAATGAAGATTATTTTATTTTTTTGATCAGTAAAGGCAGAGCCAGCATTATATTGATTATGCAAAAAATTAACAGAGCTAACATAGCTAGTAGGTAGTAGGTTTTTAAATAAGATTTATACAGATCATGGAAGACATATATGTCCTTCCGATATTAGCATGAAGTCTTAAAACTTTAACTTGAAAGAGTATAAGTCTGAATGGAAGATGCTTTACTACCCTAAAACCAAAAATATACTTGATAAGTCAAAATTTATCACTCAAGTCTCAAACAAAAACTTATACAAAACTCAAAGAAACCTAGCTTGCAATTTCCTTGTTGGATTTAGATTGCAGGTTCGTATTCCTCCACTCCCACGACCTCTATATGAAGGGTAGCCCCTACCACGGCCATGCCTAGACCCACAACGACCCCTACCTGCCTGCTCCGCTTGAGGGTTATCTTCTTCTGCGTTCATGGGCAATATGTCATTAAGTCTGGAAAATTGAATTAGGTCACCCTCTCTACCCTGGCCTTCTGGATTTTCTCCCAGAAACTGCCATTTAAGGTACCCAAGGCCAACTCCCACAAATAATTTGTGCCTATCCAAGTCCTTCTCTTTCGGGTCAAGTAGGAAAGCATAGTAGTTAATTAATTCACCATGAGAATTGAATAGGATTATGTCACCTGGCCGAGGGGCCCTAGAATCATGAATTGCTTTATTTAAAATTTTCTAGAGCTCTTGGGTGACCCCCTCTAGGAAAATATTGTTCGTGAGGGTCCAGACGACCTACTTAGCAAGTTTTAAATCTAGCAAAGAAGCAACAAACCTAGAGGAGATGCTAGTATTGTCTCGTGGATACTCATCTCTGTTCAGATGCCCACTACCCAAGATCATCTTGACTGCCAAAATGAGATGGAAGTCCGAGAAGAGAAGAAGGTGCTTAAGCCTCAAGTCTGTTATTTTTTGGAATGAGACTTGGCACGTAGATGCCAAAAGAGAAATTGGAGTGTCTGCTCCAAAATAGGAGGTGTGTCTGGGGTAAACACATTATGAATCCGAACGGGGGCTCTATCGACATGACTGGAAGTGCAACTATCAGCAAAGGAGGAGTTAAAAACTAGAGTTGTGGGATTAATTGGCAAGGATTGAAATCAACTTATAGAAGGCAATGCGAAGAAATAGGCTGGCACTCTTTTTCACACTAATTGATGAGGGATAGATTTGCATTAAATTTTCCAACTAAGGTGGTGAGGGATGTTTGTCCTTGACATGCCAAAATTCCTGTTTAGGCCACGCAAACCATAAATAGATTTGACTATTTTCTAGTTGGGTCTCAATAGTTGATTCAAGGGACTTAGCTCATAGCCACGGTTTAGGTGACATCACTAAATATGGGCCCACTTTACCCGAAATAGGTAAGATTAAAATTTTAACTGAGATAGCCATTTCATTTGTCCACCAAGGTTAATTTTAAAATTGCCCTGTTGATCAATTCTTTAGCTAGCTTTCACATATTTTCAAAGGTGGCTCTTACATCTAAGCTTAATATCCCTTGAGGTCCTTACTTGTCAAATGAGATGGTTTGATGAGACAATTGGCCAAATTCCCTGATCCCACCTATAGATGTAGGTTCCTAGAGCAGCTTTTTTCAAGAGAGCATCTTCCTCTGAGTTTGCTTCTCTATAGATGTGCTTTGCTTCATAGCTTTCTATTCTATCGAGGCTTACAATTATGTTGTCTAGGATTCCTTGCAATCTCCAGTTTGTAGTTTTTTTCCTCTTAATTGCATTTATTGCTATCTCTGAATCGCGCTCCACTAGAATGTTATTTAGACCATGCTTTATGCACTCTATCAATCCAAATTGCAATGCTTTGAATTCTGCTATGTTATTTGTGTCTAGAGGGATTGGCTTTGCCATTTTCCCAGGGATTGCTCCTATATGATCTTTGATTACATATCCTATGCCTGAAGGACTCAGATTACCTCTAGAAGCACCATCAAAATTTAGTTTAATCCAGCCAGGATTTGGAGGAGACCAGGTTGCCGCTTTTCTCATGTTGTCTTTTTGCCCAAAGGAAGGAGAAATCCTGATTCCATGCCAATTTTTCCTAATGCTTTCATCCCATGATGTAAAGGCTTTAGGTGGTTTGAGGGAGAAAGCTATCTTGCAGTTTACTGGTTCCAGGGAGAAAGCTATATTATTTTATTGCCCATGCATTTTTCTATAATTTTCAACATTTTGGTTTTGCCCCTCTAAATCTAATTATTGGATTATAAAATCTTGGCGCTTCTTCATGATTGAAAGGATGGATATCTTCCCTTATACTAAAGGTTTCATTATTTTATCCATTGATTGCATTAACAACTATAATTTTATTTTAGATGCTTTTTGTAGATATAAGATCAGAGTTACCTCTCACTCGAACCCTACTTTTCCCTCTTCAATCATGATACAAAATAGTTGAACTTCTCACTTGTTTTGTTTAAGCTATATAATCTCTCACTCCAACTTTTAAAGGTTTCATGCTACTTACTATTGGATTTTTTTATTTAAAACTATATAAATCAAAGAAACTATTTACCATATAGTGTAAACTAATAGAAGAAGCAATGCGTAGTGCTTCACTTCATATAGCAAGTTTTTCCAAGAATTATGCACAGTCCACCTGGTACATTTGGCTGAGATTTCCTATTTTCTACCATGTTAGCCCTATGGATCTCAGATGGGTGACTAAGGGAAAAGGAATATTTATCGATACCTTCTCAGATCATGAACAAAAGGGTAGATACGGCCAAGATAAGATTGATCAGTGGAAGATACCACTACATACAGTTTCATTTTACTCTGGTGAAATCATTGACAATAATAAGTAACGTGACCCCTCTTCTACATTTGTCTTATCTAAATTTCTCCTTTTTACATTCTTTATTATATATCCAATTTTATACATGTGAGAATCATCACAGTTTAGTATTGTCTCATATTCATTTTTCATAATGTTTAACGTGTGTAGTGACAAGAGTTGCTGAAAACATTCCGAACAATGTACTCGAGCTAATGAACAAGGTGCCATTAGTAGTTGAAAAATATCCAACTAGTTTGGAAGAATCTATAAATTTTTTTGAAATGTTCACCCTTCAGTCTCCACATAATCATCAAAATGTACAAATTGTGGGAATATGTGGTACGGGTGGCTCTGGCAAGGCAACTCTTGCAAAAGCAATATATAATAGAGAGTGCACATCTATGGAGAGATCCAGTTTTGTCTTCTATATGAAAGATGTTGTAGCCAAAAGTGTTTTTCATAATAAATAGATAATACTGCTTGAGCACATAGGCATCAAAGGTGTATCATTGTATCATTTGATAACATAGAACAAGGCAAAGCAATTCATCTGTTCATGTGCTTATTGTTTTGGATGATGTGGGTCACATTGATCAACTCGATGCTCTGTTGCCCACAAGGGGTAATCTTGGATGTGATAGTTTGGTGATTGTTACAACAAGGGAAGTGGAAGTCCTGAGATTGGAAGGGATAACCCCATTTATAAGATGAAAACACTTAATCTATTGCATGCCCAACAACTTTTTTGTTGGCATGCTTTTCTACAGCCTTCTCCTCCTGAAGGGTTCGAGGATATAATTGAAAAGTTCTTACATGTTTGCAATGGGATACCATTGTCTCTCAAGGTAACTGAAGGTAACTGGGGGACAACTTTATGACAATTCTGGAAAAGATTATTAGGAATCTCAATAGCAAAATATTTCCCGAATATTGGCCAACTGCATTATAGAGAGGCTAAAGGTTATCTGTGATGCATTAGATAAGGAAGAGAAACATTTATTCCTGGAGAGAACTTGTTTCTTCGTTGGAATGGAGAAAAATTCTACCAATGCAATCTGGAACTGATTAGGGCAGAGTGGTCTGCATAGTTTGGAGACACTTGTGAATAAGAGTCTTTTTTGAGATAGATGAGGCCAATTACATAAGACAATCTAAGGGATTTGGGAAGAGAAAATCCATATCAGTAGTCACCTTACCCTCTTTGATTTCTTCGATAGTTTATGAATGGTAAGAAACAAGAAGAGGTCAGTTAGGCTTATAATTTTTTTATAATTGTGTTAGTAATAATGAGAACTTGTCAATTTGGTTGATTTTTTGTGCTACAAGTTCAACATATCATGATACTTATGTCAATAGCGTGATATTACAGTGGAATTGGGCCTCCTACTGATTAATTGGTTGTGGATCAATATTTTATTTCCTCAGGATCCCCTTTCTCTTCCATGACTGAAAAATCCAAAAAAAACATTTTTTCCTATTTATAAAAAAATTCTTCCTCCTCTAATTACATACTCAATAGATCCCAGAGATCCCCAACTTTTACTTGTTCAGTACATATAATATGTTATAATAGTTGCAACGGGACCAACATCACTCTCTAAGAAAACACACACTAACTGCATAGCAACACAATATCTTGTATATCAATGAGAATTAATAATACATAGATATCTAGTCTATCGACAGAAACTAATAATACATTAGATCAAATTTCACCTAGTCAAATAAATAATTTGTGCAAGTTAAAGGGAGATTTTTTTTTAGTCAAATAACCTTATTTAATACAAGTAATCTAGAAAAAATATCTAACTTCCACAAAAACCACTAATGCTCTCTACGATAAAACATCAACTTGACATCATTCTTTGTCACTAGCTCTCGAATCTAGTAGCCAGTGGCAATTCTAGGGATTGAAAAGTTAGTTGACCTCATTCTCTCTAGCAAATTGGGTCGTTGCTTTTAAGGAACTTGTATCACACCAAGGCCAATAACTTTCAATAAAAATATTTAGACTATTTTTGAGCCTTTTGCCCTATTTATAGGCAATTCTCATCATAGTCGGTACTATTGGCAATATGGAGGAATTGATTATGTGTTGCATTGATGTTTGTCATTGATGTCAACACTAGCTTGTTTGGTTGTCTACCAAGTTCCGATAGAGTGGTTCGACTTTAATGATGATTAGGAGATCTGTCTCCGATGTATTTCGATTGTTGGTAATGGTTTGGATTGTTTATTAATGTGTTTCTGATGTGTATCTCATTTAGTTGGTTTGGGATTTGGTGATCCGGAAGCTATCATATGTTCTAATAAGCCTTTTGGTTAATAGTAAGGGTTTAACCAACAGTGCTTTGTTGAAGATCTTTTGATAGATTTGATAAGTAGTGCTTGTGTAGCTTCTAGAAGGTTATCAGGATGCTAATGGTTATCATGTTCATGTTCCAGTTGATCGGTGGTGTTGGATTTGTCTTATGGTGACCTATTTTAGGTCCGGTGCTATTTTGCTAGGTTATGGACCGGTTTGTGTAATGTGTTGGTGGATGCTTTTGATGCGTTACCGGTTTGATTTATTGATTTGATAATGTGGTTTTGGTCTCAGGCCGACTTGGTTTATCATTGGTTTGTGGGTTTATGTTATGAATTTATTGTATTATCTTTTAGGTGACCGACCTAATTGTTTAGGTCCAAGGGCAGTATAAATATGATGTAAGATCTCTTTGTAGATCATGGGTTATGGGATTATTTGAATGCGAATAAAGTTGTAATCATATGCAGAGGTTTTGGTCGATCATAGCTGATTGAATTGGATTTCTATAAGAGGTTATAGACCTCCAGTATTAAGCTTAACTGGAACTGTACTCAGGCATATGAGATGTTGTTATTGCAATTCATTCTTATTTCTAGATTGTAGTCTGGACTTTTTTTGTAGTCAGTGAGGCTCTCTTGTGATGAGCAGTGCGCTCTAAGTTGTTGGCCTTCGTACATTTGCAAGCCCCTCTTATTGTAATCACATACTTACTGCAGAAGTATAATTTTACTGTGGGTAGGCTTCCCATTGTGGTTTTCCCCTTTACTAGGTTTTCCACATACAAATATTGGTGTTATGTGTTGTGGATGCATGGTATTTGGTTGATGGTTTATGTTGGTGCATAATTGATAGATCTACTATTCTGATATTTGGCTTATACATTTCAGTAAAAGGTTTTGTGTGCTTAAAGTTTTATAATCTCTTGACAATTGACTTGCCCCCCCTCTTAGTTGTCCACCGGTTATCCTAACAATTGGTATTAGAGCTTGGTCCTCTCTGCAGAAGCTTAACTGCTTGAGGAAGATCCTATGGTGAATAATAATTCAACTTCAATTTCTTACGGGAACAACAACCCTAGGCTTGAAGGAACAAATTATAGAGTATGGAAGCTTCAAATGGAGACTCATCTAAGATGTCTTAGCAAGGAGATTTGGGAAATCACTGAGAAAGGCTATACTCCTTATGATGTGATGAAGGGATATTTATTGGTTATTCTAATGAAAGAAAAGCATATAGATGTTATAACAAAAGATTGCAGATAATTTTGGAGTGTTAATGTCAAGGTGGATGAGTAGTACAGAGGTCAAATCAGAACTTATGAAAGAGAACCAAAAGTGGAAATGATCATAACCTGAACTGGTAGCACCTGTACCGGAATAAAATGTTGAACCAATTATCCCAGCAGTATCATTAAATTCAACAATAACTGAAAATCAAAGCAAAGAAACAGAAAGTCATAAGACTCCCAGTTATGTAAGGTTGAATCATTCAGAAGATCAAATTATTGGAGAAAAGAACAAAGGAGTGATGACAAGAAGAAGGTTGACAGCTAAAGAGGTATGCTTAATTTCTCAAATTGAATCGACATCAGTAGAAGAAGAATGGAAGGATGAATGTTGGATGAAAGATATGGAAGAGGAATTGGATTAGATAGAAAATAACAACACATGGACTTTAGTTCCCCAGCCTAAAAATACGAATGTTATTGGAACTAAATGGATTTTTAGGAATAAATTGAATGAAGATGGACAAATTGTGAGGAACAAGGATAGATTGGTTTGCAAAGGATATTCTCAGAAGGAAGGAATTGATTATGATGAGACTTTTGCTTTGGTAGCTAGGATTGAAGCTATGAGATTATTTCTTGCTTATGTTTCCCATAAGAAATACAAGGCTTATCAGATGGATGTTAAGTGTGCATTTCTAAATGGAGATCTTGAAGAGGAAGTCTACATTGAGCAACTTGTTGGATTTTCACTTTCAGATTTCAAAAACATGGATTGTAGATTGAGTAAAGCTTTAAATAGATTTAAGCAAGCCCCTAGAGCTTGGTATGCTAGATTGGACAAATATCTTTTGAATCTTGGTTTCACTAAATGTAATGCTGACAATAACTTGTATTATAAGATAACTGATGATGACATATTGATTGTTGGGGTCTTTGTTGATGATATCATTTTTGCAGGCAAGGATAAGTTATGTATGGAATTATCTGATAATATGAAGCATGAATTTGAAATGTCTATGATTGGAGAAATGATATTTTTCTTAGGTTTGCAAATTACTCAAACTGATAAAGGTATTTTTATCTATCAAAGTAAGTAAGCTAGAGAGTTATTGAAGAAATTTGGTATGGAAAATTTTAAACTGGTTGGTACTTCTATGGTTACAAGTGAGAAACTGGCAAAGAAAGATGTACTAGCTGTGGTAAATTTACAAGATATAAATCTATGATTGGAGGTTTGTTATATTTGACTTAGACTAGACCAGATATAATGAATGCAGTTTGTATTGTATCAAGTTATCAGAGTGATCCTAGAGAGAATCATGAGAGTACGATGAAAAGGATTTTCAAATATTTGCAAGGAACAACTGAGTATGGCTTATGGTATCCTAAAGATGATGAATTTACACTATGTGCATATATAGATGCAGATTGGGCTAGAGATGTTGATGAATAGAAAATCATATCTGATGGAGCTTTCTTTCTTGGAAAGAAATTTGTTTCGTGGATCAATAAGAAACAATCATGTACTTATTTATCTATTGCTAAAGCTGAGTATGTTGATGCTACTACTAACTGTACACAAGTTTTATGGATGAAGTAAATATTGAAGGATATAAGGGTAGACTATAATGAACTGGTAGTTATTCACTTTGATAACTCTGCTGCTATTGGAATATCAAAGAATATGGTATTTCATTCTAAGAAAAAGAACATATCAATCAAAGATAACTTTTTGAAGGAGAAGGTGGAAGAAAATGAAGTCAAATTGGTTTATGTGAACACTAAAGAAAAGATTGCAAACATCTTCACTAAACCTTTGCCTAAGGAATCATTTGATTACTTTAGAGACAAATTGGGGGTATCTGCCCCTCTGATAGAGACTTGATTGATGTCGATTGGCATCAGTCTGATATGCATTTATCAGATCTATCATTCATTCTAGATTGAAGTGTTGGTGCTAATACTCAGGGGGAGTATTCAACCATGTGGTTCTATGGTTTTTCTTTGATGTTTATGTCATATTTTTGGTATTGATGTCAAAGGGGGAGAGATATACATGTGAAAAAAGAGCTTAAAAGAGATATTAGTCTTAGGGGGAGTTTGTTTCAGGTCCATGGTTTGGTTCATAGCTTCATTGTTATATCATTTTTTGGATGTCTTCCATTGGGGGAGACTTGTTTTGGCATTTCTTGGCACTTGGATGTTTTTTACATCTAGTGTTTCCATCAATGCCAAAGGGGGAGATTGTTGGCAATGTGGAGGAATTGATTATGTGTTACATTGATGTTTGTCATGGTGATGTCAACACTAGCTTGTTTGGTTGCCTACCGGGTTCTAGTAGAGTGATTGGACTTTGATGATGATCAGGATATTTGTCTCTGGTGTACTCCGATTGTTGGTAATGTCATGTGTTTTTTATGCATATCTCATTCAGTTGGTTTGGTATTTGGTGATCCGGAAGCTATCATATATTCTAGTAAGCCTTTTGGTTACCGGTAAGGGTTTTACCAGTAGAGATATGTTGAAGATATTTTGATAGATTTGATAAGTGGTGTTGGTGCGGCTTCTAGAAGGTTATCAGGGTGCTCATGGTTATCATGTTCATGTTCCAGTTGATCGGTGCTATTGGATTTGTCTTATGGTGACCTATTTTAGGTCTGATGCTATTATGCTAGGTTATGAACCATTCTTTTTAATGTGTTGGTGGATGCTCCCCTGATGCGTTACCAGTTGGATTTATTGATTTGATAATGTTGTTTCAGCCTCAGGCTAACTTGGTTTATCATTGGTTTGTGGGTTTATATTATGGATTTATTGTATTAACTTTTAGGTGGCCGACCTAATTGTTTAGGTCCAAGGTTGGTATAAATATGATGTAAGATCTCTTTGTAGATCATGGGTTATGGGGGTAAAAACACAAAACTGTGTCACATTTCAGGCTAACTTATCAACACAAGTAAATTTAAGTAATTCTAACTAAAAATTAATTTTAGTCAAACATATGGTCTATATAGATTCATTATACCTAAGTTATATGTGGGCTACAAGTTTTCCAATTCGAACTGTATACTAAATGTATATTTTATACTACTTTTGGTCTAATTATAAAAAAAAATTAAAATCAATGTTTCAACAACTCCTCTTATAAATAATATTTTTTTGAAATGTAAAAATACCCTTTTATAGATCTATAAGTGAATTTTTCAAAATATATATTTTTTAATATTTTAATTACTTTTTATATTTTATATTTTATATTTTATTTTTATTGAAAGTAGGTCATCAACACTAAAATATAAGGTTGACTACCTTGTCAAGGAAAAATACTAAAATTTATTAAAAAAATTGAAAAAAATATGATGCAGTAGAGAAAAGAATCTATGTCAAGATGATATAATTCTTTTCCAATTTGGATAAATAATTAAGAAAAAAGTTGATGGGAATTGGAAACAGTTATATTTCAGCACATACAACTTTTCAAACTTATTGAGAAATATCTATTTATAAAAAATAGTAAAAAATATGTCCATGCACTAAAGTGTCAAGTTATCAATATACAAATGAAAAATTAAGAAAAAAGGTAAAATTTACTAAATAAAGTGTGGTGGCTTGTGTAACTTCAATTTCAACATTTTTTCAGCAACTAAATTATAGTGCTGACTTTATAAAAAACTACATTCAAATAATTTTTTAAATTTTTGTTAAAATTATAAACATAAAATAGACATAATGATATAAATTTTATGATTTTATATCATTTCAAAATTCAAAACATATATTTCACTTTCTATTGATTTAATTTTTAAAAAATAAATCAGCACTGACCATTTCCTTTAGAAAAGTGTGACACGACTTTGTACCTATGTGCGAATAAAGTTGTAATCATATGTAGAGGTTTCAGTTGATCATAGGTGATCAAATTGTGTTTGTGTAAGAGGTTATAGACATTCGATATTGAGCTTAATTGGAATTGTACTCAGGCATAGGAGATGCTATTCTTGTAGTTCATTCTTATTTCTAGATTGTAGTTTGAAAATCTTTTGTAGCTAATGAGGCTCCCTTGTGATGAGTAGTGCACTCTAGGTTGTTTGCCTTCCTAAATGTGCATTCCCCTCTTATTTTAATCACAAACTTACTGCAGAAGTTTCATTTGACTATGGGTAGGCTTCCTACAGTGGGTTTTCCCTTTACCAGGTTTTCCACATATAATTTTCGGTGTTATGTGTTGTGGATGCATGGTATTTGGTTTATAGTTTATGTTTGTGTTTAATTGATATATCTTCTATTCTGGTATTTGGTTTATGTATTCTGATAAAAGGTTTTGTGTGCTTAAATTTTTATAATATGTTGAAAAATGATTCACCCCCCTCTGCATTCGCCATCGGTTATCCTAACAGGTACAATCCATTCTTTGACTCCTAAATAAAGTAAAGAAAATTATCTAAGATGTTTGTATAAGTTATATAAAAAATGGTGGGTAGAGAAGGGTAACAGTACAAGCCCAGTGTTGATTATGGTTTGGGAGATAAACTGAGTGAGTAATCCTGGGAAGGCCTCCTTGATCCCACTCTCGAATATGAGATACTCAGATACGGTGATAAGGAGTCAAATAAATTGTAAGAACACAACTACAAAATTATGGATCATATTTTCTACAGTGTTCAATTGTGTAAGTCATAGAGTCCACATCCTTACGTCATATGTAAGTCAATGAAATTATATTTGTTAGACAGTTCAGATAATCGGAAGACAACTGAGAGGGGGGGGGGTGAATCAGTTGTCACAAATTACTAGAAGAAATCAACAATTAAACTTTAATACCGAAACCCAAAACAATAATATCAAAATAGCAGTTAATCCAATTAAGTATAAACAATAATCACAGAATAAAAGCCAATCATACAACACCAAGATTTGTACATGGAAAACTCGGTAAAGGGAAAAACCACGGTGGGAAGCCTACCCAAAGTCAGATAATACTTCTGCAGTAAGTATGTGAATTACAACGAAGGTTCTTGCACTTCTAGGAAGGCCAATAGCCTAGAGCACACTTCTCAACACAAAAGGAGTCTCACTGACTACATACAAATCCAGACTACAATTCAGAGAAGTGTTGAACTACAAAAGGTAGCATCTCCTATGCCAGAGTATAGTTCTAGTTAAGCTCAATACCGAAGGCTAAATCCTCTTACATAAACCCAATTCAATCTTCAATGATTCACCAAATCCTCTACCTAAATGAGATTACATTATTTGCATATTAAATTCCTTGACCATGACCTCTTACATTAACCATGATGATCTACAATGAGATCTTACATCCATATATACAAACCCTCGACCATAAACAATCCGGTCGACCACCAGACAATAAACCAATTACATAATTACAAATCATGTTGGCCTTAGGCCAAACAAATAATATCCAACACATAAGATATCCTGAAATTACATCAATAGGGCCTATCTACATGTTACATCAATGTCGGTCCATAACCTATATCAACCGGGACCAAGTATAGGTCCACACGCTTCAACAATGATCTCCAATCACCAAGTCTTGAACAAGATCACCAAAAACATTTTGAAACTCCATCAAAAGCTGCACCAATACCACTTATGCAATTCATAAAATATCTCCATCAAAAGATCTGTCGGTGATACCCTCGCAGGAACTAGAAACCAAGCTTCTAAGCAAGTAGGATAGCATCCAATCACCAGACCAAAACCAATTGATCAAGTATGAGTATACATATCATGAAAAAGCCAATTTCATCACTAGATTATAATAGAGCTTGTTGGATCATACCAGATCCAAGTTAACAAGAAACCACTCAACCTACCGGGGCCAGAACGGTGCCCGTAAGGCATCCAAACAGCTAGTGTTGACATCAATGACAAAAAATCGATGCAACACATAATCAATTCCACCAAATGGCCAACAATATTTAAGAGGAATTTGAATATTATTTAAATGTTTGACAAGTCCATATCTTTAAATGTTGCATTGTGGCTCGAGTACGACTTTTAAAGGATGTTTCCTGATTCCCATTTTGGGTGTAGTCTATTGCAAATGTTTCCATGATTCAAGCAGAGAAAAGGAGTTTAATGTTTGAGTTTTTTTGTAGTAAATGAAATTCTCCAGGGATTCAAGCATGATTTCATAATATATTAGGCATGCATATTCCCTATTCCAGGCCATGTGTTGCAAGAAAATTTATTTTGTTTTCAATGTTCTTGTAATATTTAGGTATTCTTGTGCAATTTGAAAGTTGAATGTAGCTTCCTATCAATTTTGTTTTCACTATTTCCTCTTCAATCTATTCCATGGCCTTTAAGGAATGTAACGCCTATCAGTTGAAATTTTCCAATTGTCAGAATTAAAACAAATTAACTTAGTATCATTTATCTAATTATCTCTGTCTAGTTGAAATATGCAAAATCAATACATCTTTTATGTTACATTATTTAATTAAAATCTCTTTATATAAAAAATAAAACTATTGAAACAAAACATTTTTATAAACATTAAATAGTATTCATATGGTTATATACTTGAAATAAATAAATACAATATCTATTTTATTGAAAAATGATAAAATTAATATTAAAAATAGTCAAAACATATGAAAATAAAAAAATATAACTTAAAATACATAAATATCAATATACATCGTATCTTTACAAAAATAATAAAGACTAGCATAGACAACACACTACTCATAATTGTTACAAAAAGGAATATTAGAATATTGCATAATAACATCAAAATTATAATGTTTTATACCTTCCAATACATGGTAAAAAAATTACTAGAGAAATTTATAATAATATAACTTTCTAGTTGATTCCAACCATGCGAGGATTAAATTCATAACATAATTTAACTATTGGACAGAGAAATAATTTATATGCACAAAACCTTTATATCATTTTTGAACTTGAAAATAATATAGCTTCAAGCATAATAGTCAATTAAATAATAGTTTCTCTTATTTCATTGAGTTTTTTCCTTCTCAATTTAATTTTTTTAGCATTAACCTTTTTTGATGAATAGTATCCATTTTCATTAATTATATAGTAATTACACTATTCATAAGAAAAGGTAGTGGGTTACAAGATCATCCCTTAGGATCCATATAGGTAGAGCTTAAAGAGTCTAGAGAACATGGGAAAAGACCAAAACAAAATAACATAACAATAAAAGTCGCTAAGTGGCTAGAGAAGTGGCCAAAGATGATAAAGGTGGATCTTTGTCCTCCTTGGGACCCCATAAATTAGTGGGGCTAAGAGTGTCATATAGAAGGGTCAATCCTTCATTAGCAGTAATGTCCTCCTTATCTTCCTCTTTATGAGGTGGGGAAATGATCAGATCAAAGTGTGAGAATGCCTTGGTAGATCTAGGCCAATCACCATCTCCTCAAAAGGCCAACCACCAACATTTCCAGTAGGCTGATATGTGCCACCCCAACCCTAGCCAGATGAGAAACCCTTCCAGGGAGGGGAGGAGGAGAACTTCCTATTAAAATATTAGCCATCATCAGAATGATGGTAGGCCTGCGACCATTTGATCTAGAAATAATGAGAAAAGGAACTTCAACCACGTTGGCCACTATGGGAAAGAGACTAGTCCTAAGAAGATGGGTTTCAAGAGGCGCTCTGGCAACAGTACAGGGAGCATTTCCAAAATGCTCCAAAATCTCTAAGAGGTGGGCCACTTACATTGCAATAGATTATCTATTTAAATTTTAATATGGAGCAAAACATTATTAGAAATATAGGCTTTATAAAAAATTGAGACATTAAGACCAAGAGAATTGTGAGAAAAAATAACAACATTTCTATCTTTCTAAAAGAAAAAAAATAATCTCCACCCTAAAAGCATGCCAAATCTAAGAAAATTTAAAAGGGAAGCCAAGGGGATACCTCAAAAGGTCCATGTTCCAAGAAAAAGGCTTTGGCCTAAAATGCTTGAAAAAGTCATGAATCCAAGTCCAAAAGTCTTGAGCATGTCTACAAAACCAAAACATGTCTAAAGGTAGAAAAGAATGCACCAAAAAAAATGGGAAAGATTGGGTTTTGTAATAATGGACCAAATCAAAAGGAACCTAAGTCTCCAAGTTCCAAGTTAAGATTGGAGATACCAATAGTAGTCCAAAACTAACACCATGGGAAGGTGCAAAGAGAGACAATAGTAACCCAAGAAAGGTTTTTAACTATCCTTCAACCATGGTTTCATGAAGTGAATACATAGCCTGTGTAGCATATTCAGAGGTAGCGCTGACATTACCAAATCAAAAGTCTATCAATCTAACTAGATGATTTGGTACTGATCTTGCATGTCTTCCCAAGAATGAATGGTCATAATGACTCGAGAAAACATATCTTGAGGGGTGTGAATGTCAAACTTGTGAAAGTGCAGAGCATGAAACCCAAGGAATTTAGCCAAAGGAAGCCCTTTAATTCGCATGAGGGGAGACCACCATATGTTCTTTTGATTGAAAGAGAACCCATCTCTTAACATTGAACCATTCCAATGAACAACTTCCTAGGCATGCTAGATACTTTTGGCAACAAAAGTGTGTTCAATTTGAATGGTTTCTTTCATTACTAGAAGGGTTTGAAATCTTATCCCCTTCTACGTAGGGCACCTCACAACATGCACTGAAGAGATACAACATTTGCTTGAGAATAACTTTCCATGAGTTTGTTCCAGAGATCACATGTATGACCCATTTAGTGCAAAGAGAGAGACCTTTCTTTTGGGTGGAGAGAAAATTGAGCCCACCAAATTCTCTTGGTAAACAAAAAAATCCCAGGCCACTCTGTGAAAGCTAGTCGTGAGAGGATGAAGAGGCCCGTAAGAAGCCTCGTAGGAGCTTTTCTAGTTTATGGTAAGAGGCTTGTGAAGGAGCCTAACATGAATAGTAGTACCTATGAGTGGTGATAAAGATCTTGGAAAAAATATGAAACTTTCCAACCTACAAAAGTGGCTTGGTGATCCAATAAGAGACAATTTTCTCAATTCTAGCCAAAACTTCATTCTAGACATCCATAGAGGACGCTTGAAAAACAAAGGATATGCCAAGTTATATAAAAATTTCTCTATGACCAATCCACTTCCAACCATACTAGAGGATCCAAGGAGAAGTTGGAAGAAAGGATTGATGGTAACATTGGGTCTTATGCCACTAAATAGTAGACCAAGAGGCCAAACAAAAAATATCAAGGCAATGAAGAGCTTCCTATATATTTTGTTCATCTTCAATAAGCATAAAAAATAACCATAAAAAAAACCATTGATGAGCTAATAAGGGGAATTAGGAAAGGCAATCCCTTTAAATCTTCCTACAAAATAGCATTGGCTAAGAGATATCCAAAACCTTTTCTTGTCAGAACATATAATGGGGGAGCCAAGGGGAAACCTTGGTGAATGGATCTATGAAGGAAAAAAAAAAAAGATTGACGACCTTTAATGGTGATGCACACTAAAGAATCACCAAAGAGTATGTTGATCGATTGAATAAAACACGGTCCAAAGCCAAGTGCCTGAAGTATGGTGAGGATGAAGGGCCACTCAATTCTATTTTAGGCTTTGGCAAAATCAATCTTGAAAAAAATAACATTTCTCTTTGACTTCCTGGCCCATTCCATACCACCCCAGACAACAATAACGCTTTCAAGTATAAAATGAGACTTAGTAAAAGTAGTTTTCTTAAGATGCACAATTTGAGGAAGCAAATGCCTAATTTTCAAGACCAAAGCTTTGGCAATTATCTTGTACAAGATATTAAGGAGAGTGAAAGACCACCAACTGCAAATGTCTTTTGAATCTCTTTCTTTAGGTATGAATTTGATGTTTCCCTTATTAATTAATTGACCTAGAGATTGATTGTGTAAAGCTTCTTGATAGACTTTAAGCAATTTTTGACCCACGACATACCACAAGGTTTTGTAAAATTCACAAAGAAAGCCTTCACAACCAAGAGGTTTATCATCAGCTATGGAAATAACTCCTTCCTTAAGATCATCAGTGGTAATAATTTAATTAGAAAAATCTTTTTTGGCCTATGCCAGCTAAGAAGGCATAATAGAGAGGCAATCTTGAAGATCTCTATCTCTTTCTAAAGAAGGGGCTTGAGCAGTAAAGACTTTCTCATAATGGTGCATAAAAGCCTACAAAATATCTAGTAGGTCAAAGAGAATTATGTGGCCTTCTTTAATGTACTTCATGTTAGGTGAGGAGTGATGATATTGAAGGGCCAATTTTTTTTGTTTAAAGGCACAATCCCCCACCTCCAGCCAATGAATTTTGGCCTTAATCTGAGCACCACGAGCTATATAACTATCAACAACTTGCTTCTAATGGTGAATCTCTTCCACCCAAACTTGAAGAGTAGGAGATAATGAATTGGTAGACAAATCCTCTATGGCATGATTGAGATTGGAAATAGTGGCTTCATATGACTACCATTGAAAAATGGCAAGTTGTGGGGCATAAATTCTAAGGAAGTTATTTATGCAGTAGATAGTCCTATTCCACCAGTCAATCCACCTATGAGTTGGACAGATATCATGATTCCAAACCCACTAAATATGATCCAATGTTGAGGAGTAACTCAGCAAGGAACTGTTAAAAAAACTTGAGTCTTAACTCAATGAATAGTGCCAACTTGGAAAACAATATTAAATTGAGTGAAAAAAGATCTAACAAGGTGATGTTAGGAATAGGCGTAACTAAAAATTGAGTTTGCATACTCGTGGCACAATCAAGCCATTTTGAAATTATGTCAAATCCAACTCAAAAATTACTCCACATTTGTCAAATATAATAGGGAAATGATGACCTACATTGGGGTCATAAAAGCCCAATTTTATTTACATGTAAAACCACACTTCCCACTCGCCAACTACTTAGTGAAAATGAATAATACCCTCCTTATCAGAGGAAACTTCCAACATATTGACATCTCCCTACAAAACCCAAGTGGTAGGTAGTAGAGAATCCGTAAGCCACTATGACAAGAAAGATCTCTCAACAACATCATTAGAAACATAAATATTAATGATGATGGACTTGAAAAGCACTGAGAGGGGGGAGGGTGAACCAGTGACACCAAGACACACACTATTTTAAATACTAATCTATACATGAATTTAACCAAGTAGTTAAACAAAATACATGCTATCCAGAATGAAATAATTGTATCCACATAAAGTAGAACATCCACCATAACACAATTGTTTATACGTGGAAAACCCAAATAGGTAAAAACCATGGGGAGATGGAACTCACAAGTTAACTATATGTAGTAATAGAAAACTGACCAGTTAAGGTCCTACAATGAGCTCTGCTAGGAGTGAATCTTGTTAGAGATTCCAAGCTTGATTAGAAGCTTATACTTTGTTAAGAGTACTACCCTATTAGAAGTAACCTCACTAGAGGATTTGAGAATCCAAACTAATGGATCACCTTGTTAGAGGATTTTTACAATGAAGCTTGTTAGAGCTTACCCGGTTAAGGGATTTGTATCCGCTGTAATGATTAGAAAATAACAAGAAAAGATTGATCTGTTCTGAGTAGCATAAGACTTGCTTGATTAGATCCTTCTAAGTACATTCAATATTGTTCTGCATCTTAACACTTATCACTTCTGAACAAAATCTTTTTTACTCTTTTCACATTACAACTCTCTTTCTATTATCATCATCAAAATGATTCTCTATGATGTCTTTAAATAGACATACAAACCTTATGTCAGCCATAGGAACACAATTTCCTAGGTACAGTGAATCTAGACATGTAATCATAACTCATCACAAAAATGACCACCAAACAAACAGTGCTGGTAACTCATCACAAAAATAGATACCAGTTAGAGCAGTTTAATACCGGTTGAAATAAAATTAGTGAATCATTGTTATGGAATCTTCTGCTTGATCTTCTTCTTCATCTTCATCCTGATTCTGATGATGATCTGATGTTATCATAGATTATCTCATAGGTACATACTAATTGACACAAAGTACCAGTTTAGAGATAAACCTTAAACATACTGGTTGGTAGTGTAAACCAATTGAAGTTACACCGGTAGTCAATGTTATCATATATATGTGTGAGAGTGTTTCTTCAATGACAACAAGTGATGAATACATTACAATCATCATCAAGCCAACAATCTCCCCCTTTGGCATTGATGGCAACACTTAGAAAATTTTGAGTAATTTACAATACTGCTAAGTGTGCATACACAACATATCTACATATATATACTCATGCTCCCTTTGAATGTAACACTACAATAATCCCCCTTAATGCATGCATAAATACAAAATTTTCAAAAGCACACATACATATTATTACTCCCCCTTTGGCAACAATGCCAAAATGATAAAGTAAAATATATACATATATATAAAATCTATATCAAAGAGTTCAACATATATTACATTTGGAAACAAAGTCACACATTATCAATTCTCATGAAAATATTGTTGAAAGTTTATTTCATCTGAGATAGAGCATTCTGCCATGATTCCAATATGTGATTTGTATACTCTTAGGTAGACATCGGTTGAGAATAGAATTATTTCATTAAATCAAGCGAGCACATTGCTGGAGTAGCAAGAATAGCTTCTGCATTGGAGTAGGCTCTCTGAAGAATGTTGATCTATGTGGTGAGTTGACTCTTAAGCTCTCTTAGAGATTGGAATCTCTTAGCTCTTTCATTATCATTCCTGATCAGTCTGTCATGTAGTTCATCTATAGACTGGTTAAAGACATGAATGGAGTCCTAGAGTGGGACATATGCCTTGCATAACCTTTCTATTTCCTACTCAGTTTCAACTTGATTTTTAAAAATATCAGAATAAAAGAAAGTAACATTGGAGGTAGAGGAAAGATACTTTCCTCCAGATTCAATAGCTTTCTTCAACAAACTGCCATTATGAGATAAAGCTATTTTTCCATTCTCAATGTGCTTAGCCAACTTATTTCCATATGCCTTCTTGTGGCTCTTCTCAACAAAAATTTGAGAAGCATCTTCAAGTGTTTTGATTTGATCAGATGCCTCTGCAACTAACTAACCAAGTTTGCTGGTAGGAGTAGGGAGATGTGCCACAGAGGTTTCCGGTAGTAATCCAGACAATATTTCTACTACATTCTGAATTGTCTCTACCTCAATCCTTTGTTATTTCATCCTCTTCTTATGTGCACGAGTTTCCATAACATGAGCAAGCTTCATCATTTCAGAAGCACTCAAGGTATTCATATCTATAGGTCCTAAAATACTTAAAGAGTCTTCATCATCATCATCAAGCAGTTTTTGCTTTCTCGGTTCAGAGGGTATCACTTAATGATGGATCTTTCTATATTTGCATCTATTTTATCTTCTGCTTTCTGAGTAGTAGCTCCCTCAGTGGTCTCCTTTTGAGTGATCTCAATGATCAGTGGATATTAGGGTTTCTCTAGTTGTTCGGTTGCTAGTATACTGACTTCCTCTAGTTGAGTACCCAGTTGATCACCTGTTGTATTATGTACTTCTAAGATTGAAGGAGGATCCATATCTGGTGCAGTAGTATCTTTAGATAGGTCCATTGTATCCTTAATTTCCTCATCAACATGAATAACTGTGTCATCCTTCTTCTTGGTTGAGTAGACTATATTTGCTAGAACAATTTCCTCTATATCCATTTCTAGTAGAGAAAAGTCATTTGTAATTTCATCCTTACGGACATCTTGGAGGTTATCTACCCTTTGTTTGATTTGATAGGCTAGTTGGTGAGTTTATGTCTCAATAACTGCCCTTTTTCCATTAAGAAGCTTCAATCTCCTTATTTTAAAATCAAAATATACTTTGTATTCCTCAGTCAAAGAACTAATTCCATCTGATGATAATGTGGGAAAATACTGTACAAATACTTCATCAATAATTTTGTTTTCTAACTGAGTGACTTCTTCCCATTTTTCTAGCAAATTATTATACATGTGGATATCTTTCTCTAATTCATGCGGATATCTACAGTAGTGGTTCAACAAAGTTATTATCTGTTGGCATATTTTCTTCTGCTCATCTATAGTAAAAGAATCATAATTTTCTTTAACATTTTCAAACCTGTTTCTACCCAACATTTTCATTGTTCTTTCAAATATTGTTTCAGGTTTGTAGGTGGCAATTTCTAATGGTGTAGTTACCTTTGGCACTACCTTTTCCTTTTTATATGTTATGCTAGTTGCCTTCTCCTTCTTAGGTTCTTCATCAGACTCTCTTCCCTCAGACTTTGGTTGCAAAATTAATTTCCCGTCCCTTCTCTTCTTTGGTACACTCTCCTTTTTCTCAATTATTTTAGGTGCTGGTTCCTTCTTGCTTAGGACACTTTGAGTCCCCCTTATAGTTTTCTTCACAGGATATTTTTCCTCACTTTTCTTTTACTTACCTTTAGATTTAGCTATATATGCAATACTGGTTTCAGTAGGTGCAACTTGGATTGCTAGAATATCCAATTTTGCCTTCTTTTTGTCTATAGGCGATGCTAACAAGGTATTAGCATAGCCAACTAGTAAGTCATCATTGACTTCGTAGATCATATCTTCCATCTCTTCCTCTCTAGGTTCTCTTTTTTGCATTAAGAAAAAATTAGTAGTAACCGTGAAGATTATGTCTTTTTCAAAATGTCATACTACATCTTCAGGTACCCTCATTCTCAGGCTCATTTTCTTTTGAAATTTATTAAAGTATCTGTTGGTGGCAGCCAAAAAGATATTTTTCACAACTTTAATGATGTTCGCTATCTAAGCATTGACTGGTTGTTCTTTGGACCATTCAATGTCACCTATACTAGGTAGAAAGTTTTGAAAGTAGAAAAATAACCCAACTAGTAGCTGACCAAACTTGAACTTCTGACTATTGTCCTTTTTGATGGACTTCAAATTTAAAAATAGTTGGACTCTGATAGCTTCACAGATATCAGTCTTCATTTCCAACAATCATGATATGTGTTGTATGAATTGTTGTGGATGGAATGATGTTAAATCTACTGGAGTAAAATACTTTGTAGCCTATCACCATTACTGCAAGTTTCACCACAGGATATTTGATATTGTTAATAGAGAAAGAACGCCCATCAGAGGTGGAACCGGTTAGCTTTAAGACTATGTCTTTTGTGATTTTCCTCAACTTAAGAACTTTATCGATTGAGCAATAACCTGTTATAGCCCTAATGGCTTCCTTGGTAATGTTTTGAGTCCTTTCCAAATACTTATTCTCTCCATGTACTTGACTCAAAATTATTCTTATGTGTTCTTCTTCACAATCTTCAAGAGGGTAGGTGGCATTATGAAATCCTTTCTCAAAAACCCCAGGATATTTAGCTTCAATATTTCCTTCCTTATCACAGAGTAATTTCGGTTGAGTATAGATGTGATGAGTTCCCATATCTTCAATTTTGCAATCTATATAGCTGGACAAATCACCTTGGATGACGACTCCACTCGGGACTTGTGACAATGCATTAGAAGACATAATTTTCTCTACCTTTACAACTTCCTCAGGCTCAGCAGTGATCAATAATCTTTCTACAGACTTAGACGTAGATGCCATTCTAGATAAACAAGATTCAAGATTGTGTTCAAAGGAATACCTAGTTTTTTTGCACATCGCTTCGTTTCCCGGTTAAATTGTTCAAATGCACTCTTGTTTGCTTCTTAGCAACTTCTGATTCTTCTTGATTTCACTTATTCTACAAAAAAATTTACCAATTCACACCAAGACAATCTCGCTCTGCTCTGTAATTGCTTCAATTTCTTTTCGAAAGGGTTAGGGTAAAATGGATAAGGTAAAACTTGTTTTTATCCTTTTTACCGACTGTAATAAATGCTCATACTTTTAGGTTACAAACCCTAATTTCACCGCCTAAGTGAAATACTTGTTGATTGACACGTCAACACAAAAGATCACCAAAATTCAAAATTCAAAAAGATGCTTTCTCGCTTATTCTAAAAGAAAGGGGTTTGAGATATGTTTTACCATTATGCTCCCCTTAGCCATTTTAGATAGGCTTAAGTCACCGGTGCTGGACTCTCTTCACTGAGTGAAGGAGTGATTTCTTCTACAAGCACTTCTTTGCTCTTCTTTTTCCATGTCCAATTCATATCTTCTCTTGTTTCCTCAACATCAACTTTCTACTTGCCTTTCTGGTCCTTAGTAGAGTGGACCGGTTTGTTGTTTCTGATTCTGCAAAACTTTGCCAAGTGTCCCAGTTTGTTGTAGTGGTAACAGACCATACCAGATGATCTCCAGGGTCTTGCATTTCCTCTTCCTGTTCTTTTTCTATAGTTCATAGCCACATGACCAATTTTATTACAAAAGGTACACACAATATTTGTTACCTTTTCCATCTTGAATGGACTAAACCTATTGTCATAGGATTTTTGCCAGTTCTTGTTCACCCGCTTATCAAAATTCCTTGTTCGGTCACCATATGGTCTAGGATGCATGTGTGGTACAGTATTGTTTGCACCATATCTACACTCAATATGTTTATGCGCATACATTCCACAAGTGTAGCAATGTCCTTCAAATTTTCTAGATACATACGTAACATTGGTATTATAATTTGCATTTTTGATAGGTTTGTTCCTACAAACATTTGTAGTATGACCCAACTTATCACAAGCAAAGAAGACAAGTTTGAAGGCTTTCTTACCAGTAGTTTTCTTGACTTTAGAAGCATTTCTAATTTTTGGATAGTTTCTCTTTGTATCGGAGGATTCACCTTTTTCAATTGTATGAAACCCAAGTCCAGAGATATCGCCCTTCATTCTCTGTGATGGAATTTGTTCTTCTAGCATGGTAGAACTTTTGACAAAATTTTCCAGTTTCTCATTGGCTTCAACAAGCTTAGTGGCAAGATCTTCATTATGCTTAGAAACATTCTCTTTCAAAGATGATGCCAATTAGAGGTCTAACTTTAAGTTCTCATTTTCTTCTGTTTCAGCTATTAAATCCTCATGCATGGTGTCTCTTTCGTGATTGATTTTTAGAATCTCTTGATCTCTTTCCTTGATAAGATCTTCAACAACTCTTCTAGATTCTAGTTCCTAACTCATGCAGATAATGAGACCTTCCAGTTCTCTCCTTAGATTCAGTTTCTCACCCTGCAACTTTTTCAACTTCTTCTGATAAAGCATCAATATTAGCTTCGTCTGAAGAACTATTGTCAGATATTTCTAACAGTTTCTCAGATAGCTCTCTCCTCTTGACTTGAGAAGCTTTCAATTTTCCCCTCAGGGATTCAACTTCATTTCTACTAGCTTCTAGTTCTCTAACCATCTTAAAGTAGCTTTTGTCTCCCATGGTGGTTTCAAGATTCCCTTCTAAGCAGTTAGGCTTCAAAGAAGTTAGTCTGTGATACCAATTGATGGACTTGAAAACAATTGAGAGCGGGGGGGGTGACTCAGTGACACTAAGACACACACTATTTTAAATACTAATTCGTAGATGAATTTAACCAAGCAGTTAAACAAAATACATACTATCTAAAATGAAATAAATGCATCCACATAAAGTAGAACATCCACCATAACACAAGTGTTTATACATGGAAAACCCAAATAGGTAAAAACCATGGTGAGATAGAACTCACAAGTTAACTATCTGCAATAATAGAAAACTGACTAGTTAAGGTCTTACAACGAGCTCTGCTAGGAGCAAATCTTGTTAGAGATTCCAAGCTTGATTAGAAGCTTATACCCTGTTAAGAGTACTACCCTATTAGGAGTCACCTTGCTGGAGGATTTGAGAATCCAAACTAATGGATCACCTTGTTAAAGGATTTGTACAATGAAGCTTGTTAGATCTTACCCGGTTAAGGGATTTATATCCATTGTAATGATTAGAAAACAACAAGAAAAGTTTGATCTATTCTGAGTAGCAAAAGACTTTCTTGATCAGATCCTTCTAAGTACATTCAATATTGTTCTTCATCTTAACATTTATCACTTCTCAACAAAAGCTTTTTCACTCTTTTCACATAAAAAATCTCTTTCTGTTATCATCATCAAAATGATTCTCTACATTGTCTTTAAATAGACATACAAACGTTATGTCGGCCATAGGAACATAATTTCCTAGGTGCAAGGAATCTAGACATGTAATCATAACTCATCACAAAAATGACTGCCAAACAAATGGTGCTGATAACTCATCACAAAAATAGATACCGGTTAGAGTGGTTTAATATTGGTTGAAATAAAACTAGTGAATCATTGTTATGGAATCTTCCACTTGATCTTCTTCTTCATCTTCATCCTGATTCTGATGCTGATCTGGTGTTATCATAGGTTATCTCATAGGCACATACCGATTGACACAAAGTACTGATTTAGAGATAAACCTTAAGCATATCGGTTGGTAGTGTAAACCAATTGAAGTTACACCGGTAGTCAATCTTATCATATATGTGTGTGAGAGTGTTTCATCAATGACAACAAGTGATGAATACATTACAATCATCATCAAGCTAACAAGTGATACCAAACGAATGATTTTTGATAGATAAAAGGACCTAGACCACATTTTGAGGGGTATGTGCAAGATCATGGTGGGCCAAACAGGCCCTTAAGTAGCGATGAAAATCAGAAAAAAACTGAGCTGACGTAAAATTTTGAATAAGACCAACATTATTTCAAAAATATGCAAGAATATAATTTGTAGCAAATTGAATGTAGTTTTTGAGCTACTAGTTGTTTTATAAAAAAAATGAAAATCTATTTGATGAAAATTTAAAATTTCAAGGCAATAGTACTAAAATTTCAAGAAAAAGATAAGAAGTAGGTGTCTGTCTAACCATCCTAACCACAATCAAATCATAATATTTTCTTATAAGATTTTAGATATATGTAGAAGATTCATGTCTGGATGTGATACGTATATTTAATATTTTTTAAATAGATTTCATTAATTATAATTTTTTTACTACAACTTTTTCAAAATATAAAAAATCATATATCTAACCACCATAATTTTTTAATTATGAGGAGTGATAAATGGATCATTCGTTCTCATGAGAGATGGGTTCTTGTGAAACACTACTCATGAAACATGGGTCAATGAGTTTGACTCAAAAACTACATAGTTGAACCCTAATAGAAATGTCATAGTTTGAATTGCTATGGAAAATACCTCCTACTCACCATAAGTTGGTCAAAACTTTATTCAAAATCTTATAGTATACAAAGCATAGAGTGTGATGCATGTTTCAGATTAAAAAATGTGATATCATTGAAAGTTATAGATATTTTTCAATCAGCCTATGAATCAGTACTTCAGTCAGAATATCACCACTTTTTGACCCCTCATCATCCTGCACATACCCTGCAAATAGGATCTGAACCATTCGCCATGATGCAAGACTACCAACATGGTACAAGAAAAGTAACAACATGTATTTGGCTCTCTTCGTGGATAGAAGCAAAAAATAAGCCAATTGGCCAAGTAACATTATATGCAATATCTAGGAGAAATGAATAAATTTTAATTTCTTGAAGACAAAGAATATTTAAACCAGGAAATATTTGTCGAACATTCCTCATAGCATACATCCTGACAAGATCTATAAGACCATGAACATTGCATGATAATAAATTCATGAATTTTTTTTTGCATGTTAGATCCTCATCCTCAAGAGAGGAGAAAGTATTCTATAATAAAATTATGAATCATTTTGAAGACAAGAGTGTTATAATTTTCATTTTTGAAGAGCATGACCACCATCTACATCATTCCTAGAAGGGATATGTGAGTGACAAAGAGTAGGGGGTTAGCTTGAAACAGAGGGGTGAACCAAACAAGGTGAACATCACTAACACCAGTCAAGTCCTTCCCCTAAGAAATAGGGTTTGAAATAGTAGACTAAGAGGATGGTTGGGGTTGAGGTTGTGCACCAATTACTTTTATGGTGATGACTGCAATTATGGTTGGGGTTGAGGTTGAGAAGCAACCACAACTAGCTATTTCTAAGAACTCACACTATGCTTCCCTTTGCAACCAACAGTAGTCCAACACTCATCAGATTTGGTGGTATTTGAAGGATGAGATTTCTCAAGATCCTTCATAAGAGACTTCACCTTGGGGAAGTCAAATGGTATTCCTTAATCTTATGTTCTAAAGATTGACAATGCAAATAAGTATTTGACAAATTCAAGTAAAGAAACTTCTAGGTGTGACAAAGACCACCGATTTGGATACTAATAGTCTCTTTGAGATCATGGGCAAGATTGATCTCAACGTTGACCATCTTTTGAGGAAAATCAAGATAAAAATGCTTGGGATCAATACAAACCACTTTTCCAAGGGATTGAGAAATGACTTGTAAAAATTGTTAGGAATTGCATGCAGAAAATATCAATTATATGCAAATAGAGATTAAACAGAGGAATGAAAAACATAGAAATAATAATAGAGAGGAGACAATTTTAACGTGGCTCACCCAAACTTGGGCTACATCCACCAAAAAGAGAGTCCAATATTACTATCTAGTAAATCAAATTGATTACAACCATCAATCCCTTGTAACTCAATACAACTGCAAAATATTACAAAATTCTCTACCGAAAACCCTAACATTTAGCCTTTTTATCAAGACATGTCGGTTACAAAATTAGGGTTACAATAAGTCAGCCAATAGAAAAATAACTCTCGATGCCTTTCAAAAATAATAAGTCTTTTTGGCCTTAAACAACATTGCCCCTAGACCTAGCCTTGTATTGCGATAGGGAGCGCTCTAGGGAGCATGCCAGGTGTGTTTCCCCTGGACCCCATCTTGGGGGCATTGCCCTCAAACCCTAGTAAAAAATATGGGGCAAAACCATACTTATAGAAGTAGAAAAAATTTAACCTTTGTGTCTGATTAGGATCCATATAACAATAATCTCCCTCTTAGAGACTGATCAAACTCCACAACGTACTCCATAACGTATCATCTCCCACTTGGAAACTAATCATAACATCATTGACCCTATAACACCCACTGGAATGAAACAACCTGGACTCTAATGT
Organism: Cryptomeria japonica; assembly: GCF_030272615.1. Taxonomy (NCBI): domain Eukaryota; kingdom Viridiplantae; phylum Streptophyta; class Pinopsida; order Cupressales; family Cupressaceae; genus Cryptomeria; species Cryptomeria japonica. The sequence continues at coordinate 118,159,996 of NC_081411.1, forward strand.
TTTCTTTTATTATTTTTCAGTCTTGAAGACCAACTGAAGCTTAAAAGGAGCTCAACTTCTCCTTTGTCACTACCTTTGTAAACATATCCACTAGATTTTCATCTATATGTATCTTTTCCAGCCTTAATTCTCTATCATCCAACACTGAACAAATGAAGTGATACCTCAACTATATGTATTTTATCTTTGAATGCAAGGCATAATTCTTTGCAAGATGGATTTCACTTTGTCTATCTATAAACAAATAACTATTAGCCTGCCTTTTACCCAATTCTTCCATGAAAGATTGTAGCCATAACATCTCTTTGCTTGCCTCTTTTGCAACTAGACATACTCTACCTCTGTGGTGGATAAAGCAACCACCTTTTGCAACTAGAAGAGGCAACTCACCATTGTCCCACCGATAGTAATGACATAACCTATAGTACTCTATCTGGTATCAATATCCCCTACCAGATCTAAGTCTACATAACCTACTAAATCAGTTTTAGAGCCCCCCAAATATAAATGTTTATTGGATGTACCTCTCAAATACCTAAGAACCCATTTTACTACATTCCACTACTCCAATCTGGGATTACTCATATACCTGCTCATGACTCCAACAATATGTGCGATATTCGGTCTCATGCATACCATGACATACATTAAACTTCTTATAGTTGAAACATATGGTACCTTGTACATTTTGTCTTTCTCCTCGTGTTTCTTTGGAGACATCTCCTTAGCCAATTTCAAATGACTAGGAAAAAGTGTTCTAACAACTTTTGCATTCTCCATATGGAATCTCTGCAACACCTTTTCAACACAATCAACCTGAGATAGAGTCACTTGTTTGTTTTGCCTATCTCTGCAAAATTTTTATACCAATGATTTGTTTTTATTCCCCCAAATCCTTCATGGAAAATAATTTTTCTAATTGTTGTTTTAACTCTTTAATGTGGTCCATGTTAGACCCCACTACAAGCATGCCATCAACATATAAATGTAAAATAATGTAGCTACCATTGTCCAAATTCTTAAAATAACCACAATGGTCAGAACTACTCTTGATGTAGCCTTGTTCAATCATACAACTATCAAATTTCAAGTACCATTATCAAGGTGCTTGGGTTAGTGCAAGATCAAGGGGGGCCAAAAAGTGGCGATGTGAAAAAAATAGCCTTCTTCACTCACCTAAAAATGCGAAAAATCCATGTTAACTTTTTGCTTGGCCTGGGTGTCAGTACACCTTGGCTTGGTAATTACCTATGCAAATCAGATATCTGATTTTTATTTGTAATTTTAATTTAAAAAATATATTATATATTACATATTATATAATATATTATTATATTATATAATATATATAATGTAATAATATATTATATAATATAATAATATATTATATTATATATATTATATAATATTATATTATAATATAATAATATATTATATAATACGTATTATATTATATATATTATATAATAATATTGTATTATATAATATATAATATTATATATTATAATATATATAATATATAATTATATTTTATAATATAATACAATACGTATTATATAATATAATAATATATTATTATATCATATATGTTACTTTAAAATAATTTAAGTATAAAAATCGGATATTCAATTTTCTAAGACTTTTATATTTCGGCAGTGACAGCCTGTGAGTCATTTTTAACTCACGGGCTGCACGATTTTATCAAAATCTGATATCCAGTGCACCCGATATCTGGTTTTTTGGCTAAAAATTGCTAAAAATAGATTGAAAGGTAAGAATTTTATCGTTTTCAATCATTTTCGTTCATTTTTCATATTTTTTGTTAATGTTTATTTGAATTTTCATTGAAAATATGGTTTTTTTCATGAAAACTAGGTTTTTTAAAAATCAAATACCTAATTGTTTAAATTTGTTAACTAAATTTAATTGTTTACATTCAATTAGGTTAAAAATGGGGGATAACAATGAAAACCCTGACCAACCACAACTGCAACAACCAAACCCTCATTTGCCAAACCCCCCCTCAATTCAGGATTTGATTGCACAAAATTGAATGAATTGAGGGGGATTGCAGAAGTATATCGTAGGATCCCTCGTCTAAACCCAATGTTTGATCCTCTCATGTCAATCATAAAGAGTATGGAAACCATGACCGAGGAGCACAATGCCGCCCTTTTGTGGTGAGATTCTATGAGGGAAACATATGCAGATGGCTTGTCGTATAAGGATATCAAGGATCTCGAGATATCCAAAGCTGAAATTGCCTCATTGTTTGTCAATCCCTGCACTGGTAAACCTATAGATCCCAAAAAAACAAAAAATTCTATTAAATGGTGCACAAATGATGGATTGTGAAATTTTTTTGGGATTGTTGGTGGATGGTTTTTGACAAACCACCCAACAACAATCTTGATATCCCCTTCTATTTCATAAAACAATTGTATGCTAAGTTTGTTTTACACAAACATGTGAACTACTTTGACATCCAGCCTTTCCAGGGTGTAGGTTTAGGTATGCCCCAAAATAGACCTAGGGTAGTCAGAGTAGTCTAGGGCCCATATGTCCCCCCTCCTCCTATTGATCCCCCACCTATAGTGCAACATCCTGATATCTTTTGTGAGGCAGCTTCATAGACCATATTGGGTATTCACTCTTTGAGTAGCCTTTTGGTTTCTCAGGCTGTGTCAGTAGCTCAGCCTGCTCTTGATGGTAGTGGTGCATCTGGTGGCATTGACACGTCATCCTCGACTCCACACATATGTGTGCCCCATAGTTGTGTCATGTGTGGGCACGTACACTTGGGTCTAGTTGGACAACCCTTTGATCCTCCTGTGGACAGTGCAGATTATGAGGCGCATGAGATGCATGATGCACCAGATATTATTACACAGACTAAAGGATACCCTGGGGAGTCCTCACATGCTAGCGGTGAGGAGGCACCGTCATCATACATTGATGTAGTGGTAAGATTTGTATTTTCATAGATTATGTTATATTTTAATAAAATATTAATAAATTAGATAATATTAAGTACTAATTTTTATTTACATGGTCTATTTAACAGTTGATGATCGAGGATGAGTTGAGATAGATTCAGGAGGCCACCTTGTCGGCCATTTCATTTGGCCTTGATAGCTTGACGATACATATATTATTGCACCTAGTCATTTGTATTTTATTGTACATACATGCTCATCATTTATATTGGTATTAATTAGATTATGTAGTAGCTTGCATGTATATCTTATTTTAATCTTGTAGGGCACAAGCAGAATGAGTGCGGGGTAGTGTGATTTAGGATCTGGTAGTGCGGTTGGAGACAAGGGAAAGATAATTGAATGCAAATATAATTGAATGAATAGTTTAAATAACTTATAGTGATTATACATGTCTAGACATAGATTGATAGTTTCATATACTTGTTGTGTATATATACAGAGAATTCTTGGCTTCACATCCTTGATGACTACACCCAGTATACCTAAAGAAGAAGAAGAGATGCCTCGAGTAGATGTGTGTTTATTTTATTTTTTGATAGTAGATATAATTTGTTATTATCAGTGACAATTATATGCTAACTTGTATCAATGTCATGTTTTTGAAAATATGTAGGTTGTGTATGAAAATATTCAAAACATAACTCCTCTACCGAAGACATACATCAAGAGTCCTGCAAAGCTGAAGAGAAAACATGGAGATGAGGTACACATGAATAGTTCAATTATAGCTCATTTTTCTGTTAACTTTTTGAATGTGAATTATATAATATAACTAATATTAATTGTGGTTCAAATGTTTTTCTTGTGCAGGATCCTTTAGAGCTGAGCAATGCGGCAAAGAGGATCGATTTTGATGATCCATTAGTATATTAGGATGTTATAGATAGTTTTGGGATGCTTACATGTCTAGTTGGCATGTATATTTTGTATATGGACATACATTCACGTATTTAGACATACATTTTGTTTTAGTTGGCATTTATGCCATATTAAGTACTAATTTTTATTTACATGGTCTATTTAACAGTTGATGACCGAGGATGAGTTGAGACAGATTCAGGAGGGCACCTTGCCAGCCATTTCATTTGGCCTTGATAGCTTGATGGTACATATATTATTGCACCTAGTCATTTGTATTTTATTGTACATACATGCTCATCATTTATATTGGTATTAATTAGATTATGTAGTAACTTGCATGTATATCTTATTTTACTCTTATAGGGCACAAGCAGAACGAGTGCGGGGTAGTGTGATTTAGGATCTAGTAGTGTGGTTGGAGACAAGGGAAAGGTAATTGAATGCAAATATAATTGAATGAATAGTTTAAATAACTTATAGTGATTATACATGTCTAGACATAGATTGATAGTTTCATATACTTGTTGTGTATATATACAAAAAATTCTTGGCTTCACATCCTTGATGACTACACCGAGTATACCTAAAGAAGAAGAAGAGATGCCTCAAGTAGATGTGTGTTTATTTTATTTTTTGATTAGTAGATATAATTTGTTATTATCAGTGACAATTATATGCTAACTTGTATCAATGTCATGTTTTTGAACATATGTAGGTTGTGTATGAAAATATTCAAAACATATCTCCTCTATCGAAGACATACATCAAGAGTCCTGCAAAGCTGAAGAGAAAACATGGAGATGAGGTAAACATGAATAGTTAAATTATAGTTCATTTTTCTGTTAAATTTTCGAATGTGAATTATATAATATAACTAATATTAATCATGGTTCAAATGTTTTTCTTGTGCAGGATGCTTCAGAGCTGAGCAATGTGGCAAAGATGATCAATTTTGATGATCCATCATCAGATTAGGATGTTATAGATAGTTTTGGGATGCTTACATGTCTAGTTGGCATGTATATTTTGTATATGGACATACATTCACGTATTTAGACATACATTTTGTTTCAGTTGGCGTTTATGCCATATTTGTGTATGGACATACATTTGTAATCATTTCACATTTCTATATATACAGAAGTTGAAATTCGATCATATAAATTGTTGCTCATCTATGTGTGGTGTTATCATGGAAATCTTTAATCTTCATTCCAATAATTAACAATGGTTAATAATGGTTATTTAAAGAACAATACAATTCATTTCATTTCATCGTAAGTGTTGTTTTTATAATGAACAATACAATTCATTTAATCAATAATACAATTCATTTAATCAACAATACAATACAATTCATTCAATGAACAATACAATACATTTAATGAACAATACAATACAATTCATTTAATGAACAATGCTTGATACAATTCATTACTACCCTATGCATGGTCCTATTTTGCCCCCCACCTCGGTCTAATGTTTGGGGTTTTATTAGGGCAGTAATTTTTTTGTTGGCAAAAAGATCGCCAGTCTCACTCAATCGAATGTTGTCGTGTGGCCAATTTCTCATTCTGCTCATCGCGATGATGAACCGTTGGATCCAACATGTCCAGTTAGGCATTATTACCCAATGCATGCTCCTATTTTGCCCCCCCACTCGGTCGAACACTTGGGGTTATACCCTACCGGCGTCGTCCCTTTCGCACCCTAAGTGCTCAAAATTGTCAGACTTTGATGGGCCCTAACTCAGAATCCATGGCACCTGCGAATGATCTATTTAAACCTACAGGGCCATGAGAGGGTTCCCTACAAAATCCTATCTCAGTTTTTAAATTTGTCCTACGATTTTATTAAGACAACAATTTTTCTGTTGGCAAAAAAATCCTCAATCTCACTCAATCAAATGTTGTCACATGGCCAATTTCTCGTTCTTCTCATTGTGATGATGAACCATCACCTCTGACATATCTGGTTAGGAATTATTACCCTATGTATGCTCCTATTTTTCCCCCCCACTCGGTCGAACACTCGGGGTCATACCCTACCAACGTCGTCCCTTGAGTGCCCTAACTGCTCAAAATTGTCAAACTTTGACATGACCTAACTCGGAATCCCTGGCACCTATGAATGATCTGTTTGAACCTATGGGGCCATGAGAGGGGTCTCTACAAAAGTGTATCTCAGTTTTTGAAGTTTCCCTACGGTTTTATTAGGGCAGCAATTTTTTGGTTGGCAAAAAAATCGTCAGTCTCACTCAATCGGATGTTGTCGCGTGGTCGATTTCTTGTTCTGCTCCTCACGATGATGAACCATTAACTCTGACATGTCCAGTTAGGCATTATTACCTTAGGCATACTCATATTTTTCCCCTCCACTCGGTCAAACACTCGGGGTCATACCCTACCGACGTCGTCCCTTGAGCGCTTTAAGTGCTCAAAATTATCAAACTTTGATGGCCCCTAACTCAGAATCCGTGGCACCTCCAAACAATTTATTTGAACCTACGAGGCCATGAGATGGGTCTCTACAAAATCCTATCTCAATTTTTTAATTTGCACTACGGTTTTATTAGGGCAGCAATTTTTCGGTTGGCAAAAAAATCATCAGTCTCACTCAATCGAATGTTGTAGCGTAGCCAATTTCTCATTTTGCTCATCGCGATGATGAAATGTTGGCTCTAACATGTCTAGTTAGGCATTATTACCCTATGCATGCTCCTATTTTTCCCCCCCACTCGATCGAATGCTCGGGGTCATACCCTACCGACGTCGTCCCTTGACTGCCCTAAGTGCTCAAAATTGTCAAACTTTGACGGACCCTAACTCAAATTTAGTGGCACCTGCAAATGATCCATTTGAACCTACAATGCCATGAGAGGGGTCCCTATAAAAGCCAATCTTGGTTTTTCAAGTTGCCCTACAGTTTTATTAGGGCAGCAATTTTTCTGCTAGTGAAAAATTCGGCAGTCTCACTCAATCGAATGTTGTCGCGTGGCCGAGTTCTCGTTCTTCTCATCACAATGATGAACCATCAGCTCTGACATGTCTAGTTAGGCATTATTTCCCTACGCATTCTCCTATTTTTCCCTCCCACTCGATCGAACGCTCGGGGTCATACCCTATCGGCGTCGTCCCTTGAGCGCCCTAAGTGTTCAAAATTATCAAACTTTGACGGGCCCTAACTCAAAATCCGTGGCACCTGTGAATGATTCATTTGAACCTACGGGGCAACAAGAGAGGTCCCTACAAAATCCTATCTTGGTTTTTCAATTTTCCCTACGGTTTTATTAGGGCAGCAATTTTTTTGTTGCTGAAAAAATCGTCAGTCTCATTCAATCGGATGTTGTTGCGTGGTTGATTTCTCATTCTTCTCATCGCGATGATGAACCGTCAGCTCTGACATGTCTAGTTAAGCATTATTACCCTATGCATGCTCCTATTTTTCCCCCCCACTTAGTCGAACACTCGGGGTCATACCCTACCGACGTCGTCCCTTAAGCGCCCTAAGTGCTCAAAATTATCAAACTTTGATAGGCCCTAACTTGGAATTTGTGGCACCTATGAATGATCCATTTGAACATATGAGGCCATGAGAGGTGTCTCTACAAAAGCCTATCTCAGTTTTTCAAGTTTCCCTACGGTTTTATAAGGGCAGCAATTTTTCGGTTGGCGAAAAAATCTTTAGTCTCACTCAATCAAATGTTGTTGCATGGCTGATTTCTCGTTCTACTCATCGCGATGATGAACTTTTAGCTCTAACTTGTCCAGTTAGGAATTATTACCATACACATGCTCCTATTTTTCCCCCCCACTCGATCGAACGCTCGGGGTCATACCCTACCGATGTCATCCCTTGAGTGTCCTAAGTGCTCAAAATTGTCAAACTTTGACGGGCCCTAACTCAGAATCCGTCACACCTACGAATGATCTATTTGAACCTATGAGGCCATGAGAGGGGTCCCTACAAAATCCTATCTCAGTTTTTCAAGTTTCCCTACGGTTTTATTAGGGAAGCAATTTTTCTATTGGCGAAAAAATCGACAGTCTCACTCAATCGAATGTTGTCGCCTGGTTGATTTCTCGTTCTGCTCATCACGATGACGAACCATCAGCTCCAACATGTCTAGTTGGGATTTATTACCCTATGCATGCTCCTATTTTTCCCCCCCACTCGATTGAATGCTCGGGGTCATACCCTATCGGCATTGTCCCTTGACCACCCTAAGTGCTCAAAATTTTTAAACTTTGATGGGCCCTAACTCAAAATCCGTGGCACCTGCGAACGATCCATTTAAACCTACGGGGCCACGAGAGAGGTCTCTAGAAAATCCTATCTCAGTGTTTCAAGTTACCGTACAGTTTTATTAAGGTAGCAATTTTTCAGTTGGCAAAAAAATCGTCAGTCTCACTCAATCAAATGTTGTTGCATGGTCGATTTTTTCATTCTACTCATCGTGATGATGAACCGTCGGCTCCGACATGCCCAATTAGACATTATTACCCTATGCATGCTCCTATTTTTCCTCCCCACTCAATCAAACACTCAGGGTCATGCCCTACCATCATCGTCCCTTGAGTGCCCTAACTCAAAATCCGTGGCACCTACGAATGATTCATTTGAACCTACAGGGCCACAAGAGGGGTCCCTACAAAATTCTATCTCTATTTTTCAAGTTGCCCTACAGTTTCATTAAGGTAGCAATTTTTCTGTTGGCAAAAAAATTGTCAATCTCACTCAATCGAATGTTGTCGAGTGGCCGATTTCTCGTTCTTCTCATCGCAATGACAAACCATTAGCTCCAACATGTCTAGTTAGGCATTATTACCCTATGCATGCTCCTATTTTTCCCTCCCACTCGGTTGAACGCTCGGGGCCATACCATGCCGGTGTCGTCCCTTGAGCGCCCTAAGTGTTCAAAATTATCAAACTTTGATAGACCCTAACTCAAAATCCGTGGCACCTGGGAATGATCCATTTGAACCTACGGGGCCATAAGAGGGGTCTCTACAAAAGCCTATCTCAGTTTTTCAAGTTTCCCTACGGTTTTATTAGGGCAGCAATTTTTCGATTGGTGAAAAAATCGTCAGTCTCACTGAATTGAATGTTTTCGCGTGGCTGATTTCTCGTTCTGCTTGTCAGGATGATGATACGTTAGCTCTCACATGTCCAGTTAGGAATTATTACCCTACGCATGCTCCTATTTCTCCCCCCCCACTTGATCGAACGCTCGAGGTCATACCCTACCAGCGTCGTCCCTTGAGCGCCCTAAGTGCTCAAAATTGTCAAACTTTGACGAGCCCTAACTTGGAATTTGTCACCCCTGCAAATGATCTATTTGAACCTATGGGGCCATGAGAGAGATCCCTACAAAAGCCTATCTTGGTTTTTCAAGTTGCCCTATGGTTTTATTAGGGCAACAATTTCTCTGTTGGAGAAAAAATCATCTGTCTCACTCAATCGAATGTTGTTGTGTGGCCAATTTCTCATTCTTCTCATCGTGATGATGAACCATCAGCTCCAACATGTCCAGTTAGGTATTATTACCCTATGCATGCTTCTATTTTTCCCCCTCCACTTGGTCGAAGGCTCGGGGTCATACCCTACCGGCGTCGTCCCTCGAGCACCCTAAGTGCTCAAAATTGTCAAGGGACAACGCCAGTAGGGTATGACCCCGATCAACAGGGTATAACCCTGAGACTGACGATTTTTTCGCCAACAAAAATCATCAGTCTCACTCAATTGAATGTTGTCGAATAGTCGATTTCTCATTATGTTCATCGTGATGATGAACCGTCAGCTCCAACATGTCCAGTTAGGCATTATTACCCTATGCATGCTCCTATTTTGGCCCCCCACTTGGTCGAAGGCTCGGGGTCATACCCTACTGACGTCATCCCTTGAGTGCCCTAAGTGCTCAAAATTGCCAAACTTTAATGGTCCCTAACTCAGAATTTGTGGCACCTACGAATGATCCATTTGAACCTATGGGGCCATGAGAGGGGTCTCTACAAAAGCCTATATCGGTTTTTCAAGTTTCCCTATGGTTTTATTAGGGCAGCAATTTTTTGGTTGGCAAAATAATTGTCAGTCTCACTCAATCGAATGTTGTCGCATGGCCGATTTCTTGTTCTGCTCATCGCGATGATGAATAGTCAGCTCTGACATGTTCAGTTAGGAATTATTACCCTATGCATGCTCCTATTTTTCCCCCCCACTCAATTGAATGCTCGGGGTCATACCCTACCGGTGTCGTCCCTTGAGTGCCCTAAGTGCTCAAAATTGTCAAAATTTGATAGGCCCTAACTCAAAATCCATGGCACCTGAGAATGATCCATTTGAACCTACGATGCCACAAGAGGGGTCCCTACAAAACCCTATCTCAGTTTTCAAGTTGCCCTACAGTTTTATTAGGGTAGCAATTTTTCTATTGGCAAAAAAATCAGCAGTCTCACTCAATCAAATGTTGTCACGTGGCCTATTTCTCATTCTACTCGTCGTGATGACAAACCGTCGGCTCAGACATGTCCAGTTAGGCATTATTACCCTATGCATACTCCTATTTTTACTTTCAACATTTTCAAAATTTTCAATATTTTCACTTTCAAAATCTACATTTTCATTTTCAATAACTTGTGGGACTTTTTCAAATTCAATTTCCTCTTCAATTGAAGTAACATTAGCAATATTTAACATACCTTGTCTTCTCCTCCTATGACATTCTCTATCTCTTTCTCTATACACTTCAATTTGGTCATTTGAAAGTTTTCTTTTGCGTTTAGACTTCCGACAACTACTACTCCCCATTTCTCTCCACAAATATGCTCCTATGTGATTGACAATGTAAGTTTTCACTTTAAGAATATCCCAAGACCATAAATTTGTCTCTACATGTCTGAAAACCCATGATCCTTGACAGAAAACAAAATATGCAAACTATGGGCCGTTGGAATCCACAAAATGGCCCAAAAGGCTTTTTTTTCTTTTTTTGTACTAAAATCGGATATTTGATTTTAATATATAAATTTGTGGTCACCAAAAATTTTCCCGTTTCCACCTTTTATTTACTGAACTGCCACATTAATGGCGATGGTAGAAATTCGATATCTGATTAAATCTGATATCGGATTTTATTAGTCATATTTTAGAGAGAGAGAGAAGGAGAGGGCGAGAGAGAGAGAGAGAGGGAGAGGGAGAGAGAGAGGAGAGAGGGAGAGAGGGAGAGAGAGAGAGAGAGAGAAGAGCAGAGGGAAGAGGAGAGGGAGAGCGAGAGAGAGAGAGATAGAGATAAGAGGAGAGGGAGAGAGAGAGAGAGATTAGGGGAGAGGGAGAGAGGGAGAAAGAGAGAGAGAGAGAGAGAGAGAGAGAGAGAGAGAGAGAGAGAGAGAGAGAGAGAGAGAGAGAGAGGGTCCATTAGGTGTCATATTGTGTCCATAGGGGTCATATGGTGTCCATAGGGGTCATTAGGTATCATTAGGTGTCATATGTTGTCCATAGGGGTCATATGGCATCTTGGGACACCATATTGGGTCACTTTGGGTCATATTGTGTCCTAAGGGATCGTAAGACACAATATGACCCCTTAGGACATAATATGACCCAAAGAAGAGTTTACTTTAGTGGCGAATATTCACCAATGGCAAATTTTTCATGTTGGCCATGTCGGAAATGGTGAATATTTTGTACCATTTGGGGGTGGCCATGTTGCCAAAACATTATCAATTTTCATCAAAGTCACGGCCTAATTGCCATATGTTCTATGCAAATAAATGTTTCTATGTGATGATTTTGCTAATACAATATATGCTGGACACACGGTAAATTTAATTGTTTCACCTACACTCTCCGAGGTTGCCTTAATAGATGACCTTAATTCACCTATGGGCATGTGAAGATTTGTTAACCAGGGGACCCAATTCGCCTGACATCTTGCCGACGAATGTCTCCATTCACCCCAACTTTTGCCAACTATATTGTATTTGGCTATTATTTGGATGACCTATAATCGCCTCAAAAATTACATAAGTTGTATTTGGACGACCTATAATCGCCTCGAAAATTACATAAGTCGTGTTATAGTTACGCGGGATTCGCCAAATATTTGTATACCATATAAAATTTCCATGGAATTCACCATATAAGGATTGGTATAAATATGTGCAAAGATCAAATCTATCTCAACACAATCTGGTGGGTTCTAAGCTCTGAATTCTGATCAATAGCGAAGTTTTAGACCAAGGAAAATCATTGTTGTTGAGTCATTGACTGTATTGGCGACTGCTAGTGACCTAAAGCCTAAAGGTGAGAGATCATATTTTTGAAGTGGTATATTATACATTATAGCCTATTATTTCTTCTTCAACAAATTGGTTTTTTTTTGGTAGCCTTTATTTTGTTGGAGATGTCAAACAAGAAGAGGGGTAGGAAACCTGATTGTGGGGAAGGCCAGGAGAGGCCAGAAAAAAGCAGAACATTGTCTTCGTACTTTGGCATTGGATGTGAAAATCAGGAAGGTAGATCATCACAAGTACAAGTACAAAATTCGCCACCTGCACTGCATGTTGAAGACGACGGTGAACCTGATATCTCAGATCAGGATGATCTTGAAGAAGATTATCTGGTAGATACCCAAGTTAGCCGAAATGATATAATCGACTTGGGTGATAATGCCATTGATGATAATGCACAGAAGGGGAAAAGAAAAGACATATCAAAAAAGGTTGAACCACAATCAAAAAAGGATCGGGAGTGGGATATGTCAGTGAGGAATTTTCAAATTAATTGGGCATCAAAGTATCCATTCATTGAACCAGTCGAGAATCCAATTGAAGGCGAGCCTCCAATAGACTGCAGGTGTAAGATTTGCACTTGGAAACATAACAAGGAAATTAGGTTGCAGCTAAAATTTGACACCATAGAAAAGTATATGGGTAAAGTTTATGAAAAACAAATGATAGACAGGGTTGAAAAATCAGTGATAAGATGGAAAACAAAGGATGAATGTAAGCATGTGAGGAATGCCGAAGAGTATTATTTTCATGAGAAATTACAAACAAAGCCTGCTGAAGTTAAAGGTTCTATTGAAGCTATTTTTGGAAAAGCAATGCAAATAGAACAACTAGGAAAAGTTGTTCAGTTAAGCGTTGTTTTCATATTTTGAGCAGAGGGCATGCTATGACAGATTTCCCCTCAATTAGTGGTTTATTACACTTTTTGAAAGTTCCTAACTATCCTAATAGACAATGGTCAGTAAACAGTGGATGGGAATGGGCAAGTTGTCTTGTTGAGGTTGAAAAAGAAGATGTACAGGAAAAAATAAGAGAGTCAAACTTCATTGCATTTTCTTTAGATGAAGTTATCGCAGTAGACAATACTTCATGGGTATGCATGCATGTTTATACTATAGAGAATCATACCCACCAACCTCATCTACTATCTATTGCTAAAATGAAGGAGAGTGCGATAGCAGAAAATTTATTTCAACTAGTAAAGAGAAGTTTAATTGAATATGGAGGTATGGATGACATGAAGGTAGCCAAAAAATTGGTTTGTGTTGGAGCAGATGGAGCTTCAGTAATGCAAGGTCACAAGAATGGACTTTGTACAAAGATTGAAACTTGATTTGCACTGTACATTATTGCAATTCACTGCATGGCTCACAGAATGAATCTAGCTTTTGGAATTGTGAGCAAGTTTGCTTCAGTTAAAAAAATTGAAATTTTAATCAGAGAGCTCTACTCACACTTTTGTCGAAGTCCCAAGCGATTTATGGAATTTCAAAACTTTGTTGATGGATTAACTAATGGGAACAAGCTTCTCAAGGATAATGATACCAAATGGATCTCTTTGGATGGTCTAGCACATCGAGTGTTTTCAGAATATCCATCCTTGATTGGACTATTTCACACAACTCACGATGAATCAGATCAACCAAAATTTCCTGAACTTCTTGGCAGGTTAAGTAATTTAGAGACACTCTTAACTTTAGCAGCTCTTCTGCACATGCTAGAGGAAATGAGGAATATTATGAAGGCTACCCAAAAAAGAGCTTTGTATATTGTAGAATATGCTACGGTGCATAAGATGACATGCCTGACCCTCGACAATCTCTATCGAAATCAACCAACACTATCTGATGAAAAATTTGTTAAGTGGCAGACACTCACAGATTTGAACAATCCTGATAACTTTTTACAAATCGGTGCAGATGGGGAGGTATGTGCCAATGTATGTGGAGTTGAGATACCAATGCACTTCTATGCCATGGTCGACCTTGAGGAACCAAGAAAGCGCCCCAGGAAGAAACTAGCAAGAGTTACAAAGGAATATTTTGACAAGATTGTTGAGACTGTAACTACTTCTGTGAAGAAAATTGCATATGATCTTTAGAAGAAGATTCCCTCCTGACAACCTACTCGAAGCCATGTCTATTGTGTTTCCTCATTACTGGAGCCTCAACAGTGCATCTGATTTTTGAAGCTACTTTGGTAAAACAATTTTTCATTTCTAGAGAATTTAATGGAGTAACTATAAATGGAATATTAGATGAAACTCATCTTCGAGAGCAATCAGCTCATTTTTCATACACTATGAAAGAACAATATGCCAAAATGGATAACCCCCATGAAGAGGGATCAGTAACAAGGGTTCAAAAATATATAGCTGAGAACAAATCCTTGTGTGATTCAATGCCAGAATATGTGAAGCTTGCTGATTTATGTCTTACCATGATATTGGGTTCGGTGGAAGATGAGAGAGTTTTTAGTGCTTTGGGGTTCCTAAAATCAAAGCTAAGAAACAAACTAGACAAAAATTTGGAAAATTGCTTGAGGCTCTATACATCTAGGTATGATGTCCACACTTTTCCTTATGATAGGGTACTGCAAATCTGGAGAGCTAAATGTGAAAGAAGAGGTTTGGGCAACACTTCAAACCAAAGTGTCAGTGGGACTACTAGAGCTACTGGTAGCATTGAGATGTAGTTCAGCAAAGATATGTAGACTCAGACTCAAAGTGAAGAAACCATAGACGGGAATCAAGAAAGCACTGAATTTGATGAGGATGAATGGAAACTATAAGAGATTGGTATTTATTAATCTTATTACTGTATCTCATCATTCATATTACAAAAGCATATCACTTTTTGCAATTAGAATTTAATATTGATTTGTAATTATATTTTTCAACTTTCTATTTCCAGATTTAAAATAGCATAATAAAAAAAAAACCATAATGTGTTTATTGATACAGAGATGTTTATTGTTTATTTGTACATGTTTGAGTCTCAAATCTGTGTGATACATTTCAAAACCATATGATACAATTCATTCAATAGTAATACACATGTCGAGAACTTAGATTTTCATTAATTCTTTCAAAATATAGCCATATGATACAATTCATTCAATAGTAATACACCAAATTCCAATCTGTGTGATTCTCCATACCAATTGCAAAAGTGAATACAAAGTTTCAGAACCCTTTGCAAATGACCCTGAATTCCCTTTTATAAAAACAAGAGAGCAACAACAACTCCTGTGTGATTCTCCAATATCCATGCAAAAGTGAATACAAAGTTTCAGAAGTAGAACCCTTTGCAAAATTGCAAACGACCCTAAATTCCCTTTTATAGAAACAAGGGAGAAACAACAGCTTCAGGTCAAATTGCAAGTTTGCAACATGTGACTAGTGAACATCAAAATCACAAACTCAGCACATATTTATATGGCCATCACAAGCTGTATTAGCAATTTAACATCTGCTACATGTTTGATGTCTCCTATTCAAAAAATAGAGTTCAAAAATTAATAGTAATTCACGCCATGACAAATTAAACATAGATAATAGTAGTGCCTAAAACCTACTAATCAGAAATAGAGAAATGCATAAATGTTAAAGCAAGGGAGAATCTGAGAATACAAATTTACTGGTTGAAGTTTTGCACTGTGCATCATAGATTCATAGGTTGGATTAGCAAAATAGCAATAGCGAGTGCTGTTTTTTTCCTATTCATAAAATAGATTCATAGGCTGGATTAGAAAAATAGCATTAGCCAGTGCATCATAGATTCATAGGCTGGATTAGCAAAATAGCAAACAAAAAAAACATAAAACCTTGAAATTAAGAGTAAAAGAAGAAAATTGTGCAATACATACTATGATTTTTAAGAATTTTGTGCCAGTTTTTGTAGGGTGCTCCACTCTTCGTCTGATGGAAGGTCAATATTCTGTAAACTATGGAAAGTCAACTCCAACTTCGTCAACATTCCATATTTATAAGATTTACTTGACATCACTGTTTCATCCAATACCATATTTAGAGTTGTAAATGGTTGGATGAATTCTAGAAAGCTTTTGGGAGTTGTGTTCTTTGGAAGAAAGTCTAAATCAGACTTCATTTTTATTTCCATGATTTTTTTGTAAGCTTCTTCTCCAATGAATTTATTTGATGTGTCAACAGGCTTAAGAAAACCAAGTTTAATCAAATTATTTTTCATTTCTTGTAGCTTCACTATATTTTTTCCACAACTGTCCATAACTTCTGATGTTTCCCTTAGCTTCTGGCATTTTTGAATGATAGATGATTTCTTAACTATGGCATCAATGCGGCTCTTAATTCCCTTGGATGCCAAGTAGCTGTCACTGGAACTGTAGACTACTTTCAGAATCTTTTTTACCATTTCCTCTTTTGAATAAACATGTGTGCTCTTCTCATAGTGCCCTTTGATTTTTATAAAAATTTGTCTCATACTTTTAGTCAATTGAAACCATTCACACAACTTCTCACTACTCTGCATTATTCACCACCAAATGTTTTCTTGTATATACTTCATTGAATTTTTCATATTATCTTTCAATCTATCCTCCAAAGTTTTTATTTTATCATTTGCATTGTGCAGGTCTTCTTTCATTTGTGCACATTTTTTTCTTTCTTCCTCTACTTCCTCTTGCAAATGTTTTTCTTTTTCTTTCCCATGATCCAATAGGTCCTGTAACTTTCTCATTTCTATGACAGCAGACTCATAACTTTTGTATAATTTTTTAAAACTGGCTTTTTCCTCAACAATTTTTTTACTACTTTTAGCTAGTTTTTCAGTCAGGTCCTTCAATTCTGCATCCTTCTTCTCCTGCTCTGCAATTTCTACTACAGAGCCTGAATTTTTTATCATTTCCTATAAATCATTGCACTTGCTATCTACTGCTTTCCTCCTTGATTTTTCATTTTCCAAGTCTGCCTGTAACTTTTCTATTTGTTTCTCCAGTTTATTACTTTCTCTCTCCACCTTTTGCAGTGAAGTGTAGACCACTTCATTAGTCCTTTTTGACACACTAATTTTTTCCACATTATGTACTTTGGAAAAATCCATTTGGAGGGTGCTAACTTGAAATTGAGAGGGATCTATATGACTATGTGGTGGATTTTTATCTTTAGATGTGTCCGGGGGCATAACAACCATGAACTCCATCATATCTTTTTGTGGGTCATATGTTGGAAATAGCTTGTTCCTTGCAGGCTATTCTTTTACAACTTCAGACATAGAATTCCTATGAAATGCTTTCTTTTTTTCTTTATTTGCTTTCGTTGTGTGTTCATATTTTTCATAGTAATCATGAAATTGAAAATCTAGGCTTGCTAAAGCAATTGAATGTTTGAAAGGTGACATAGGAATACCATAGGCTCCAGTTCCACTTATTCCTGTGGTTTTAACTAATGCTTGACCAAGATTACCAACAACAATTCATGTTGCTGTCCCACTCCTACTAACACTTTCATGTGTAGTTTTCATAGTCTTTTGAGGTGTGTGATCTGAAGCTGTAAATGATTGATTTGTAGTATCAGTGGCACTTGATATAGGATTCTTAATAGTATGAGATTGAGTATCTACCTCTAGTGGCCTCTTGCGAGAGATATTTTGTTGTTGCCCTTGTCCAACACCAAGACAACTAGTATCAGTAGTAGACCCCATGCCAACCCCACCAATCACAGTGGCACTTGACTAAACAATAATAGGAATACTATCCCCAGATTCCCCGCCAGTGGCAGTGGCTCTTGATTCACCACCAATGGGAATACCATGATGTGGTGGTGGTTGTGGATTTGAACCTGAAACAAATGAAGGTGGACCTTGAGGGTAATGAGTAGTACCTATCCATGATGAATCTAAAGAATCAAGTCCAATGACCGGTTTATAAGGAAATTTTGATTTTGATTGTGATGGAAGTTGTACCTGAAGTGGATACCAAATGCCATCTCCTCTGGCACCTAGACCACCACCTTCAAAACCCATTTTTTCCACAAGGTTTGCCCCTTTGCTATATTTTCTTTCATGGACTCACTGACTCCACCTGATAGTTTCAGGACTATAGTAGTTGTTGGAGGGGGCTCAATGACAACCTCATGCTCATCATCATCACCTTCAGTCCCGCCATGCTCCATATCCCACAATTTTCTAAACCCTGCATCCTTGTCGATGCTCTCAAATTCTGCACTTGTCTTTGGTTCACCGAGATTCCTCCTCATAGTCCAAAAATCATTTATTTTGGTTTGAGTGAAATAATTCTCTTTACATTCGTGCAGAATTGATTTGGGAATAGTTTTTTTAGATGGATTAGCAGATTTTAGGTAGAAATTGTAGGACCTCCTATTTTGGATGCCCTAGCCCTCCTCTGTTGTCCTCTCTGTGTGCATTTGCAATGCCATAATTTGTGATGAAATTTCTTCTGTTGAAATGTTATTGTCAGCTACAATTTTCTCCCTCTCTTTTTTAACCTCGTCCTAGGAGTCCTTGTTTCTAAGCTTTTCTAGCAATGGCTTACTTTCATGTTGACATAATGCTAAAGAGTTCCCATTTTTCTTAAGCCTTGCTTTAACTACACCGATTGGATCATACTACCAGAGACCCTCATCACCAAAGTTAAAAACTATCAAGAAATCATGTGCCACAATGAATTCTTTTCTCTCAAATGTGAACCCTCCACATGAGAAAGGCAAGGAAGGAAATATGCTCTTCTTTTGCTAACCATGGAAGTGTCTATCTATGCTCTCCAATTGTCGTACATACTCTAATGCAAATACCCTCTTTGTCGCATGTATTGGAAGTTTGTATGGTTTAACTGACGATCCGTAAAACCTTAACACAGTGAATTCTTCCATGAAGAACCAGTCAGCCAATTCTATTTGACTTCCGAGTTGAATGCAATCTCTACAAGACACAGGCAACCTAGGCATTGGAGTGCTTGTAATTTCATTATACATTGGTGCCAAAAACAAGTCTAAAAAATGGTTGTAGTTCTTTCTGTTATCATGCATCCTTATCTTTGGGGTCCAATCATATATTGGACACTCTGTTCTCTTCCTAGTCTTCTCATCAATCTTATAGCTCACAATTTGAAGCTTGTTGGTCTCAAATATTGCACGATACTTGGATAGAAGGAGATACCACAAGTAGGATGAGAACCTAAATATCTTATAGGAACCTTTTTTGATCATTACTAACTATTTTTGCATGGATTTTACAATGTGCTCAATAAAATTATATCTTACTGGCTGACTTGCACAATGGATATTATAAATCAATTGAAGAAGGCTTGCACCCACTTCCCTATCATTTTCCAATCCCAGGAAAAACAATAGCAAGGAAATAGTATCCCCAACCCATGGAACAAAAAATTTAGAATCATAAGGAGGCTTATGATTATGATCCAACACAATACCAGTACCAATCTTTATTAGAGCTTTGATAAATGAATCTCTGCGACTTGGATCGAGACTCTCATAATTTTCTACTAGCTTTCCTAGGTCAATTTGGACGTTTGAGTTTTGGGCTTCAAATCCTAGGTTCAACAAACGAGCAAATTCTCCCTCGTTTATGGATAGAATTTCATCTTTTGTATTTTTATTGACAATTGCTTTTGTATCTTCATCATAATTTTCGGCGTAGACCATGACAAAATCAGGGCAAGGGAATACTTCAAGTAACACCATGCTTCCCAATCCAACATCCCACGATGTGATTTTATTTATTTTTTATTGTAACATTGTGTTGAAAACAATAAATTTTGCCCTGGATGCATCTGCCACCTTACTAGACAATGTATATCTAATATCTATCATACGCTTTTCACCATGGATAGCAGGGTCATAAATATCATGGTATTCATCAGTGAAACCTGGTGTTTTAACCAGTTTAGTTAGGTACATTTTGTTTTTCACTTGGCTTCTTGTAGAACTACTGCTTCCCGTTTTCCCCATCACTATTATTGTTAATAATTCAAAATAATGCTAGATAAAAACCTAAAAATGCTAACCCTCAAATTGGACCACGGGATTACCAAAAGCAAAAAAGGCAGGATGTAGGTGTTCTAGATTTTACCTAGAAATTGGAATTTCTATTTCACTAGATTGGCACAGATAGTCTTTGTTGCAACTTGCATTCCTCAATCTAGTAGTTGTTTCTGAATCTCCCTTGATTTATAGGTTTGTCCAAGAAATGAAAGACAATTATGATTTACGAGTCTCTTATTTTGAAAAATGTAAAAAGTAGAAAAGTAAAACCTAAATGGCAAAATATCAAGAATCATGTTGTAATTTTATTAATTACTATTAATAACTATTCGATGTCGAAGGACAAAACATTCATTACTTCAATATACATTCCGAGGACATTAAGAATCATGTTGTAATTTTATTAATTATTATTAATAACTATTCGATGCCAAAGGACAAAACATTCACTACTTCAGTATAAATTCGGAGGACATTAAATGTAATACGTTCAATTCTAGGCGAAGTTCTCCCAAATGTGTTCACTTCCCACATTCAGGCCGAAATCCACCCTAAGCCATTGATATTTTCTCATCCAACGGATGAGGGACCAAGGTACCTGTTGTGACTTTATGGGTCTGTTTTTTAAGTTTGTTTAATAATTTTAAACTTCCGTCTGAAAAGGTGCTTTATAGACTTACTTATATTTAATTAAATTTAAAACATTTCAATTCCGGGTGAAGTTCTCCCAAATGTGTTCACTTCCCACATTCGGGCCAAATTCCACCCTAAGTTGTTGATCTTTGTTCATCTGACGGTCGATGGTACCTGTTTTAAGATGCAGTGGATCCCATGACTTCTACCATTTTTTTGGCACATCACCATAATCATGTCACATTTCGGGTTTGATTTTTAGTCTATTTAATCATTTTAAACCTCCGCCTGGAAAAAATCTTTATAGACTTAATTATATTTAATTACATTTAAAATGTCCAATTTCGAGCGAAGTTCTCAAAAAGGTGTTCACTTCCCACATTCGGGCCGAAATCCACCCTAGCCGTTGATCTTTGTTCATCCAACGGTCGATGGTACCTGTTTTTAGATGAAGTGGGTCCCACAACTTCTGCCATTTTTTTTGGCACGTCACCATACTCGTGTTACTTTTCGGGTCTGTTTTTAAAGTCTACTTAATCATTTTAAAATTCCGCCCGAAAAAGAGATTTATAGTCTATAGACTATAGACTTTCACTTAATTCTATTTAATTAAATTTAAAATGTTCAATTCTGGGCATTGGGCAATAGTTTGAGATAACTATAATATAATGTTAATATTATTTGTAATTAAAGATGTGCAATAGTTCAAGATAACTATTAACTAGTATATCTATATTTAAAAAATATAGGTAAACTATGCCAAGAGATATCTTATAATATAAAGGAATCTGTGGATTGCAACAATATTAGTAGTATACAAGAGTTTCAAAAATATGGATAATAATAGAGTTGCTTAAGTATGGCACTCTTCCACTATCATTTGAATGTAACAGTTTCATATAGTTGGAGACAAGTGGCGAGGGTTCTATTTTATTTGGAGTAATAAAATAACACCTCCACAAAAACCAAAAGATGACATATTTCATTCATTTACTCGTCATTTGCATGTCAAATTGTTTCAAAATTGAATTTTTGTTTATGGACATTTTGATGTCATTGTAGATGCCGAGCCTCTCGGCATAAATATAATGTTAATATTATTTGTAAAAATTTTAAATTCAAAAATAGTATAAAACATGAAACTTAGTTTCTAGAATAAAACAAATAACTAAATAAAAATATAAATTTTGATATGCAATTTGAAAGGTAAAAGTTTAATATTAAAAAGAAAACATTCAATATTCAACCTAAAATATTAATTTAAAGTTTAACAAAATTCTTTGAAAATATGTTTACAATATATAATTTTCAAAAATATTTTAAAAATATATATAAAATTTCAACATAAATTTAGTCTATTAATTTAAAAAAATGTGCAACTGCAGTTCTCAACCTGTTAAGGCGAGCAAATTTGGAAAGTACAAATGCCAAGGTGGCGATTAATTGTTGCACAAGGAGTTGTCTGCGACATGCCGCACGAAAGGAGGAAGGGGAGGATGGCAAAAAATCTTTTTCCTGATCTCATGGCATTAATGTCTTATCATGCACATTCATTACCTGGCCTATAAGAGCTAAGACGGAGGCAAATTTTTTTACCTTTTGATCTATGTACCACTTTTTGCTTTGAAGTAGCTACAGAACAAATCTATAGTTCGTAGAATCATACCTTCTGTAAGACATTTTTTGCAGGAAGTGATTTTGAAATTGCAGGTGACAATGGAGGCCAATTTCACACTTCAAACGGACAAGAAGTTGGTGCCCTTTTTGGGAAAAGTATCTGATAAATGAATGCAAGGACTGTTCAGGTTTAAGGAGGACAAGTTGTGGGCGACAACTTGACTGATGCTTGTGGAGGAGGTGGCACATATTAGTCACCGGTATCAAACTAACATGGATGTTTACTCTCTGATTATGGTGTGGGCCTATGAATTTGAACCGAAGGTGGAAAAGGTAAAACTCACATTGGTCAAATTGATTGATGGGGAGTTTTTGATTAACCTGGATTCAATCTTGGAGTGGGTGGTGCCGAGAGTTGGCATTCAAATTATGGAAGGGAATGACCAAGAGGAATGGCTTCCTTTTATTCATGGCCCAGAGGATGAAATCAAATACCAGTGCCGTGAACGAGCCCTAGTGGGGTGGGAAGTGATGAAACTCTTTGTTAAATTAATGAGGGTGGATGAAGTTCTAAATGCTTTACATGTGGTGGCAAGGATGGAGGTTGGTAGGGCATTGAGAGATAGGGCTGAAGAAGGAAGGGCCATACAACTACTGGCAAGCTTGGAGGGCGACCCCAACTTTGGGTTCCTAAACTGCATTCCAAAAATGAAAGCTAAAGCAACAAAAGGGAAAGCCAAAGCATCGACCTTTGAGGAGGGGACCCAGGGGGATAGTGAGACTGAGTGAGCAGCCTATCGACAATGAACTAGTTTTTTTGTTTTCTTGCTATAAGCTGTGGACAAATTTTGTATCTTGAAACTTTTCAATTAATTGAATGAAAAAACCTTGACCAATAAACTTTTGTATCTTGCAACTTTTGAAATTTTGTATTTTGAATGACTATATAGAATATATTTATTAAATTATAATCAACCATAATTAATTTACAAATAATTAATGGAATGAATTGATTTTTTTTTTTTATAGCATCACATAAAAAAGATCACGATATTAAATTTATTTCCATTGTTTAACAAATAATTGAAATAACGTAGCTCATATACAAAAAGCATTTGAAATAAATTAATTAATAAAAATGAAATAGAATTATAGAAAGCATATTTATATCCATAAGACTATAAGAAGCAAACTAAAACAAACTAGAATTTGAAAAATTATCATTAATATTTATGCTTTTGAAATTAAAAAAAATTTCGTCAAAGACTTGAGTCCCCCTAAACCCTAAAGCCAAAATGAGTGAGGCACTGGCACTCATCCTGTTAGGGTTCAAAGACATAGGAAAAAAAAACTACAGGGGGCACAGGTAGTGGAATTGTTTACAATTTTGCCCTAAGAATTTGGCCCTCCTTCCATGTAGAATTCTTCAGACAACATAAGCTGAGAAAATTCTTCAAGCCACATGTAGTTTGGAAAGTCGTCTAGGAGGAACCATTTCCAGAGGAAGTCCCTTCCAATCTGCACCCATTTTCTATGACGCATAAGCTGCTCCACATTCAGGTTTAGGAGAAACAGTTGCCTGACCACTGACAGTGTTTGGTCAGGGAGGATAAGCTTGGATAAATCACTCGCCCAAGGGATCCCCACCCCTACTTCTGTAAGAATGATAAGAGTAATGTCATCTCTGAGGAAGTCTTCCTTAAAAACCTTCCTCAACAGCATCAGCATATCCACCTTATCTCCTCCCAAGTCCAGAAGAGATGCTAAGAAGTAGGATGTAAGATCTGTGTTAACACGGTACCTATTTTCATTTCACAGAAATTCTCTGCCCAACACCATTCGCATAACTTCATTGGTGAACGACCCAACCTCCTTGTAAACTAATTGGAGGGTTGGGTCTCTAACGGAGCCTAGAAAGGCCCTCTAGTCCTCTGTAGAAATGCTTCTCAAGCGGATGGGAGTGTCCATCTTGAGAAAACATATTAACAAATTAAACAACCTGAGCAGTGAGCCTATAAACCTAAAATACCGTGAGCTCTAA
Organism: Cryptomeria japonica; assembly: GCF_030272615.1. Taxonomy (NCBI): domain Eukaryota; kingdom Viridiplantae; phylum Streptophyta; class Pinopsida; order Cupressales; family Cupressaceae; genus Cryptomeria; species Cryptomeria japonica. The sequence continues at coordinate 118,184,431 of NC_081411.1, forward strand.
TGATTTATCTACCAAATGGCAAAGGCTAATTGAAGATGAAAGAAGCAGAGATCATATATAAATTGTTGAAGCTCTTGATTGTAATAATTACTTCTTTAACAGTATTAATTGCTATAAAAATTTTAAAATCTTTCGTATCTCTGCAAATCTTTCCCATAAATGCACGAGTGTGCAAAATTGGAAACAACTATGAACTAGTACCAAATTGGCAAGTATCACATTGGAAGTCGTGGGGATAGAGTGGATTGCCATAAGTGAAAAGATATATATTAAATGAATGAAATTATCGATCGTGATTCGTGACATTTGATACATTCTATTGAATCCAATTCCATTCTGGGCACTTTCTGGTGAGCTATGTTCTCTTCAGAAAATTGGGCTGAAATAAAACTTTAGCCATTGATATACGATCATCGAACGGTTTAAAATCATTGATAGATTTTAGGTATGTGTCACCCTTTACGTGTCAAAGAGGCCTCACTTATTGATACATCGTGTAGAGTCCGGACTAAATGTATTATGTGATGTGATGTGCCTTGTCTATTAATGGCATTGAATTTATGAAATCACCAATGAATTATATATTGTACCATAAATAAAAAAATATTCGCCAAAACAAATTAAATAATTTTCAAGCGGTGGATAAAAATCGCCAATACATTTAAATAATTTTCAAGCGGTGGATAAAAATTGCCAATACATTTAAATAATTTTTCCTTCGGAGTAAAAGTTTTCACTCATACAATTATTTATTTATTCCTTTTAACAATAATTATTCTCCTCCCACAATAAATATTTTCCCCATAGAACAAGGTATTATTCGCCAGAAATTTATGGCATTTTCATACCCTAGAAAAAAAATCACCAATACAAAATAATTATTTTGTCATTTAAAAAAAAAATTCGCCATCGATATGAAAATTTCCCCCCGAAAATAATGTTTGATTCACTAGGATTTTACACAGTTGCTCGGGGGGGTTCTTAAAGTTATCCCTGACCCAAAGCAACCCAATATGATGTCATTAGGGGTCATATGGTGTCCTAAGAGGTCATAAGGGTTCATGGGACACCATATAACCCCTTAGGACACCATATGACTCCTAACAACACAATTTGGTGTCTTAAGGGGTCATATGGTGTCCCAAGACACCATATGACCCCTAACAACACCATATGACCCCTTAAGAAACCAAATCATTTCATTAGGGGTCATATGGTGTCATATGACCCCTATGGATACCATATGACCCCTATGGACACCATAGGACCCCTTAAGACACCAAATCATGTTGTTAGGGGTCATATGGTGTCCCATGAACCCTTATGACCTCTTAGGACACCATATTGGGTTGCTTTGGGTCATATTGTGTCTTATGGGGTCATATTGTGTCTTACAACCCCTTAGGACACCATATGACCCCTAACAACATGATTTGGTGTTTTAAGGGGTCCTATGGTGTCATTAGGTGTCATATGGTGTCTATAGGGGTCATATGGTGTCTTGGGATACCATATGACCCCTAATGACACCATATTGGGTTGCTTTGGGTCATATTGTGTCCTACGACCCCTTAGGACACCATTAACCGTTAACGACACAATTTGGTGTCTTAAGGGGTCCTATGGTGTTGTTAGGAGTCATATGGTGTCTTGGGACACCATAGGACCCCTTAAGACACCAAATTGTGTCGTTAAGGGTCATATGATGCCCTAAGGGGTTATATGGTGTCCCATGAACCTTTATGACCTCTTAGGACACCATATGACCCCTAGTGACACCATATTGGGTTGCTTTGGGTCATATTGTGTCCTAAGGGGTCATATTGTGTCTTACGACTCCTTAGGACAAAATATGACCCAAAAGGACCCAATATGGTGTTATTAGGGGTCATATGGTGTTCCAAGACACCATATGACCCCTAATGACACCATAGGACCCCTAAAGACACCAAATCATGTTGTTAAGGGTCATATGGTGTCCTAAGGGGTCGTAGGATACAATATGACCCCTTAGGACATAATATGACCCAAAGCAACCCAATATGGTGTCATTAGGGGTCATATGGTGTCTTAAGAGGTCATAAGGGTTCATGGGAAACCATATAACCCCTTAGGACACCATATGACCCCTAATGACATGATTTGGTGTCTTAAGGGGTCCTATGGTGTCCATAGGGGTCATATGGTGTCTTGGGACATCATACAACCTGTTATGACACCATATTGGGTCGCTTTAGGTCATATTGTGTCCTAAGGGGTCATATGGTGTCCTACAACCCCTTAGGACACCATATGACCCCTTAAGACACCATATTTGGTCATTATGGGTCATATTGTGTCAGATGACCCCTTTAAGACATCATATGACCCCTTAGGACACCATATGACCCCTAATGACACCATATTGGGTTGCTTTGGGTTATATGTTGTCTTATGATCCCTTAGGACAACATATGACCCATAACACATAATTTGGTGTCTTAAGGGGTCATATGGTGTTTTAGGACACCATATGACCCCTAATGACACCATATGGTGTCATAAGGGGTTGTATGTTGTCCTTAGGGGTCATAAGGTGTCCCATGAACCCTTATGACCCCTTAGAACACCATACGACCCATTTTGACACCATATTGGGTCACTTTGGGTCCTATGGTGTCTTAATCTCTCTCTCTCCCCCTCTCCCCTAATCTCTCTCTCTCTCCCCCTTAATCTCTCTCTCCCTCTCTCTCTCTATGCCTCTCCCCTAATCTCTCCATCTATCTATATCTCCTAATCTCTCTCTCTCTCTCTCTCTCTCTCTCTCTCTCTCTCTCTCTCTCCCTCTCCCTCTCTGCTAATCTCTTTATCTCTCTCTACCTTCCCTCCCCTCCCTCCCTCTCTCTCCATCTCTCTCTCTCCCTTCCCCCCCCCCCTCTCTCTCTCTCTCTCTCTCTCCCCTATTCTCTCCATCTCTCTCTCTCTTTCCCCTAAGCTCTCTCTATCCCTCCTCTCTCTCTCTCTCTCTCTCTCTCTCTCTCTCCCTAATATCATATACTAATTTATTTATAAATTAATATATTAATATATTAATAAACAAATCTAGTTAGAGAATTTACTGATTAAAATCGGATATCCAATTTTTGTAGTCAAATTTTCAAATTTCAAATTTCGGCTCAGGAATGCTTTGGTATTTGGCATGGAAGTGACAAACCTAGAAAGTCAACTGAAAAAACGTGTTTTTCAGTATTAATTGATTTTCCAGACTTTACACTGGTGGCTAACAACTTTTTTTGTAGCCAAAATTGATAAAACAAAAAGGGTTTTTTAAGGACGTTCCAATCTTTCCAACAATATAAGGCTTGTCTTATTTCAACTTTAATAAATAATTATTATTTATTTTCTAATTGAATTTTGACAATAGTCCTGATTGATATACTGATTGAAAAACACATAAATTTCAAACAGTATAAATTTTTTTGAATCCGAAACATGCATCACATCCTATGCTTCGTCTACTCTAGGGAAAAGTTTAAAAAAAAAAAATTACATAAGGTTTTGACCAAGTTAAGGTGGTCAAACCTAGGAGTTTCTAAATTTCTCAAAAGCCGTAGTAAAAAATTCATAAATAATTATTTACTTTATAAAAAAATAAAAAATAAAATATGTGTCACATCCGTACATGAGTCTAATAATTATATTATAAATATTATAAAAAATTATTATGATTTGATTGTGATTAGGGTGGTTAGACATACTTGTACTTCTTATTTTATTCCTGAAAGTTTAGTACAACTGCATTGAAATTTGAAATTTTCATCAAATAGGATTATTTTTTTCCAAAAAACAACTAGTAGCTTAGAAACTATATTCAATTTTTTATATATTCTCTTCTTACATATTTTTAAAATAATGTTCACAACTTATTCAAATTTTCATGTCGAGTTGCATAACTCTGATTTTCTAAAATTTCATTGCCACTTAAGGACATGTTTTGGCACACCATGATCCTGCACATACCTGCTTGTTTTAAGCCATATAAACTCTTTTGTAATGTGCACACCAATTTATCCTTACCTTGGACCTCAAATCCTTGGGGCTGTTCCATATATCTCTTCCTCCAAATCACCATGGAGAAAGGCAATTTTCACATCTAGCTATTCCAAATGCAAATATTTAGCATCCATAATACTTAAAATAGTATGAATAGAAGTCATCTTAATAACTAAAGAAAAAATCTCAACAAAATCAATGACCTTTTTCTATGCAAATCCTTTAACAACTAGCCTGGCTTTAAATCTATGCTTGCCTCCATCTTCCTCTTTTAGCCTATAAACCCACTTGTTTTGTAAAGCCTTTTTACCTCGAGGCAACTTACATAATTTCAAGTCTCATTTTTGTGCAAGGAGTCCATTTCTTTTTTCATGGCAAGCTCCCACTGAACCTTTGTATCCACCTGCATAGCTTAATCATATCCTTCTGGTTCACCAACATCTATTAACAAAATATAATATAAAGAGGGAGAGAACCTTTCAAGAGGTCTACTTAGCTTTGTTGACCATCAAACATTCAGTAGAGTTTGTTGTATTGCTAGTTGCTATCGCGGAGCATGAGGAACCATTGGAACATCACTATATGGAATATCATCCAGTACAACAAAATTATTTTCTTTCTTCTCATGTTGTTGCAACTCATCTTTGTACAACACCTTCTCATTGAATACAACATTTTTTCTTCTCACAATTTTTAGATTTTCAACATCACAAAGCCTATAACAAAATTCATAAATGCCATATCGAATGAAAATACATTTTTTTGATTTTGCATCAAGCTTGGTTCCGTTTTCAGAATCTACATGTGCAAATGCTTCACATTCAAAGGTTTTGAGAAAATAATAACCTACCTTCTGACATGTCCATGCTTCCTCTAGAATACCACAACCCAAAGGAGTAGACAGACCTCTATTAATTAAATATACATTAGTATTGACACCCTCTTTGCACATGTTTAAATGCAACCCAAAATGCAATCTCATGTTGCTTGCACACTTCATTATTGTCCTATTCATGTACCCAGCCATGCCATTTTCTCGTGGAGTCCTTCGAACCATTTTCTACCTACAAATTCCATTAAAGGAACAATAATCCTTAAATTATTTTCTGCAATACTCACCACCATTACCAAACCTCAGACATTTTAGTCTTTTACCTATCTTATTCTCGACCAAGCTTCTCCATTTTTTAAATATTTCAAAGAGATCAGATTTTTGCCTAAGGAAATAAATCCAAACTTTCCTAGTTGCATCATCTATGAATGCAATATAATACTGAGAGCGACCAAGAGAAGATACCTCAGTCGGTCACCATACATCTTTATGCACAAGCTAGAACTTTTCATCTTTCTTTTGCTTCCCATCCTTGAGAAAACTAATTCGCTTTTGTTTGTACCATACACACAACTTTCATAGAAATCCATATTAATGCATTTTAGACCTAGTAAAAGCCTTTTAGAATGAAGTACCTTCATACCTTTTTCACTCATATTCCCAAGCTATTGTGACATAGTGTTGTCTCAGAACCTGCAACAATTGATTTAGACTCTTCTTGAGAATCTGTAGCAACTGTTCCTGAATCTATTTGGGTTTTCTCTACAACAACTAAAGTAGAAGGAACAACATGACATGTACAAAGATATAAGTTGTCTAATTTCACACCTTTTTCTACTATCAAGACGCCTCTTGAAACCTTCCAATTTTTATCATTAAAAGTAACCATGCAACCTTCATCACCTAGTTGTCCTGCTGAAATTAAATTCCTACTCAACCTTGGAACACACCTTACCTCTTGCAGTAGCCAATGATTCTCATTCTACAACTTAATCTTAATTCTTCCCTTTCCAACAATTTGATAGGGTTCATTATCTCCCAAATAAACCAACCCAAAATCCCCTTGGACATAATCAAGAAAATAACTTCTAGGGGTGTAGCATGGAATGAGGCCCCTGAATCTAAAAACCATGAATCATCAACATTATCTAGTGAAAGAATCAAAGGATCTTCTTTATATTTATTACTTACCACATTTTCCTCCTTATTACCCTCTTGTTTGTCTCCTTTATTCTTCCGAGACCAACAATTTTTCTTTAGATGAGCTGGTTTCCCACTGTATCGACAATCTTTTGGTCCTCTATATTGGGATCTCTTGTTCTTTGATTTTCCGTGTGACTTCCCACAACCTCTAGAACCTTTTCCTCTCTCTTTTGGTCTACCCCTACTTTCTACATTCAAAACACTATCTCATGTGGATCCACTTGAGCTTTTCCTACAAATTTTCTCCCTCACAAGAGCACTAACAACATCATCAAATATTAAGGTATTCAAATTAGAAACAAAGTTACTAACCGACATTACCAAACCATTCTAGCTTTCAGAAAAATAGATAATATTAGGAGAGCCCTAACTTTTTCATCAAAATTTACCTTTAGAGAAGACAACTAATTGGTAATCGTATTAAATTTATTTAAATTATTTGTCACAGATCGACCTTCAATCATTTTTAGATTAAATAGACACTTCATGAGAAATATTTTATTTGAGGCTAAGGGTTTTTAATGCAATTTAGCCATTGTTGACACCAGTTCTATAGTTGTTGTTGCTTTTGTTATATTGAATGCTACAGATGGTGCCAGACACAGCCAAATGGTTCTTAGTGCCTTTATGTTTAGAATATTTTTATCCTCATTTCTCATTGCGTGTTTCTTGGTTGTTCCTTCCAACAACCTCCATAAATCCTTCTGATAGAGATAATGCTCCACTTGCATCTTCCATAACTGATAGTTCTACCCATTGAATTTTTCTACCTTCAATTTTTCCTCGTCTGCCATTGCTCCCACTTAAAGTGAGAGTCTCAGTCAACCATGAGATCTTCCTATAGGTGATAATCAAACACAACCATCTCTGATACCACTTTCTAAGAATTGCATCTAGAAAATATCAATTATATACAAATATAGATTAAATAGAGGAGACAATTTTGACGTGGTTCACCCAAACTTGGGCTACATCCACCAAATAAAGAGTTCAATATTATTATCTAGTAAATTGAACTGATTACAACCGACAATCTCTTGCAACTCACTATTGTTGCAAAATGCTACAAAATTCTGTACTAAAAACCCTAACCTTTAGCCTTTTTATGAAGATATGTCAGTTACAAAATTAGGGTTACAACATGTCATCCCATAGAAAAATAACACCTGGCGCCTTTATAAAATAATAAGTCTTTTTCGCATCATGCAACGCTGCCCCTTGACCTTGCCCTGTATTACAACAGGGAGCATGCCAGGGACACCTCCCTTGGACCCCACAAGAGGCGCTACCCCTTGACCCTATCTTGGGGGTGCTGCCCCCAAATCCCCATAAAAAATATGGTGGGTAATCGCACCAATAAAACTAGTAAAAATTTAACCTCTGAGTCTGATTAGGTTCCATATAACAACAAAAATGGCCAGCAAGGCAAAGTACCTGGAAAATTCAATCCATATGGGGACCTTGATTTTCTTCTCATTAAAAGACAAAGAAGTCATGTGATCATGCTTGGAAAAGAAACAAAGATGATTGGACATACCAAGGCCCGTGTTGAAGAATGGCTTGGATATTATTGGACTCAGTAAAACAAAACAAAACAAAATGTTTAGGAAGGTTTTGAAACTGTCAAAATGAACCCCATGAGGGGCCCATGACTTAGCATTCTTTTAGGTGGAACCATCCCCACAAAATATCCTATTAAAGTAATTTGTTTAAGCCATTGGCATGCACTATAAAAATCCTAAACATGCAAAATAACAACAGGGGTACAAGAAGATGCACCTCGTGAAAAACCTTGGAATGGGTCTTTTGTTTAGGGGAACCATGGCCAATTGATTCCAAAAATCCAACACTAGCATCAATTACTGGGATGAGATCGGTTGAGCCATCATAAAATACTATTTTCCACAATAAATATGATATGACCGTAGAAACAACAAAAAAGGATAGACAGAAGATGGAAAAATGCAAGAAACCCTACCAGAGGCCAAAAAACCTCTGTTAGCAATATCTTTAATCTTTTAAACCTCTAAATTATATGATTCACAAAGGATGTTTACATAAAAAAGAATAGTTGCCATTAGTCACCGTAAGATTTCAATAATCAATAAAGTGAAGTGATGGATGGCCACGTCATATAAATTTCATCCATAAGCACATGATTCAAGATGAAGAACCATTGGTAAGAGATATATGCCTCATTTTCAACCAAAAAACTTTTGACATTGTTTGCCATGGGCTTAAATCAATACTAACAAAAATAGTTAAAGAAAAAACTTAATCAAAACTCTTGATTGTATTGTAAAGGATATAGTAATAAAAATAATTATAGATACAATTTCAGCATTCATAGGAAAACCATAGTTTTTTAATGATGTTTTTAATAAACATTAAAATGCATCAAACAGTTTGTATTGGATATTTGTTTATTTAGGGTTGGGGATTTCGTTTGAGTAAACAATGTGCTTCAAATATATCATAAGTATTCTTTTTATATCCCAAATATAGCCTTGTTGGTCCATAGACTATTATTGTCCCTTACACTTTAATAAGATAATTTCATTTTATTTTTGCATTAAAGAGTTCATGCTATGGCTTTGACATTCTATCCTCAAACACACTTGGGCAATAATAAAAACATTGGCTAGTCATTTGGCTTGTCATTGTGTTGAGTTCTTTGGAGGATTGGATTTGTGGAGCATGGCATGAGATGTGCGGATTTGTGCTTCGACACATGGGAATGCATTGGAGGGCTTTATTGTTGAAGGTTATTCACTGTAACTCTATAAGTTCTTTGTATTGCTTTACATATGGTTGATTAATATATGGAGCATGAATTCTTTTAGAGGCTAACTTTTTCCTCATGAGGGTTTTCCTAGGGTATGTCTTGTGTTATCTTACACCTTGTCTATTTGATATTTACATAATGGTGATTCTATGAGCTTGTATCCAATATTTTTTATCATTAGTTATGTAGGAAATAAATTACTAGATGATTATGGATTTAGAGAATTATTTACTAATAGTTTCTTTTTAAAATAACATTTGCTTTTGCATAGTGTATCTAGTGTATTATGATTTATAAATATACTAACTTTGAACTAAATCCTTTGTTTGTGTTACCACCTATTCTTGCATTCGTTGATTTTATTTTTCTCTGGAATATTCATGTCATAATAGTGTGGGAGATAATTTTGGTATAGTTGATGTGTTTCAATTGAGGCCTTTTTATGTCTAAAATATTTGTTTCTTTGAACCTTCCTTGGTTCAATGGTTCATCGGTTCAACAGTTCAATGAGTCTTATGTATATACTATGTCTTAGTTTTGTCCAGTTTAACATGTGCAGAAACCTCAAGGGTGAAGTGAACTTGAACCATTGAACCTTTCTTGGTTCATGAGTTCATTGGTTCAATGGTTCAATTGTTATACATTTAAAGTGGGTTCTTTGCAAGCCAGAGGCCAATAAAGAAAGAATACCGATGTCAAGTAGGAAATATTCCCAAGAATCTTAGTGATGTATTTGAAAAGATTTTTCACAAGGTGGTAATCATTTTTATGATGAGAGTTCACCCGGAGTGTTACATAATAAAAATGGGTGTCAGAAGTGTCATCTCCATCGTCACTCTAAATGAGTGAATGAGTTGTGGTAATCATGAAACTGGATTCGTAGCCATTTATATCATTTTGTACAAAAGATTTATATCTTCATAAAAAAGCCTAATTAAGAAAGACGAAGGTTTGGCACTGGAGGTAATTTTCTTAGAATTAGCAGATAGATAGTTATATGAAAGGTGAGTTGAAATATTCACCATTTCTGTCATTTTCATCTTGCAAGGAAGAAACTGTTAATTTTGTTATAGTAACTGTAGTGGGTGCTATTGCTTCTTGTTTTGGTTCTTAACATGAGACCCATACCACCAAAACAGGGCCAGAATCTAGTCTAGGTTTCTCTCTTCCTGAATTAGGGGATACGTCCCTAGCTCATGCAGATTTAATTAAATTTAGAGAAAGAGATACAAATCCCTCTAGTTCATCTATGATGACAAGAATTATAGACAATGGCTTATTGGAAGCTTCAGTTTTCCCTGCTTCCATACAATACCCTAAATTAGTTCTTGAATGTATGAATAAGTATGATCCTATACATAGGTGAATCATTGTAGTGTCGTAAAATTGTGACACTTGCAATTTCGACTGCATTTGGATCTTCACGATGGTAGCGCAACATTGAACCTGAATGGAGACCCTGAAACTTGTTTACGACATCAAAAACTACATCTTTCTGCACTTTAGCCTGATCCTCCTTGCACCCTGCTGTCCTGGGAGGTGGGATCATGGCGCCCAGCGCCCTGGTCCCTGGCCCTATTTTGGGCCCGGTCTCTTCTTGGGCATCGGGTCTTCAAGTTTGCAATTTGGAAAATAATGTTCCTAGGTCAGCCTAAGGTCAGAAAAACCAGTCTCCTAACCCTAATTGACAAGTATATAAACTACATTTCCTCTCCCAGAAAGAGGGAAAAACATATGTGTGCAAGAGGTGGAAGCGATAGGCAAACATTAAAACATTAAAACATTCAAATATTCAAGCATTCCTTCAAGCAATTGAGCATTCTAGGTCTCCATTCAAGGCTAGGTGTTGTATTCAAGACAAGGATTCAACCATTGAAGAGGAGATCACCTACAACATACAACCTACAACATACAACATCATTACACCTTTGCATGTAAGAATACAAACATTCTTACAACAAGGTATCAGTACTTGATTACATTACAAACATTTACATTTACAGCATTCTCATTTCTTGGTTAATTCCAAAACTGGGGTTTGACCTGAAGGCAAACCCCTAATCCCTAACCCCCTAATCGTCCTCTCTTTTCTGTGTGTAGGTTGCAGGTACGCGGCTGTAATTGAAGATCTGGAATCCTTGTGTAGAGATGAACAGATCCCCCTTCATTTCACAGATTTTTCAGAGGACCGTGTGCACTCCGGGCGCCATCATCCCGTCAAATTTTGCTCAAACTTGTAGGACAACATCATCTCGACATTTTACTGCTAATTTCAGGTCCATAGCTTCATCCCGTGTCTCTATCTCCATCTACAAGTGAATCTTTCCTACTTTTACATACACTCCTAGTTCAATCCTTCTATCTACATTCTTTACAGAAAAGGGTATCCTTGTTGTCTCAACCCTTGAAACTCATTTATAATTCAATCTTGCATTGTGTAGGATTGGATCTTATGAGTTTCAACCCCTCTTTTGAATGTAAAGTCTCTCCTAAGTGAAAACCGTCAATCCTAGTGACCTCCTTTCTCTCTCCTTGGAGTGGGGGAACACCTATGTTTCGATTTTTTACTTTACATTTTGGTGAACCCGATGTGAACATCCTAATTTTGATTATTCATGGTTAGATGTGAAAAATTTGCTTCCTTAATTACATTTTCATGTTTGATCTTTTGCAAATTTTAGAGGTTAATTGCATAAAAACCCTAAATTTTCTTTTTAGTAATTGAGCTTGTGAAATGTTTAATTGTTAATGCTTGTTTCAGATCTACCCTTCTATTGCAAATTATCAATTCATATTTGTGCCTTAATTCTGAAAATTAAGTGGTTAAGTGTCAAAACCCTAATTTTTAACCCTCTTGATTCAACCTTTGACCAATGATTTCACTGATCAAAACACCTCCAAATCGGCTGTAACTTTGGATTTCGCAACAAAATCATAATATCTTTCATCCCTGAAAATTTTGAAAAAAGTTGTGAGGACTGTGTGCACCCTGAGCGCCATTGTCCCTGACATTTTTTTCAAAATTTCGGGAGCTAGATCTTACTGTATTTTTCTGCTAGAATCCAGAATCTTGGCTGATTTCATCAATTCTAACACTTTCAAAATTAAAGTCAAAGTTGGTCTAGTGATTGCTTGGATTAAGGCTTCTAATCATTCAAAAATTGTTGAAACTGAAATTTTGTGTTAAAATTGTGTTTCTTACTGTCCTAAATCTGAAAAGTGTGTTGGTATTCATTCAAAGTTTCAGTGCTTTATTCAAATTTTTGTAATTTGTGACTTTTGAAATTAAGTGTTTAATTGCAACAACTTTGATTTCCACTTTCAAAATTGAATTTTGCATGAAATTGAGTCAACTTTTAAATTTCAAAGCTTGCATTGCTTTTAGTATTCCCTCTAAAATCATAAAATTCAAAATTTCAGTTTCCCTCTCTTTTTCAAAATTCAAATTTTGCATTTTTCAACAATCTTGGTAGGGTTCAATTTTGAGATTGCAACTTTAATTTGGCCTATCTACAGATCGTAAAATCACTCAATTTTTTTAGATTAGCTTTAAAATCATCATAACTTTCATCCCTGAAAATTTCAAAAAAAGTTGCGAGGACCGTGTGCACTCCGTTCGCCACGGTCCTTGACATTTTTTCTGAAATTTCGGGAGATTGTCATGATTGCATTTAACAGCTTAAATCTAGGAGATTGGTTGATTTTATTGAAATTTTCTACCTCTAAATTCGAAAATAAATTCAAAATTCAAGATTTCAATTTTCAAGATAACAATTAAAATTAAGAGCTACCCCCCTCGGCCCTAATTTTTCAATTGTGCCTACCTTTCTTGGAAGTTGTGTTTCCCTCTTCTTTCACAAAGTTCAAATTGGATAATCATTATCTCATTGTTCAATTTTGCCAACTTTATTTCCAAAATTCAAAATCTTCTCTCCCTCTCTAGTGCATGAGTTTTACAACAATAAGCCCTACTTACACTATTCCCGTTAGATGAAGCCTTAGAATTAAGTCTTTCCAAGGTTTAATTATCGAGGAGATGGAACCTAATTTGAATGGCCTTTTTAACAAGGACACGAGTAATTCCTCTAATCCTCTTAATGATGAAGAAGCTCTCCATGAGGATTCTGTAGAACAACTTTCAAAATTGGATAACCAATTTGATGATTTTCAGCAATGGATGTCTCAAGAATACCCCGATAGTCAAGCTCTTTCATTAATTGAGGGTCTAAAATGTATGGTTCAAAGTGATAAGAATGGAATTGATATTTTTCATAGTATTGCATACATCGTGGATTCGAATGTGATGCCTATGAAGAGTTGTGCCGAAACTTTAGGTTATACACAACCTCCTACTCAAGTCAATCATTCTATCCCTTTGACAACTTCTATTGCTAGTATACCTACTTTTACATCAAACATAATGACTACTTCAATACAAAACATTCCACCTATGATCACCAGTCATGGGGGCAATCCTTCCTCTTCGATCAACCCTCTTCCTTCATTCAATCTGACTTCTTCATTCATTCCTTCAATGAGTGTCCCTATTACATCTCCACAAATGAACATGACGCAAGGGGGCAATTCATTCAACCATTCCATTCCTCCTTGTAGTGCTCCTTTTTTCCAATCATCTCCTATGACTAACTATCATAGTGTCCCATGACCTTACTCTCAATCAATACCTTCTTTCAATAACATAATACCTCCATCACAATCTAACATGTCTAATATGAACTCTTCGACTGAAGCGACCATTAACAATCTTGCACAAACTGTCTCTTCTTTATAGCAACAAATTGCCTCTATGAATCAATCTAAGTTTAGTGTGCCCACATTTGATGTTGCGAGCCCACTTTCTCTTGACATTGTTCGAGCTATCCCCCCTAAGCATGTTCAAATCCCACAGTTGGAGCTTTATAATGGTAAAGGCGATCCTCTAACACATGTTAAGACCTTTCAAACAATATGTACCGATTTTTCTCATGACCAAAGGTTTCTTGCAAAACTATTTACTAGAACATTAAGAGATAAGGCTCTACAATGGTATTGCTCGTTGCCTTCCTATTCTATTACTTCTTTCCAACAACTTGCAAATACTTTTATTCAACAATTTCAAAACAATATAAGTCCTAAAGTTACTTTGATTGATTTAATGCATTGTAAACAAGGTGTTAAAGAAAAAGTGATTGATTTCATTGGTAGATATAAGCATTTGTATGCTCAAATTTCTTTTCCAGTACCTGACAATAATATTCAAAGAATCTTTATTTCTAATTTACAAAAAGATATTAGAGAAAAACTTCTATTTTCTGAGTTTACTTCTTTCCAACAGTTGTGTGCAACTCTTCACAATTATCAACTGACTGTGAGTCAAATGGAACAAGCAAATCCTATGGCTCTGAGTGATAAGGGTGATAGTAGTCAACAACCATTTGGGAAGTTTAAACCGAATAGAGGGTTTGTTAAGTTCAATGAAAACATCACCAACAACAATGTGAATGCAGCATCAGGTGTGCCTCCTATTTCTAAGTTTTTCAAGAAAGAAAGAGAGTTTACTCCTTTGAATGAATCATTGCATAGTGTAGACACCCAAAAATGGTCAACGCTTGCGAAGTCATACTTTAACATTTGCGCATTACTTCATTTTAGGTTTTTGCATTGCATTAACATTTCTCCTATGTCACGCGCTTGATTTTTTATCATTTGCGAGCATCGAGTCATTCTTCTACATTCTTCATTCATCTCGCTTTCGAATTTGGTCTTGTCGACAACACTATTCAATCATGATTTTGATCGATCTTATCCTATCGCATCAATGTGCGTGCTCTTTTGTCATCATTTTGGACATCATCAATCCTAATTAGGGTTTTGTCCTCTTTTCAATCTTGTCATCATGTGATCGATTTGTCATCGATCGTTGTCATTGTTAGATCTTGTCTTTTTGCGATTGATTTGTCATCGATCGTGGTCATTTTCAATCTTGTCGTCTTGCAATCTATTTTGTCATCGATTCTTGTCCTCTTGTCAATTTTGTCATTTTGTGATCATATCGTTATCGATCATTGTCTGTCTCAATTATGTCAATTTGGATCAATTTGTCATTGTTCCTCATCAATTGGCGCATTTATCAAATCATTTATCACATTGGTCATTTATCAATTCAAAATCATGATCTAATCGATATCAATTATCCTTCATCAAGACCTGATTGTCATTCTTGCATTGCTAATTCATCTTCTAAGGTTTTACGATTTTTTCATTTAACCTAATTTGTCATTTCTTCCTCTAGGTTAAATAATTTATTTATTTATCCTAAAGTCTTCTCATTACAATTAAATATTCATTTAGTTGGCTAATTATTCCTCTTTTTGTGAATTAATTAATAAATGAAAATTTATTAATTGATTTACCTAATTTCTCCTAACTCCTAATTTTCTAATTTTTCATTCCCTCTTTGTGAATTAATTGATAAATGAGAAATTATTAATTAATTCACTAAGTTCCTATTTTCCTCATTTCTAATTTTATAATTTCCTATAATTTCATTATTTTCCTAATTCCTAATTTCCACCTATTTTCTAATTTCCTAATTGCAATTCCACCTAATTAACTTGTCTCTAGTTCTCCCTATTTTTGTGCTTCATGCGTCATACTCTTGACATAGCAATTTGTCATAGAATTTGTCTTGACATAGCAATTTGTCATAGAATTTGTCTTGACATAGCAATTTGTCATAGAATCTGTCATAAAATTGTCATAAGCCTCTTTGCATAGCAACATGTCATAACTTTGCTATTCTTGATTTGAATTTCTATTCGAATCATTATCATGCTAATTTGTCCATTTCTCCAATTTCTCTATAAATTGGATGATTTTCATCAATCAAAGCTAATCCCTATCAGACTATCGAATTTATGCTTCTAGTACTCTTGAGCTTTTCATCAATGTCAATCTTGCTTTCAATTGTATGTGTACTTGTAGGTGAGATCCACAAATCCATTTGAAGAGGAAAGAAGAACAATGGAGCCGCATGGAAGAAGCATCCAAATCGTCATCTGGTTTGCATGATCTTTGCTTTTGAATGCTTTGTTTTTATGTCTCTATTGAGTGTGCTTAGGATTAAATCATTGCAATATGTGTTTGTGATTGAGCTAATAATGTCTAATGTTTTTTGATATATACTCGTTTGTGATGAATTCCTATTTCCTATGCTACATTAATTACATTTTCGTTATTGTTCTTTGAAACAACGCTTAAAATCGCATTGTCTCAAAGAGGGGCAAAATGTAGACACCCAGAAATGGTCAACGCTTGCGAAGTCATACTTTAACATTTGCGCATTACTTCATTTTAGGTTTTTGCATTGCATTAACATTTCTCCTATGTCACACGCTTGATTTTTATCATTTGCGAGCATCGAGTCATTCTTCTACATTCTTCATTCATCTCGCTTTCGAATTTGGTCTTGTCGACAACACTATTCAGTCATGATTTTGATCGATCTTATCCTATCGCGTCAATGTGCGTGCTCTTTTGTCATCATTTTGGACATCGTCAATCCTAATTAGGGTTTTGTCCTCTTTTCAATCTTGTCATCATGTGATCGATTTGTCATCAATCGTTGTCATTGTTAGATCTTGTCTTTTTGCGATTGATTTGTTATCGATCGTGGTCATTTTCAATCTTGTCGTCTTGCAATCTATTTTGTCATCGATTCTTGTCCTCTTGTCGATTTTGTCATTTTGCGATCATATCGTTATCAATCATTGTCTGTCTCAATTATGTCAATTTGGATCAATTTGTCATTGTTCCTCGTCAATTGGCCCATTTATCAAATCATTTATCACATTGGTCATTTATCAATTCAAAATCATGATCGAATCGATATCAATTATCCTTCATCAAGACCTGATTGTCATTCTTGCATTGCTAATTCATCTTCTAAGGTTTTACGATTTTTTCATTTAACCTAATTTGTCATTTCTTCCTCTAGGTTAAATAATTTATTTATTTATCCTAAAGTCTTCTCATTACAATTAAATATTCATTTAGTTGGCTAATTATTCCTCTTTTTGTGAATTAATTAATAAATGAAAATTTATTAATTGATTTACCTAATTTCTCCTAACTCCTAATTTTCTAATTTTTCATTCCCTCTTTGTGAATTAATTGATAAATGAGAAATTATTAATTAATTCACTAAGTTCCTATTTTCCTCATTTCTAATTTTATAATTTCCTATAATTTCATTATTTTCCTAATTCCTAATTTCCACCTATTTTCTAATTTCCTAATTGCAATTCCACCTAATTAACTTGTCTCTAGTTCTCCCTATTTTTGTGCTTCATGCATCATACTCTTGAAATAGCAATTTGTCATAGAATTTCTCTTGACATAGCAATTTGTCATAGAATTTGTCTTGACATAGCAATTTGTCATAGAATCTGTCATAAAATTGTCATAAGCCTCTTTGCATAGCAACATGTCATAACTTTGCTATTCTTGATTTGAATTTCTATTCGAATCATTATCATGCTAATTTGTCCATTTCTCCAATTTCTCTATAAATTGGATGATTTTCATCAATCAAAGCTAATCCCTATCAGACTATCGAATTTATGCTTCTAGTACTCTTGAGCTTTTCATCAATGTCAATCTTGCTTTCAATTGTATGTGCACTTGTAGGTGAGATCCACAAATCCATTTGAAGAGGAAAGAAGAACAATGGAGCCGCATGGAAGAAGCATCCAAATCGTCATCTGGTTTGCATGATCTTTGCTTTTGAATGCTTTGTTTTCATGTCTCTATTGAGTGTGCTTAGGATTAGATCATTGCAATATGTGTTTGTGATTGAGCTAATAATGTCTAATGTTTTTTGATATATACTCGTTTGTGATGAATTCCTATTTCCTATGCTACATTAATTGGTGAACCCGACGTGAAAACTAACCTTCTAATCCCTTTACTGTCTTTTTGAGTGCTTTGCAGTTGATTTGCAGGTCAAAAACCCAAAAACAGGGTCGTGCAGGGTATTCTGGAGACATCTGCGCTTGTGTCCTGCATCTTGTGCCTGTGTCATGCATCTTGCGCTTGTGTAGGTGACATTCTGTGCTTGTGTCATACATCTTGCACCTGTGTCATGAGTTCTGCGCCTGTGTAAAGTCCAGAACAAAGGTAAAAAATGCAGTGTTTACTTGAAATTTTTGGTGTTTTTGCATTCTGTTTTCTGTGCTTTGGATTTTGGTACTAATTATTTGTGCAGAATCTTGGCATATGCATGGCAAAGACTACAAATCAAACTACTAACATGTGTTATGCAGAATCGAGGGTCAAAGACAACAAATCAAACCTCTAACTTGGGTTTTGTAGGTTGCCTTGGAGAAACAACCAAACTATGTGTTTGAGATTTTTAATTAGGCACTTAGTGATTTATAAATAGGTGGGAATGAACATTTGTTTTCTTTGATTGTTAAGTGTGACATTGGAGTAGGAGAGTATGCTCTCATCCTTCATAGGGTGATCAGAAATCCAGATCTTCGATACCATGCATGTGTTGTTGATTGTTTGTCACCCTTAGAGGGCCTGCCTTCCCGACCACTTTACTTTTGCAAGCAAGTGATAATTGTGAGAAGGGAACGACCCAAAGTGAGTACAGCTAGAATTCCTTGGCATTCTAACTCACTATAAACAAATACCTGATGAGTGAAAGCTTTGAAGGAAGGGTTACGTGGGAATTGCAGTTACTTGGGAAGTGATGCCCCTTGAAACTCTTTCTCATATCAACATCTAAGTAGGGCCTTTTGGTCTAAATCATGCTTGCGCGACTACATTTGTTTGGTATCTTGATGGGCTTAATGTCTCAATCATGCTTGCATGACATCAAGGAGTAACGCTTAATAGAAATCCTTACTAAATACCTTGTTTTTAGAGGCCAAAAACCCTTCTAGTTGCTTGAGAAGGACAAATTCAGATACTTGGAAGAGATACTAAGTTCGCCATGGGGAGATTCCATGGGGACTGATGCTTGGCTGCCCTAAGAAGTGAGTGCCGTGGAGGGGAGCCCGTGGGGTCAAGCATATATGTATTCTCCTTGAATCCCATAATGAGTCTACCTCTCAAGTACCTAATGTCCTTGCCTACCATAAGAAATGTGGGAATGAGTATGACTGTATTGAGTCTAAGTGGTAATATCTTGTCTTCTTTGATTGTCAAAAGTTGAATTTTATCTCATTTCAAGAACAAGACAAAATTGATTCCAAACAAGGTTAAACACAAGAGACATTCATCCAACAAAAATTCAACAAGATTCAAAGATCATATTCCTAAAACATGTTTTCCAAATATTTGTCAAAATCTTGTCTCAACATTCATGTCACTTAGATTTAGGTTCATCCTAGGTTTGCATTTTGTAAGATCATTGTCAAGGTTAAGTTTCATCTAAGTCATACTCCTTTGCATATCAATAAGGGTCATTTATTTGCATATGTCCTCTTGCATTAAAGTCATACCATTGTCATACATTTGCATTTGTATACCCTAAGTCTTTTCATTAAGCTTAAGTCATTATCATATCATAGCAATTGTCCCTTTGCATATAGTGTCAAAACTAGGTCTTGTCATACTTGAGTAATCCAAATCTTTGATAAACCTTAAGTCATTGTTAAGAAGTCTAGACCTTATCAAATCTTTTGTCCTTTTGTCATCAATATCATTTCGTCAAACCTAGCTTAGTATCCAAGCATATAGGGGAGACATTGTCATCTTGTCCTTTGTCAATTAAGTCCTTTTGTCCTTTGAGGTCTAGCTTTCATTCCAATTTCCTAAGGGTCTCTTTTTAGATTTGCATTCAAAAGTTTGTCAAAATCTTCTAAAACAACAAAAACATAGGTTGCATTCTTGCCATAGATTGTATTTTCATCTATTTAGTTTGCATTTAGTTGCATATCATATATTATCCTTGAAAAATTCCAAAAATATTGCATTTGCATAAGTGACATGTCTATTGAAACAAGGTTCCAAGTGCCAATGATGCAACAAAGTTTGACATATCAACCGACAATGCAATCACAATTCTATCCAACCCAACAACAAGGCAATATCGATCAAACTTTTTATGATGAAACAAGTCTCCAAATACAAAAGTTAGAGGAGAAGCTAGCTCAAGAAAATGAGATATTGGAACAAAGAGTGAAAAACATTCAGAAGAATAGATCACAAACATCCAAAATGTTTCAAAAACTTCCAGGTCGAAATCCAAATATTGAGCCAATTGATGTAAGATCTCTTCTTGAACAATCAGACATACCAGCTCTCCTCTCCCAAATAGAGATGATGAAACAATTTCAAGAAAGGAGACAACATCAATTTCAACATTATGTGCCTCCACAACAAGAACAAGAAGGTGTTTACTATCAATCAGATTTTCAACCAATATAACCAATGGTTCAACCAATTGTTCAACATATTCAACCAACACAACCAATGGTCCAATTTCAACAATATATCCAACCAACTATACAATGTCAACAAATAGCTGAACCAATGGTGGAATATCAACAAGTTCAATCAACATATCAATGTCAACAACCACAATCACCAAACATTCAAAAAAAAAGGTTGCAGCGCACACCAACCCAAGTTTCAAACATGTCAGAATAATTGAACCAAGTCCAATATCAAAACATGACATCAGATCAGAACCAAATCTTTGCCAAACAAGTTCAAATCCCAAATACAACTATGTCAAAACCTCAAAAGAAAGGTGGCTTTATTGCAAGGCTCTTAAGGAAACTACCAAGTGAGTTTATTGAAGAAGATCAAGGTAATACACTTATGTCTAGCAATGCCTCATCCCCCGATAAGAAAATTGACTCTCCAGTGGCATCTATCCTTACACCTTTAGAAGTTTCACAAGAACCTTCTATATTGTTCTCATCAAACAATACACCCAAGGATGCAATTATCCAAGGACTATCCATAATTGATTGCCAAGATAATCCAATTCATGATGCACATCCTTGTCATGTTTCAGAAATACAAGACCCAATGCCACCATGCACTTTATTGCCATTATCTGTTTTAGAGGACCCCATTCCAAGTCCCTCTTCCTCATATTCAAGCATTGATTCCTTGCCAGAATCCATCACAAATGTTCAAAGTGCATTTCCTTCATCCCAAAACATTGAGCCCTTGTCAGAATCTCCCATGCATATCCAAAGTCCAACCCCATGTCAAGAGGATAATTTAGAGTATGAAGAAACGTGTCTTGAAACAGATCAAGATCAAGATCCTAAAACCTTATCATCCCATCCAATTATTGACCAAGATCTCATCTTCCCAGACACTCATGATGATTCCCCTATTCTTGTCCATCCTATCCAAAGTCCTATTGACACTCCATTCCCCGAGCAAGATCAAGATATTCTAGTCCATCCAAGCCCAAACGATCCCCTTCCATTTCATGAAAAAAATGTCTTTTCAGATCCCATTGACATTCCAGATATCCCTTCCATCCTTTCCGATGATCCCATTGAAATTCAAGAGAAAAGCACCTTTAAAGAGGATTCCAATGATCTTTCTCCTTGTCAAGATCAAATCATTCCTTTAAATCCTCCACAAGATCCTTTTGCTCCTCCATCTCCTTGTCTTAATGCTCCATATACACTCCAAGGTCTCATTTCTTTTGATGATCCCATTATTTCTCCCATTTCATCTCTTGAAGAGCCTGTCATTGAACCATGTCCACTACACAATCCTAGTCTCCCTCATGATCCTAATCCCCCTCATGATTCTAACATGTCAGTGCAAGATGTTCATGAACCCTCGACATGCATAATGGGTTCTTCCACTTTGGTGCAATCTGATCCACTCCAAGATCTAATTATTTCTCTCATATCATATCCACCTCATAATGGACTCGCGTCTTCTTCCCAAAGCAAAGAGTATCCTATTAGTCAAAATATTGATAAAGGCAAAGGGGTAGATCTTCATAAGCAAGAACCCCTTCATATTAAAGAGTATACTAATGGTCATGGCTACAAAGCTCACACTCAAGGCATTGGTATCCCTTCAAAGTCAAAATCCAAATGTCCACCTTCCCCATCATTGCTTCCATCCATTCTAGGTCCCTATATCCCTCCATCTCCTATGCAACATCAGCATAGGCACACATCTTGGAGAACTTTCCATCCATCCCACATGCCTCCATATCATTCCCATCCACACCGACATTCATTCCCTCTTCCAAGCAATTTGGATGCCAAGTATAAGCATCATAAGTCTAGCAATCCACTTGTATTCAAAGATCAACATGTCCAATCTAATCGACATGTCAAAACAAAGAACAATATGATCTATAAAGAAAAAGAAATATCCAAAAGGCCACAAAGGCCCACTGAGCAAAATAAAGAAAAGTCAAAATATATATGGGTTCCTAAATCCCTTGTGTTAGTAATGCACTCCAAGGAACCACAAAAGCATGAAAAATCAAAAACCATGTGGATCCCCAAGAAGCTCCTTGAAGCACAAAAAGAAACATCCAACTTGGCATCCAAAATTTCTATTTCTCCATCCAACCCTCTCAAATTTGTTCCTCCATCACCTTCTTCATCCATTTTGGGCCCTTATGTCCCAAAATCACTATCCTTTCCTCCGTCAAAATCTCAATATCCAAAATACATTTGTCCTCCATCAGTCCATCACCCCTCAAGGTGTGTGCCAATGTCGATCTTGCCAATATTTCCATCCACTCAAGCCCAATTCTTCCAATACCCTATCCATTATCCAATGCATATTTTCCATCCTTTGATCCCTTTGATCCAATCCTTTGCATAAATCCTTGCCTTAGTTTCATCTCATCCTACCAACGTCTTTGAGCATACTTTTAAAGGTCATGGTCCATTTTTTTCAAGGCTACTATCCAAACAAAAAGATGCTTGAGTCCTTCCTCCATCCCTATCATGTGTCCGTCTTCTATTGAAAAAGTCAAAAAGAAGAAAAAAAAAAAAAGTGAAAAAAAGAAAGACAAAAGAAAAAAAAAGTAAAGCAAAAATAATTCGTCCACTGGTGAAAACCTGGCAAACAGGCACCTTGGGCAAGTACCATGGTGAAAACCTGGCAAACAGGCATCATGCGTAATCTATGAACTTCTTGCACACCAAACTTGGGGGCAAATTTCCTCCTTCATATCCTATCGAACCCCTGTCATTACCCTTTATATCCTCTTGTCCCTCATGGTCCATTTCCTCTTTCCACCTTTGATCTTGACAAGGCTGAGGATCTTCATGAGCATCATGCATCTTGTTTGCAGCTTTTAGTCCATCATAGCTTTTGGTCTTATCCATTTGCTTATTATACCCTTTCATCCATATTCCCTAGCTTATTGTAACTTTCTGTCACTATCCCTTAGCCAATCCCGACCTTCAGTCCATGTCCCTTATCCATTCTTGGTATTGCTTACCCTATCCATATCTTATCACTATTCATACACTCTTTTTCATTCCTTGATCTTGATCTGACATAAGGATGCAAAATTTAAACATGGTTTCAAAAACCTCTTGACATGTCTCTCATGCCATGTCACTGCTTTACATTGTCATATCTAGTCTCTTGTCCCATTATGCAATAGCCCTTGAAAATTGCATCTGTGTTGTCTCCATAATAAAAGGCCTTTGTCTTCCCTCTGTCCACCATCATTTCAGCAAGCCTATTTATTCACCTGTCATATTCCTTTCCTTGCTAGACATTGGGGGCAAAATCTTTAAAATAAAAAATTGAAAAATGTCCTGAAAAAAAATTCCAAAAAAATCAAATAATGTCCTGAAAAAAAAAAATTCCAAAAAAAATCAAATAATGTCCTGAAAAAAGGTCATAAAAATTGAAAAATGTCCTGAAAAAAAGGTCAAAAAAATTGAAAAATCTCCTGAAAAAAAAAAAATCATATAATGTCCTAAAAAAATCCCTAAAAAATCATATAAAGTCCTGAAAAAATGAATTTTTTTTTTTTTTGTAAAACTCCAAAAACAAAAACACGCATTTTTGCAATAAAGCATTCCCTTTATGCATAGACAAATCACTGAGCATTCATCCAACGACACTCGCAATCCATTTCACACTATGCTTTAATGAAATCATGCATTAATAGATGAACCTTTTCAATCAAACCAAGCATTCAAATTGATCAAAATTGTCTTATCAATTGAATATCGACATCAACATCATTTGTCCTTGTCACTATTATCATGGGTCTTATACAGGGTGTGGTATACTCGAAATCAGACTGTATCCTGTCTTAGACAAGGTACCACATGTCCTGAAACTAGACAGCATGATCATTTTATCTGCACGTTCACCTTTTGACAATGAAGATCAAGATGTTTGTTTGACTTGTTTGAATTTGTGCATCTTATTTTCTTATTGATTTTGGCTTCGATCATGTTCCTATGTTGCTCGATGATGTCACTGAGTGATTTAGAGTGACCGGGATGGTTCATGATCCTTTTCTTTTTTGATTGTGATTGTCGTTTGTCTATGCTGTGTCTGTCTTTCGCAAATCGGGTTGCATTTCAGCTCTGGCCTTCAATGCCATGATGCTACGCATCCATTTTGCTACATAAAAATAAAGGTTCTCACCTACAAAGTGCATTACTGAAAGCAAGATTTCATCATCTCTAACTGTCTTCTATCTCATTTCTTACTAACATTTCTTCTGTCAGTCCAGATAGTCAGTTCAGTCTAGTGCTCTGATCTCCAAACACATATGTTGCATCTTGCATTTATTGGTTAGTACATTTACATTCCATCACATATTACATCAAGCATTTTATCCATTTCATTTCATAAATACGTCAAAAATACATAAAAATACATCCATACATGTTCATAAACAAATGCATAAGTCATCCATACATGGAAAATAACATAAATCATAACATATAGCATCCAATCATATCGATGCATATCATATCACATATCACAATCATGTCGGAGTACAAAATCGGACTGTCTATCCTAAGTATGGCCCGCAGGCTGACTACATAATATCACGCTACATATGTCTATTGTCTGTCATACGGAGCACGTGCCTCTGTCACTGGGTGCTCCCTCTGTCCTCCTCATCCCTGCCATGTCTCGCAGATGATGTCCCTCCTGGTCCTGGCTGTGGTGGTCTCATCGGTCCACTCACTCCTATGCTACTCAATGACCTCCGAGAGCGTGACCTGCTCTCTGTCCTCGATCATGCCCGATATGAAGGTGCTCTCCGCTCCGGTGGAACTGCACTCTCATATAGTGTCCTCCAATACAGTCTCTCCTCTCTGGTCTCTACCAGCATTTGTGCCATCTCCCGTGCACTGGCATCCCTAAACGAACCAATGAACTTAGTGACTCTCTGTTCCTCTCGCTATGCCTAAGCTATTGCTGTATCTCGTTCTATCCTCAAAATGGCATTCTGTCTCTCCAATGTCGCAATATAATCCTGCTGGCTTGCTATGGTAGCCCTGCACATGTCCATCTCCTCTATCCTAGCTGTCTCTGGCTCTATAGGAATATCTTGCAATGTCTCCTGATCCGCTGCGTCTAGCTCCTCATCGTCCTCCCCACCATCATCTCCCTCATCCTCCTCATCACCTCCATCAGCTCTGTCCTCATCTCCATCATCCTCATCCTCATCACCCTCGTCATCCTCCTCGTCCTCATCATCTCCCTCCTCTCCTGTGAGTGGGAAGTCCTCCTGTCTCCTCGGTACTGGAATATCAGGATCAGTCAAAGGCACTGGTCATCATCGTGCAAACCATGTCTCATACTCTTGTCATCCCAGCATCTACCACATCTGACATCCAATTCCACTGTCTCTGCTGTAACTGTGCAAAGTTGGCATATGCTATGTGTGGCTGAATCATACTCCCCCACTAACTCGTCTCTTGGTGAGATCGGGCAAAGCATGCAGTCCTCCAAGGTACATCCTGTGTCTCTCCAAACTGTCGTCTGACCCTCTCTGGCAGGTACAACTCAATCACTCTCTGGTAGTTTACTGGTCGCCCAATCAAGTACCTCTCCTGTCTACAGTATGGTAGCTCATCATGATCATCTGACCATCCGAGGCAATCTCGATATGGCCTCCATATGAACTCTCTCAGTCTGTCTAGCTCATGTTGCCAGTATAATATGTATCCAAACGGACCCTGTCTCAGTGCTCCACCATAGCTATACACATATGGTCAGTGTGGTACAACTTGTCTATCTGTAATCGGCCGACATATGGCAATATGCTCGAATGCCCATACCTGAAGCAATGTGACTCCACAGCTCAATGTCTGCACTCCCTGATATGCTATCTGATGCAGCTGGAAATACAACATAGCAAGTACACATGGTCCCCACGCGTACACTATCCCCTCTGTCGCCATCCGCTCTAGCACCCTTCCCCAGCCAATAGGGAATCCATGTCCTCGTCTGTCACCTGCTAGAAGACATGCTATCACAACTGCTATCACCACATATCATCGGTCATACTCGGAAGCCATGCTCTCCCAACCGATCTCCCTCTCAAAAATGTCCAGATCATCTGTGTCACACTCAAATAGCCTGCATAATGCATCTCTACCTATCACTGGGTCATACTCTATCATCTCCCCATGTATCGGAATGCGGAGGATGCGCCATACATCCTCTAGTGTCACTGTCGCCTTGCCAGTCGCCAAATGGAATGAGGAGGTCTCCGAGTGCCATCGCTCTGCCAATGCGGTAAGCAATCCTGTGTTTGCCCTAATCTCAGGCATGTATGTGATGTAATATATCCCCAGTCTAGCTAATGTGTCTCTCTCTGTGCTCCTGAGTCTATGTCGTAGCATGAAACAGTCAAGTCGATTCTCCCGCGTGATCAATGGATACTGTCGACTCTGCTTCACCATCGGGGCATCATTTTGTCAGTTTTAGGGTTTGCTTCTACAGGTTGCCGATCCTCATTTTCATGTCCAAATCAGGGTGTTTTTTTTATCTACATTGGCCTATCCTACCCTTCTCCCCCCTTGTCAGGTCATTTGCATGCAGTTTCCAATCAAAAGTGAGTCATTTTTGGACTCTTGCACCTGTGTAAGAGAAACTGCACTTGTGTCAGGTAAATTGCGCTTGTGTCTTCCTACACAAGCGCAGAACATCTTACACAAGCGCAGGATTAGATGACACAAGCACAGAAGTCATCTTGTGCATCCCCTGTGGGCCCCGCAATGTCCTGTAAGCCATCAAAATTCATCAAATTGAAAACATGGGTTTTCGAGATACATACCGCTGCTCCTGCATCCTCTGGTCGTCTGAATGTGCATACACATTCTCCGAGGTGATCTGCCCTTGGAATGTTCACCATCTGTCTACACGTGTCCTTGTCCAGAGCAACAAATCCTCTTCTTAGGCTAGTGCAAATGAACAATTTTCATTCTCTTGGTCCCATTTATAGATCTTTGTCAGTGCATAGATGGACGTGCGTCCTCTCCATCTTATGTTGGTCACTATCTTGTGCACCTTAAATTGCTTATCCTTCATGCATCTGCTCTCCGATTGTCAGTCCGTTTGATCCTATCATTTTTATCGATCAATTGGCCTCTTTTCCGCATGTTTCCGGCCAATTCCTCGAGGGGGCATGCATATGTCATTATCGTTGTCTGGGGCATTTTCGTTATTGTTCTTTGAAACAACGCTTAAAATCGCATTGTCTCAAAGAGGGGCAAAATGTAGACACCCAAAAATGGTCAATGCTTGCGAAGTCATACTTTAACATTTGCGCATTACTTCATTTTAGGTTTTTGCGTTGCATTAACATTTCTCCTATGTCACGCACTTGATTTTTTATCATTTGCGAGCATCGAGTCATTCTTCTACATTCTTCATTCATCTCGCTTTCGAATTTGGTCTTGTCGACAACACTATTCAGTCATGATTTTGATCGATCTTATCCTATCGCGTCAATGTGCGTGCTCTTTTGTCATCATTTTGGACATCGTCAATCCTAATTAGGGTTTTGTCCTCTTTTCAATCTTGTCATCATGTGATCGATTTGTCATCGATCGTTGTCATTGTTAGATCTTGTCTTTTTGCGATTGATTTGTCATCGATCGTGGTCATTTTCAATCTTGTCGTCTTGCAATCTATTTTGTCATCGATTCTTGTCCTCTTGTCGATTTTGTCATTTTGCGATCATATCGTTATCGATCATTGTCTGTCTCAATTATGTCAATTTGGATCAATTTGTCATTGTTCCTCGTCAATTGGCGCATTTATCAAATCATTTATCACATTGGTCATTTATCAATTCAAAATCATGATCGAATCGATATCAATTATCCTTCATCAAGACCTGATTGTCATTCTTGCATTGCTAATTCATCTTCTAAGGTTTTACGATTTTTTCATTTAACCTAATTTGTCATTTCTTCCTCTAGGTTAAATAATTTATTTATTTATCCTAAAGTCTTCTCATTACAATTAAATATTCATTTAGTTGGCTAATTATTCCTCTTTTTGTGAATTAATTAATAAATGAAAATTTATTAATTGATTTACCTAATTTCTCCTAACTCCTAATTTTCTAATTTTTCATTCCCTCTTTGTGAATTAATTGATAAATGAGAAATTATTAATTAATTCACTAAGTTCCTATTTTCCTCATTTCTAATTTTATAATTTCCTATAATTTCATTATTTTCCTAATTCCTAATTTCCACCTATTTTCTAATTTCCTAATTGCAATTCCACCTAATTAACTTGTCTCTAGTTCTCCCTATTTTTGTGCTTCATGCGTCATACTCTTGACATAGCAATTTGTCATAGAATTTCTCTTGACATAGCAATTTGTCATAGAATTTGTCTTGACATAGCAATTTGTCATAGAATCTATCATAAAATTGTCATAAGCCTCTTTGCATAGCAACATGTCATAACTTTGCTATTCTTGATTTGAATTTCTATTCGAATCATTATCATGCTAATTTGTCCATTTCTCCAATTTCTCTATAAATTGGATGATTTTCATCAATCAAAGCTAATCCCTATCAGACTATCGAATTTATGCTTCTAGTACTCTTGAGCTTTTCATCAATGTCAATCTTGCTTTCAATTGTATGTGCACTTGTAGGTGAGATCCACAAATCCATTTGAAGAGGAAAGAAGAACAATGGAGCCGCATGGAAGAAGCATCCAAATCGTCATCTGGTTTGCATGATCTTTGCTTTTGAATGCTTTGTTTTTATGTCTCTATTGAGTGTGCTTAGGATTAGATCATTGCAATATGTGTTTGTGATTGAGCTAATAATGTCTAATGTTTTTTGATATATACTCGTTTGTGATGAATTCCTATTTCCTATGCTACACATAGTATTATGAATTAAGTTATTGGAACAAAATGTGCTTACTCTCCCTCCTATAAAGCAAATAGATCCTGCAAAGATTAATTCACCCTATTTTGATAACAAATCTTTTTGTCAATTTCATCATCAACCTGGGCATGATACTAAAAAATGTTTTGCTTTAAAGGGTAAAATTCAAGATTTGATTGATAATAATACTATCTCTGTTTCAAGTGTGAATTATAAAGGCAACACATCTATAGCTCTTCCTAACCAAAATCTTAAGATTTTTACTGATCCATTACCTTCTCATACCTCTAATGTGATTGAGACTAATGGTTCCTCTTTCTCACCTGATGGTCTTGTGTCTATGACTCCGAATGTAATTAACTTTGTAGAGCAGCAAAAAATCCTTAAAGAACCTTCCATCACATTTGATTCCAGTGAAACTGCCAGGGCACCTGATGGTCCTTTATATATAGTTGCAAAAGTCAAGAATACACCTTGCCATGGAGTGCTTATTGATCCTTCTTGCATGGTTAATGTTATTACTGAAGAATTTCTTTTTACTTTGCAATTGAATCAAGTGATCTATGACAAAACAAATGTGGTTGTGAAATTATTTGATGCTTTTTCTTCTCTTGCAATTGGTTCTATTACATTACCTATTGAGGTCCATAACAAATCCCTTGATGTGAGCTTTGCTATTATTCCATCATCTGAACAATTTCATGTGAAGCTAGGCTATCCTTGGCTATCTTCCATGAAAGCTATTGCTTCTCCTATTCACAAGTGTTTGAAATTTCTCCATAATGGTGAAGTTGTTACTATCAATCATAGTCTCTTTAAACCAGCTGAAAGAACTTCTAGCGTTCCTATTGATTATTTTTGGTCTAAACAATTCCAATCTCTTCCACCGCGAAGTGATCATCTTTTCAAATCTTATCAAAAGTGGAAAAAAGATATGATCCTATCTCTAAGTGAACCTCGAACACCCAAACTTGATATTCCTATCGTTCTTGAGAAGGAAGTTCTTCCTTTGAAAGATAAGACTAATGTGTTTCCTCAAGAAGATTCCCAACCCATTCCTATGGGTGTGACTATGTCTATGTCTAATAAACTTTCTAAAAGTCGACCTATACCTCCTCGTCATGATGGACTTGGTCTCCTTCCTAAACCAAATATTCCTCCTTTATATGGAGCAGTTCCTCCTCCTTCCTCTTATAAAGAGAAGAGACCTCCCTCTTCTCCTATTATCCAACCTAAGAGACCACAACCTAAACACCCAACTGATAAGGATGAGAACATTCCTCCTCCTCAATCCTCTCAACTTCCTACTAAGACTAGACAAAATTGTTCTGCGCGTGAACGTCGATGAAAGCATCATCTTAGAGCTCGTGCAACTGCTTCTCAAACTTTGCAATCCCCAAAAACACCTTTAGCTAGTATTATTCCATTTTCTCCTCAGTCAAAAATTGAGCCAAAATCTCCTAAGCATAAGATGCATGATGGTTTTGATCCTGTGTGAGTTAAAGATCCTATTTTTATAAATTTTGATGATGATATAGATGAAAATGTTATTCATGATGAAAATGTTACTTCTCTTGCTTCTGATAGTGAATATGAATATGTTGATATTGATAACCATTTATCTAATGAATTTTCTAAAGCACTTATCTTAGCTCCTAGACAAGAACAATGCGGCTTGGAACATGAACATAGCCCTTGTTTGGATCTTGTGATAGCTCCATCTACTGTGTTGGATGTTCCTCTTCTAGCGTGTTTCCTGCCTTCCTGAAATATTGATCAGCAAGATCGGGGGTGGATAACGTGCTAGACTAGTTCATTAGCACAACAGACTCTCTCCTCCTCTCTTGATATGTTTTGTTACTTCTTCTATATGTTATTCTCACTCTTCTATTTGTTGTCCTTAGTGTTGTCTACTTGAGGACGATGCAAAGCATTGAGATCTCTTTTGGTCTCTCACATGTTGACTCAAAAGACACATGTGTTCCCTTCTTCTAGGTGACCTTCCTTGATTGGGGAATGAAGAACAATTATGCATACATACATATGATATACATGAATTATCATACAACATACTGACCCCAAGGAAAGAGAAGTCACCTCGTCGTTTGTGTCTATTATCCTTGGGTTTATCTCACACTTGGGGGCTAAATCTTTGTGATAACATGCTCCTTTCCCTTCTCATTTCTTATGTGTATCACTACCTTAAAGCAATCACCCCCGATGAGGCATGTGTGATCGCTTTAACGTAGGGGGCATACACTCCGTTCATATCTCTTTAGGATACTTGTTTCTTGGCAAACTTAGCTTTGCCTTGAAAATTTTTGGTATTTTTCTTGCATGACTCATAGTGAGGGAACCATACTACTTTCTGTCATGGTTCTCCCTCATGATCTTCCCTTTTACTTTGTCAATCGAAGTCGTAAGATCCTTAGTCCACTGGGGGCTTGGTGTATCTTGCCTCCTTGATGTGGTGAAAGTCTTTCAATGTTGTTTCCTTGTACTTTACCAGAAGTATGGGCATACGCTTATACTCCTGCTAAAGTGGGGGCTAAATGTAGTGTCGTAAAATTGTGACACTTGCAATTTCGACTGCATTTGGGTCTTCATGATGGCGGTACAATGTTGAACCTGAATGGAGACCCCGAAACCTATTTACGACATCAAAAACTGCATCTTTCTGCACCTTGGCCTGATCCTCCTTGCACCCTGCTGTCCTGGGAGGTGGGACCATGGTGCCCAGCACCTTGGTCCTTCAGGACCATGGTGCCTAGTGCCCTAGTCCCTCAAGACCATGGTGCCCAGCACCCTGGTCCCTAGCCCTATTTTGGGCCCAGTCTCTTCTTGGACATCGGGTCTTCAAGTTTGCAATTTGGAAAATAATGTTCCTAGGTCGGCCTAAGGTCAGAAAAACCAATCTCCTAACCCTAATTGACAAGTATATAAACTAAATTTCCTCTCCTAGAAAGAGGGAAAAACATATGTGTGCAAGAGGCGGAAGCGATAGGCAAACATTAAAACATTAAAACATTCAAATATTCAAGCATTCCTTCAAGCAATTGAGCATTCTAGGTCTCCATTCAAGGCTAGGTGTTGCATTCAAGACAAGGATTCAACCATTGAAGAGGAGATCACCTACAACATACAACATCATTATACCTTCGCATGTAAGAATACAAACATTCTTACAACAAGGTATCAATACTTGATTACATTACAAACATTTACATTTACAACATTCTCATTTCTTGGTTAATTCCAAAAATGGGGTTTGACCTGAAGGCAAACCCCTAATCCCTAACCCCCCAATCGTCCTCTCTTTTCTATGTGTAGGTTGCAGGTACACGGCTATAATTGAAGATCTGGAATCCTTGTGCAGAGATGAACAGATCCCCCTTCGTTTCACGGATTTTTCGGAGGACCGTGTGCACTCCGAGCGCCATCGTCCTGTCAACTTTCGCTCAAACTTGCAGGACAGCATTGTCTCGACATTTTACTACTAATTTCAGGTCCATAGCTTCATCCCGTGTCTCTATCTCCGTCTACAAGTGAATCTTTCCTACTTTTACATACACTCCTAGTTCAATCCTTCTATCTACATTCTTTACAGAAGAGGGTATCCTTGCTGTCTCAACCCTTGAAACTCATTTAGAATTCAATCTTGCATTGTGTAGGATTGGATCTTGTGAGTTTCAACCCCTCTTTTGAATGTAAAGTCTCTCCTAAGTGAAAACCGTCAATCCTAGTGACCTCCTTTCTCTCTCCTTGGAGTGGGGGAACACCTAAGGTTCGATTTTCCGCTTTACAATCATAAATGCAAATGGGGGTGTTTTTTTGAATGTGAATAAAGAAACCATTATGGTGGTCTTTAAAATTCCTGATAAAGAACCTTATGAAGACTAGACAATAACCACCTCGTATGGGTTTTTCTCAAAAAAGAAAGCCAAATACCAAAGTGTTATAGCCAAGAATTGGCTCCTAAAGTTTCAGAATGGTGGTTCCAGACTGCATAAACCCTTGACAAGGGGGCATTTGATTAATGAGGAAAGAGATATCATCATTTTGTTGCATAAATCTAAAGGGAGTCAATGAACATTTTATTGGGACTTGACTGGATGTATCTTTACATCCAAGTCATATTGGATGAAAAGAGATATATTGATTAGGCTGAATTAATTGCTAGGAGATTGCATGAGGGGATAAGTAATTATCTCGGGAACAAAAATTTATACATGTCCTCATACTTGTTCTATTTCTTAGCATGTGTTAGACCTTGGCCAAGACTGCATCATGTCAAATGGTTTGATGGAATGAAAATCTATGATTACCATCCTCACCTCTAGTTACAAAAATGCCATGAGGATTTTAGAAAAGTTCATGATGTATTTGCAAGAAAGCTAGTTTATGAACTATGAGGCAATGTGAATAAGAGATTATCTAATGAGGCAATGTGGCTAATAATTACCTATGGGAGCTATTTCATTTAGTCTCCTCGGTTCACCTATATCAAGGTTGGAGGATTTGAAGGAGAACCATTTAAATTGCCAAGGTTTGCCCTTGATCACTTTGTGCTAATTGAATTGTGTAGGCAACATGCTCATATTGACAAGAAAACTCTAGCAAGGAAAGATTCATGTATCTCTTTCCTGATCAAACAGGGCTACTATATTTGTCATTTGATCTTGGATGCCTTGAACCTGGAAGATGATTTCAAGAAACTAAATCTTCAATAGTATGTTGCTCGATCAAACTTTGAAAGCAAAGGTTATGCTCAGGATCATTTATCCCTTAAAGAGAATTTCTCACATGTTCCACAACTTGAAGATTTCTGGGAGGAGTGTGAAGATTCATTTGAATTCAGATGAAAATATTCTCCAGGTTCACTATAGAACATATTATTTCTTTTTAGCTTAGAAGGTGGATAATGAAGAAGAATTGATTGACCTGCAATATACAAAAAAAGTATAGGGTACCCCAATTCCTAAGATAGAGTGGCATAAGAAAGAGGAAGATTATATTCAAATGGCTTTCCCTATTATTTGTAGGACCGAATAGTGGCTACAGAAATAGAGACTGGTAAAGCTTGTTATCAAAGGTTCTCCTGTTCAAAAGGTTTCATCTAATAAGTTTGTTAAAACTTGTGATGTAGGTAATACTAGGGTTAAGATGGAAACAAACACTGAACTTCCAACTCACGTTCCCAGGTCGAGAACCAAGAGTAAAGACAAAAAGTTGCCAAAAATTTAATTGGTGGTCGATCTGGAGGGGTTCCCAGAAGCTGATGACAAAATGACAGGATTGAACATTAAAGTGCCTTCTTTAGAGGTTGGGGATGTTGAAGAACCTGAGAAAGAAGAAGGCACTGTAGGTGCATTGATTATAGCTAATGTTGACCAACCTCAAGTGCAAAAAGATGTAGGTCCTAGTACTCCTCATTGGCTGGACACCGCTCTAAGCAAGAAGAAAAGGAATGTGGTTCTTGTGTCAGTTCCAATTGAGGACATGTTTAGGAAGTGCCTGGGAAAGACTCCAAAGTCTAAAAGCATAAAAATAGTTTCCAAAATTGATTTTGATCAAGATACAAGAAGTTGGAAAAGAAATAAAGATGATTGGACATACCAAGGCCTGTGTTGAAGAATGGTGTGGATATTATTGGACTCAATAAAACAAAACAAAGAAAACCTTTAGGAAGGTTTTGAAATTGTTAAGGTGAACCCCATGAGGGGTCCATGACTTGGAAATCCACTCACAAAGAATTATTTAAGCTGGAACCATCCCCACAAAATATCCTATTAAAGTAAATTGTTTACGCCACTGGTATGCACTATCAAAATCGTAAACATGCAAAATAACAACAGGGGTACAAGAAGACATACCTCATAAAAACCATGGAAAGAAATTTCTTGGGTCTTTTGTTTAGGGGCACCATGGTCGCTTGATGCCAAAAATACAACACTAGCATCAATTACTGGGTTGAGATCAGTTGAGCCATCATAAAATACTAATTTGCACAATAAATAGGATATGACCATAGAAACAACAAACAAGGATAGCTAGAAGATGGAAACATGCAAGAAACCCTACCAGAGGCCAAAAAATATCTGTTAGCAATATCTTTAATCTCTTAAACCTCTAAATTATTTTATTTGCAAAGGAGGTTTACATAAAAAGAATAGTTGTCATTAGTCACCGTAAGATTTCAATCATCAATAAAGTGAAGTGATGGATGGCCATGTCATATAAATTTCATCCATAAGCACATGATTCGAGATGGAGAACCATTGGTAAGAGATAAATGCCTCATTTTAAACCAAAAAACTCTTGATAGTTGTTTATTTAGGGTTGGGGATTTCATTTGAGTAAACAATGTGCTTCAAATCAATCATAAGTATTCTTTTTATGTCCCAAATATAGCCTTGTTGGTCCATAGACTATTATTGTCCCTTACACTTTAATAAGATTATTTTATTTTATTTTTGTATTAAAGAGTTCATGCTATGGCTTTGACATTGCATCCTGAAACACACTTGGGCAATAATAAAAACATTGGCTAGTCATTTAGCTTGTCATTATATTGAGTTCTTTGGAGGATTGGATTTGTGGAGCATGGCATGAGATGTGTAGATTCATGCTTGGACACATGGGGATGCATTGGAGGGTTTGATTGTTGAAGGTTATTCACTGTAACTTTATAAGTGCTTTGTATTTCTTTACATATGGTTGATTAATATATGGAGCATGGATGCTTTTAGAGGCCAATTTTTTCATCATGAGGGTTTTCCTAGGGTATGGCTTGTGTTATCTTGTGCCTTGTCTATTTGATCTTTACATAATGGTGATTCTATAATCTTGTATCCATTCTTTTTTGTCATCGGTTATGTAGGAAATAAATTACTAAATGATTATGGATTTAGAGCATTATCTACTAATAGCTTCTTTTTAAAACAACATTTTCTTTTGCATAGTGTATCTAGTGTATTATGATTTATAAATATACTAACTTTGAACTAAATCTTTTGTTTGTGTTACCCCCTATTCTTGCATTCATTGATTTTATTTTGTGCTAGAATATTCATGTCGCAATAGTGTTTCAGCTGAGGCCTTTTTATGTCTAAAATATTTGTGTGTCTGAACCTTTTTGTTCGAACCTTCCTTGGTTCAGTGGTTCATTGGTTCAATAGTTCAATGAGTCTTATGTATATACTATGTCTTGGTTTTGTCAAGTTTAACATGTGTAGAAAGCTCAAGGGTGAAGTGAACTTGAACCATTGAACCTTTCTTAGTTTATAAGTTTATTGGTTCAATGGTTCAACTATTCTACATTTAAAGTGGGTGCCTTGCAAGGCTGAGGCCAAGAAAGAAATAAGTCGATGTCATGTAGAAAATATTCCTAGGAATCTTGGTGATTTATTTGAAAAGATTTTTCACAAGGTGGTAATCATTTTCTGATGAGAGTCCATGCGGAGTGTTACGTAATAAAAATGGGTGTTAGAAGTGTCATCTCTGTCATCACTCAAAATGAGTGAATGAGTTGTGGTAATCATGAAACCGAATTCATAGCCATTTATATCATTTTGTACATAAAAGTTTATATCTTTATAAAAAAAGCCTAATTAAGAAAGATGAAGGTTTGGCACTGGAGGTAATTTTCTCAAAATTGGTAGATGGATAGTTATATGAAAGGTGATTTGAAATCTTCACCATCTGTATCATTTTCATCTTGCAAGGAAGAAACTGTTAATTTTACTATAGTAACTGTAGTGGGTGCTATTGCTTCTTGTTTTGGTTTTGAACATGAGACCCATACCACCAAAAAAGGGCTAAAATCTAATCTAGGTTTCTCTCTTCCTGAATTTGGGGATACGTCCCTAGCTCATGCAGATTTAGATGAATTTATGGAAAGAGCTAAGAATCCCTCTAGTTCATCTATGATGAGAAGAATTGTAGATAGTGGCTTAATAGAAGCTTCAATTTTCTCTACTGCAATACAATACCCGAAATTAGTGGTTGAATGTATGAATAACTATGATCCTGTAGATAGGTGCATCATAAATGCAAATGGGGGTGTTTTTTTTAATGTGAATAAGGAAACAATTATGGTGGTCTTTAAAATTCTTGATGAAGAACCTTATGAATATTGGACAATAACCACATCGTATGGGAAGCCAAATATAGAAGTGTTATAGCCAAGAATTGGCTCCTAAAGTTTCAGAATGGTGGTTCCAGGCTACCTAAACCCTTGACTAGGGATAATTTGATTAAGGAGGAAAGATATATCATCATTTTGTTGCATAAAGCTAAAGGGAGTCAACAAACATTTTATTGGGACTTGACTGGATGTATTTTTAGATCCAAGTCATATTGGATGAAAAGAGATATATTGATTGGGCTGAATTAATTGCTGAGAGATTGCATGAGGAGATAAGTAATTGTCTCGGGAACAAAAATTTCTACATGTCCTCATACTTGTTCTATTGCTTAGCATGTGTTAGACCTTGGCCAAGACTACATCATGTCGAATGGTTTGATGCAATGAAACTCTATGATTACCACCCTCACCTCTAGTTACAAAAATGCCATGAGGATTTCAGAAAAGTTCATGATGTATCTACAGGAAAGCTAGTTTATGAACTGTGAGGCAATGTGAATAAAAATTATCTGATGAGGCAATGCAGATAAAAAGCACCTATGGGAGCTATTTCATTTAGTATCCTCGGTTCACCTATATTAAAATTGGAAGGTTCGAAGGAGAACCATTTAAACTGCTAAGTTTTGCCCTTGATCGCTTTGTGCTAATTGAATTGTGTAGGTTGCATGCTCACATTGACAAGAAAACTCTGGCAAGGAAAGATTCAGGTATCTCTTTCCTGATCGGGTTTGGCTACTATATTTGTCATTCTATCTTGGATGCCTTGAACCTAGAAGTTGATTTCAAGAAACTACATCTTCAACACTATGCTGCTCGATCAAACTTTGACATCAAAGGTTATGCTCAGGAACATCTAGCTCTTAAAGAGAATTTCTTACATTCCACAATTTGAATATTTCTGGGAGGATTGTGAAGATGCTTGTGAATTTAGACGAAGAATATTCTCTAGGTTCACTGTAGAACATATTATTTCTTTCTAGCTCAGAATGAATATAACAAGAATTGTGGATAATGGAGGATATTTTATTGACCTGCAATATACAAAAAATGTATAGGGTACCCCAATTACTGAGATAGAGTGGCATAAGAAAGGGGAAGATCAGATTCAAATGAATTTCTCTATTATCCGTAGGACCAAACAATGGCTATGAAAATAGAGACTGGGAAAGCTTGTTATAAAAGATTCTCATGTTCAAAAGTTTTCATCTAATAAGTTTATTAAAACTTGTGATGCAAGTGATACCAGGGTTAAGCTAGAAACAAACACTGTTAAAGGTTCAAAGAAGTACCTAGTCAGCCAACATCCAATTCACATTACTAGGTCGAGAACCAAGAGTAAAGACAAAAAGTTTCCAGAAATTTAAGTGGTGGTCGATCTGGAGGGGTTTCGAGAAGCTGAGGACAGAATGATAGGATTGAACATCGAAGTGCCTGCTTTAGAGGTTGGGGAGGTTGAAGAACCTAAGAAAGAAGAAGAAGGCACTAAAGGTGCATTGATTATAGCTAACGTTAACCAACCTCAAGTGTAGAAAGATGTAGGTCCCAGTACTTCCCATTGGTTCGACACCGCTCTAAGCAACAAGAAAAGGAATGTGGTTTCTGTGTCTATTCCAATTGAGGACATGGTTAGCAAGTGCCTGGGAAAGACTCCGAAGTCTAAAAGCCTAAAAAAGGTTTCCAAAATTGATTTTGATCAGGATACAGGAAGTTGGACTGCTGAAATAGCACATCCTATTTCAGACAAAGAAATAGAGAATCCATCAATAAAAGATTTTAATGTTGAAATGGTTAATTTAGGTGCTAGATCTCGTGTGGCAAATGTACACCTCTTAGAGCTTCCACTAAAAGAATAATTAACAG
Organism: Cryptomeria japonica; assembly: GCF_030272615.1. Lineage (NCBI taxonomy): Eukaryota > Viridiplantae > Streptophyta > Pinopsida > Cupressales > Cupressaceae > Cryptomeria > Cryptomeria japonica. Next base: position 118,223,658 of record NC_081411.1, read on the forward strand.
GACATGGAAAGATGAGTGGGCAAACAGAATCTCAAAGAAATGCTGAGGCGTATGGAAGAATATATAGATTCCATTCATAATTCAAATGCTCAGCCAATTTATCAGATGCCTACGTCCTTTGACCCTAAGTCTCCTGTTAATCAAAATCTTCTGGGACAAATCTACAAGAGCAAGATGGTGACTGAGATTTTTCTAGAATGGCTAGATGGGATCGCATAGTACAAAATATTTCAAGAATTTGAGAAAGGTATATGAAAATGTCATCATTGTAATGAAATAACTTGAGACAAAAATTACCAATTGGAAAAAATAGGAAACCAAATGGAGAGCTGTGGTGGTTTAGATGGCCGATGTACATAAATACGATATCATGAAATTTCTGTCGAAAAAACCAGTACTAGGCCTAGATGACAACATTCTTTATGTGTGTAGGAGAAATATTGAATGGCGTAATTCTATAGTAGAACAAGGATGCAGTGAATCTGCTAAGCTATGGGATGAGTTATCTCAAATTATTTTATCAATGCAAAATTATTTGAAATGCATAGAGATTAAACACATGAAGGAAGATGGAAAAACCATAGAAATCTTAGAAGTCATAAGTCAATCATTTGAGGGGAAAATTAACTATGTTAGAGAAACTAAGGCCCTAACGACATTAATCGCTTAATCTTTTTATCAAATTGCTTGAAATCACTGCGCAACCTATTAATCTTTCGATTTTGCCTTCGAGGAGGCATACTCATGAAATCATCATCATCAATGATCACATCCTCAAAGTCAAAAATTTCTTTCAAAATCTTCCTTACAAGTCGAGCAGCTAATCTTTACAGAACATCAAACAAGACCTTATCACTAGGGGCATCTCAGCTTCATCGCTTCATTTCAAGTTGATATTTCTCAATCATCTGAATCAAATCAATCTCTAGGGGGGTAAGTGCACAAAGATGGTGGTCAAAAAGGGGGATATAAGTGGACACTTTTTTTCTGAAATTAGGGAACTCAAACTTGGAGGCAAAATTTGAAAGTCATCCACTCAAGATATGAAGATAATCAAAGAATAAATATTGTAGTACTCTGAATCTAGTTTCCAAACTACTAAACTTTTTAAAAATTGGATAAGATTAAGGCAGTCAAATCCTTCGCGCATGAAAAAAAGACCCTGATTTTTTATGAAAAATATAACATAGTCTCTAACATGCGCATCAAAAAAGTCATAGTTAGATTTAGTATTTTGACAAATCCTTTGGCAGAAAGATAGTTAAGAGGGAGCACTAGAAGATGTGTATTTTTTTGTAATTTTTTGTTGAGTTTTTTTTTTTTATCCAATCGATCACATCCTAAAAAATTAGGTACATGTTCATGCGCGAAACATAAGTTGCACTAAAAAAATTGAAAATACAATTTTACTTTTTTAAAATTATAAATAATCAAGTGCACTACAATAATATATAAATTTTTTTTAATTTTGATAAGTATATCAAAATTTATTAAATAAATAGTGTACCTGAACTATGTAGACACCGGTAAAAGAAATTCAATAATAATATGTTATTGTTGTTCAAATTTTAAAAAAATTATATGGTTAGAAAACTCAAAAGATGGGTGAAAATATGGTGGCAATTATAGAAATGCCCATTTGATGAAGTGTAAACTTGATGATGACAAAGTCAATAAACCAAGTTGATAGAATAAAACACGTCAAAAATGAGAGAAATGGAGGGAAATCAAACTTCCAAACCATAGCTTTGTCATCCAGGCCTATTTCCAAGCCTAAACAGTCAAAAGCACGTATGGGGTACTTATGGTATAAAAAGCGTGTATGGGGTACTTATGGTGTAAGAAGTGCGTACGCGCAATTTTTACTATAAATAGCGTGTGTGTGCTATGTTTACTATAAATAGCGCATACATGCTAAGTTTGTTTAAATTTTGGGTGTGTATAATATGATATTGTATATATAATATGTGTATATACATATAATATATAATATATATATGTATATAATAATATATAATATATTAAGTAAATATATACACATATAAGTGTAATCTCTCCCCCTCTCAAGTGCATACAAGTTGCCTCTCTCTCTCTCTCTCTCCATACCCCATCCCTCTCTCTCTCCCTTCCTCTCTCCCCTTCTCCCTTCCTCCATACCCCATCCCTCTCTCTCCCTCTCCCCCCTTCTCCCTTCCTCCATACACCATCCCTCTCTCTCTCCCTCTCTCCCCTTCTCCCTTCCTCCATACCCCATCCCTCTCTCTCTTCTTCTCTCCCTCCCTCCCTCCATATGCCACTGCAACTGTGTATGCACTTCTATAGAAGTAAGTGAATTTATTTCTTGTCTGAAACTTCCTCTTTGACTTTTATCATGTATTCTCTCCTAAGAAAATTGACTAATGAATTTGTGTGTGTATATTGAATAGGAGGAATAGGGTTTGAAATTGAACCATGGGTGCATTACCGTGACAAACAAGGAAACTTGCAGCAATATTCTTCTCGAATGTATTTTTAATAAGCAGATCAGCTGTGGAAAATAGTGTCAACAAAGCAAAATGATGAGTCTGAGTACCTGCAATATGTTTTTCAAAAGGAAACAACTAGTAGGAAGAGAAAGAGGGAGAGTAACATAGATGATGTCCTGGAGAATGATAGTGGTGGGTATGCGAGAGTTCCCATGTTGTTACACAACTCCTCTCACCTAAAGAAATTAAAGTTTGTTGTAAGCATGGCAGTGGTAGTATATGATGATCATCACTTGTCAAAAGGCTTGGAAGGGTACATACCCATGAAAGAAATCAAGTGTGTAATTCCTATAGTCATAATCAAGACCAGTCCTATAACATTGAAAATTTAATAGCATCATATGTTTTAGAACTTAGGTAGTACTCTTAGGGTTAGGTCAAGCTCTTACACTTGCTTTTTAGCAAAGCGTCATTGTTTGTTCGCTTGGAGTCTCTCTTATTCTGAAAATGGTCTAACTTAGCTATATCAAAACTAAACTACTGATGTTCTATTCATAACTTTAAATAATATATCATTTTATTAGCCCACCATATGACCCCTTAGGTGTCGTTAGAGGTCATATTGTTTCCTAAGAGGTCATATGGTGTCCCATGACCCCTTAAGACACCATATGACCCCTTAAGACACCATATGACTCATAACAACACCATATGGTGTCCTAATGGGTCATAAGATGCTATATGACCCCTCGGGACACCATACGACCCATAACAACACCATATGGTGTTCTAAAGGGTCATATGGTGTTCTATAACCCCTTAGGACACTATTTGGTGTCATTATAGGTCATATGATGTGCTAAGGGATAATATAGTGTCATATGACCGCTTAGGACACCCTATGACCCCTTAGATGTTGTTAGGGGTCATATTGTGTTATGATCTCTCTCTCTCTCTTCCTCTCCCCCCCTCCTTCTTCTCTCCCTCTCTCTCTCTCTCCCTCTCCCTCTCTCTCTCTACCTCTCTCCCCTTCTCACTTCCTCCATACCCCATCCCTCTCTCTCTCTCCCTCTCTCCCATTCTCCCTTCCTCTATACCCCATCCCTCTCTTTTCTTCTCTCCCTCGCTCCCTCCATACCCCATTGCAATTGTGTTTGCACTTCTATAGAAGTAAGTGAATTTATTTATTTTCTCCAACTCCCTCTTTGATTTTTATCATGTACGCTCTTCTAAGAAAATTGACTGATGGATTTGTGTGTGTATATTGAATAGGAGGAATAGGGCCTGAAATTGAGCCACATGTGCATTACCGTGACAAACAAGGAAACTTGCAGTAATATTCTTCTCGAATGTGTTTTTAATGAATAGAGAAGATGTGGAAAATAATGTCAAAAAAGCAACATGATGAGTCAGAGTACCAGCAATATGTTTTTGAGAAGGAAACAAATGGTAGGAAGACAAAGAGGGAGAGTAATAGAAATGATGTCCTAGATAATGATAGTGGTGGGTATGCGAGAGTTCCCATATTGTTACACAATGCTTATCACCTAAAGAAATTAAATTTTTTTGTAAGCATGGCAGTGGTAGTATATGATGAGCATCACTTGTCAAAAGGCTTGAAAGGGTGCATACCAATGAAAGAAATAAAGTGTGTAATTCCTATAGTCACAATTGAGATCAGTCCTATAATCTTGCAAATTTAATAACATCATATGTTTTAGAACTTAGGTAGTAGTCTTAGGGTTAGGTCAAGCTCTTACAGTCTCTTTTTAGCGAAGCCTCGTTGTTTGTTCTCTTGGAGTCTCTCTTATGCTGACAATGGTCTAACTTAGCTATATCAAAACTAAACTACTAATGTTCTATTGTATGATGTTCTATTCATAACTTTAAATAATATATCATTTTATTAGCCCACCATATGACCCCTTAGGTGTCATTAGAGGTCATATTGTTTCCTAAGAGGTCATATGGTGTCTTGTGACTCCTTAGGACACCATATGACCCCTTAAGACACCATATGTCCCATAACAACACTATATGATGTCGTAAGGAGTCATAGGATGTCATATGACCCCTCAAGACACCATACAACCCATAACAACACAATATGGTGTTCTAAAGGGTTATATGGTGTTCTATGATCCCTTAAGACACTATTTGGTATCGTTATAGGTCATATGGTGTGCTAAGGGATAATATAGTGTCATATGACCCATAAGGACACCCTATGACCCATTAGATGTTAGGGGTCATATTGTGTTATGGTCTCTCTCTCTCTTCCTCTCCCTCCACTATCCTTCTTCTCTCCCTCTCTCCCTCTTTCCCTCTCTCTCTCTCTCTTCCTCTCCCTCTCCCTCTCTCTCCCTCCCTCTACCTCTCTCCCTCTCTCTACCTTGCCTCCCTCTCCCCCTCTCTCTCAGTCTCCCTCTCTTTCCCTCTCTCCCTCTCTCTCATTCTCTCTCTCTCTCTCTCTCTCTCTCTCTCTCTCTCTCTCTCTACCTCTCCCTCCCTCCCCCCTCTCTCTCTCTCCCTCTCCCTCCTTCCATCCTTCTCTCTCCCTCCCCCCACTTCCCCCCCCTTCTCTCTCTCTCCCTCTCCCTTCCTCCATACCCCTTCTTCTCTCTCTCCCTCCCCCCATAAATCCTTCTGATAGAGATAATGCTCCACCTGCATCTTCCATAACTGATAGTTCTACCTATTGATTTTTTCTACCTTTAATTTTACCTCATCCACCATTTCTCCCTCTTAACAATGAGACTCTCACTCAACCATGAGATCTACCTATAGGTGATAATAAAACACAACCATCTCTGATACCATTTTTTAGGAATTGCATCCAGAAAATATAAATTATATGCAAATATAGATTAAGTAGAGGAATGAAAACCACATAAATAATAACAAAGGAGACGACATGGTTCACCCAAACTTGGGCTACATCCACCAAACAAAGACTCCATTATTATTATCTAGTAAATTGAACTAATTACAACTAGCAATCCCTTGCAACTTAGTACTGCTGCAAAATGCTACAAAAATCTCTACTGAAAACCCTAACCTTTGGCCTTTTTATCAAGACTTATGTCGGTTACAAAATTAGGGTTACAACATGTCATCCAATAAAAAAATAACACTTTTTATAAAATAATAAGTCTTTTTGGCGTCACACAGTGCTGCCCCTCGACCTTGCCCTGTATCACGATAGGGTGCACGCCAGGGGAACCTCCCTTCGACCCCGCAAGGGGTGCTACCCCTTGAACCCATCTTGGGGGTGCTGCCCCCAAATCCCCATAAAAAATATGGGGTGTAATCACGTTGATAGATGTAGTAAAAATTTAACCTCTAAGTTTGATTAGGCTCCATATAACAACAAAATTGGCCAACAAGGCAAAGGATTTGAAAAATTCAATCCATATGGGGACCTTGATTTTCTTGTCATAAGAGCCAAAGAAGTTACATGATCATGCCTGTAAAAGAAACAAAGATTATTGGACATACCAAGGTCCGTGTTGAAGAATGGCGTGGATATTATTGGACTTAGTAAAAAAAACAAAAAAAACCTTTAGGAAGGTTTTGAAACTGTCAAGGTGAACCCCATGAGGAGCCCATGACTTTGAAATCCACTCACAAAGCATTATTTTAGGTGGAACCATCCCCACAAAATGTCCTATTAAAGTAAATTGTTTAAGCCATTGGCATGCACTATCAAAATCCTAAACATGCAAAATAACAACAGGGGTACTAGAAGACATAACTCATGAAAAATATTGGAAAAAGTTTTCCTAGGTCTTATGTTCAGGGGCACCATGGTATCTAGATGCCAAAAATCCAACACTAGCATCAATTACTGGGTTGAGATCGATTGAGCCATCATAAAATACTATTTTCCATAATAAATAGGATATGACCGTAGAAACAACAAAAATGGATAAACAGAAGATGGAAACATGCAAGAAACCCTACCAGAGGCCAAAAAATCTCTGTTAGCAATATCTTTAATCTTTTAAACCTCTAAATTATATAATTTAGAAATGAGGTTTACATAAAAAATAATAGTTGCCATTAGTCACCGTAAGATTTCAATCATCAATAAAGTGAAGTGATGAATGGCCATGTCTTATAAATTTCATCCATAAGCACATGATTTGAGATGGAGATCCATTGGTAGGAGATATATGCCTCATTTTCATCTCAAAAAGCTTTTGACATTATTTGCTCTAGGATTAAATCAATACTAACAAAAATAGTTAAAGAAAAACTTAATCAAAACTCTTTGTTGTATTATAAAGGATATAGTAATAAAAATAATTATAGATACAATTTCAGCATTCATAGGAGAACCTTATTTTTTTATCATGTTTTTAATAAACATTAAAATACATCAAATAGTTTGTATTGGATAGTTATTTATTTAGGGTTGGGGATTTCGTCTAAGTAAACAATGTGCTTCAAATCTATCATAAGTATTATTTTTATATCCCAAATAAAGCCTTGTCGGTCCATAGACTATTATTGTCCCTTACACTTTAATAAGATAATTTCATTTTATTTTTGTATTAAAGAGTTCATGCTATGGCTTTGACATTGCATCCTCAAACACACTTGGGCAATAATAAAAACATTGGCTAGTCATTTGGCTTGTCATTGTATTGAGTTCTTTGGAGGATCGTATTTGTGGAGCATGGCATGAGATGTGTGGATTCATGCTTGGACACATGGGAATGCATTGGAGGGCTTGATTGTTGAAGATTATTCACTGTAACTTTATAGGTTCTTTGTATTGCTTTACATATGGTTGATTAATATATGGAGCATGAATTCTTTTAGAGGCTAATTTTTTCCTCATGAGGGTTTTCCTAGGGTATGTCTTGTGTTATCTTGCACCTTTTCTATTTGTTCTTTACATAAGGGTGATTCTATAGGCTTGTATCCATTTTTTTTCTCATCGGTTATGTAGGAAATGAATTACTTAATGATTATGGATTTAGAGCATTATTTACTAATAGTTTCTTTTTAAAATAACATTTGCTTTTGCATAATGTATCTAGTGTATTATGATTTATAAATATACTAACTTTGAACTAAATCTTTTGTTTGTGTTACCCCCTAATCTTGCATTCATTGATTTTATTTTGCGTTGGAATATTCATGTCGCAATAGTGTGGGAGATAATTTTAGTATAGTCGACGTGTTTCAGCTGAGGCCATTTTATGTCTAAAATATTTGTGTCTCTAAACCTTTTTGTTTGAACCTTCCTTGGTTCACTGGTTCATCAATTCAACAGTTCAATGAGTCTTATGTATATACTATGTCTTGGTTTTGTCAAGTTTAACATGTGCATAAAGCTCAAGGGTGAATTGAACTTGAACCGTTGAACCTTTCTTACTTTATGAGTTTATTGGTTCAATGGTTCAACTATTCTACATTTAAAGTGGGTGCTTTGCAAGGCCATGGCCAAGAAAGAAAGAAGACTGATGTCATGTAGGAAATATTCCTAGGAATCTTGGTGATTTATTTGAAAAGATTTTTCACAAGGTGGTAATCATTTTTCTGATGAGAGTCCACACGGAGTGTTACATAATAAAAAAGGGTGTCAGAAGTGTCATCTCTGTTGTCACTCAAAACAAGTGAATGAGTTGTGGTAATCATGCAACCGAATTCATAGCCATTTATATTATTTTGTACATAAAGATTTATATCTTCATTAAAAAATCCTAATTAAGAAAGACGAAGGTTCGGCGCTACAAGTAATTTTCTCAGAATTGGTAGATGGATAGTTATATGAAAGGTGAGTTGAAATCTTCACCATCTATATCATTTTCATCTTGCAAGGAATAAATTGTTAATTTTGTTATAGTAACTATAGTGGGTGCTATTGCTTCTTGTGTTGGTTCTGAACATGAGATCCATACCACCAAAAAAGGGCTAAAATCTAATCTAGGTTTCTCTCTTCCTAAATTTGGGGATATGTCCCTAGCTCATGCAGATTTAGATAAATTTATAGAAAGATCTAAGAATCCCTCTAATTCATCTATGATGAGAATAATTGTAGATAGTGGCTTAATAGAAGCTTTAGTTCTCCCTGCTGCCGTGCAGTACCCTAAATTAGTGCTTGAATGTATGAATAAGTATGATCCTGTACATAGGTGTATCATAACTGAAAATGGGGGTATTTTTTTAATGTGAATAAGGAAACCATTATGGTGGTCTTTAAAATTCCTGATAAAGAACCTTATGAAGACTAGACAATAACCACCTCGTATGGGAAGCCAAATACAAAAGTGTTATAACTAGGTATCTCTTTCCCAATCGGGTTGGGTTACTATAATTGTCATTCTGTCTTGGATGCCTTGAACCTGGAATTTGATTTCAAGAAACTAAATCTTCAAAGAAAGATTTAGGTATCTCTTTCCCGATCAGGCTGGGTTACTATATTTGTCATTCTATCTTGGATGCGTTGAACCTAGAATTTGATTTCAAGAAACTAAATCTTCAACACTATGCTGCTCGATCAAACTTTGACAGCAAAGGTTATGCTCAGGAACATTTATCCCTTAAAGAGAATTTCTCACATGTTCCATACCTTGAATATTTATGGGAGGATTGTGAAGATGTGTTTGAAGTCAGACGAAGAACATTCTCCAGATTCACAGTAGAACTTATTATTTCTTTCTTGCTCAGAATGAATAGAACAAGAACTGTGGATAATGGAGAAGATTTGATTGACCCGCAATATACAAAAAAGGTATAGGGTAGCCCAATTCCTAAGATAGAGTGGCATAAGAAAGAGAAAGATTGGATTCAAATGAGGACTTTCCTTGTTATCCATAGGACTGAATAATGGCTATGAAAATAGAGAATGAAAAAGCTTGTAAGGAAAGATTCTCCTGTTCAAAAGGTTCCATCTAATAAGTTTTTAAAAACTTTTGATGCAGCTGATACTAGGGTTAAGCTAGAAACAAACATTGTTAAAGGTTCAAAGAAGTCCCTATTCAACCAACTTCCAGCTCGCATTACCAGGTTGAGAACCAAGAGTAAAGACAAAAAGTTGCCAAAAATTTATGTGGTGGTCGATCTGGAGGGCTTCCCAGAAGCTGAGGATAAAATGATAGGATTGAACATCAAAGTGCATGCTTTAGAGGTTGGGGATGTTGAATAACTTGAGAAAGAAGAAGAAGGCACTGAAGGTGCATTGATTATAGCTAATGTTGACCAACCTCAAGTGCAGAAAGATGCAGGTCCTAGTACTCCCCATTGTTTGGACACCACTCTAAGAAACAAGAAAAGGAATGTGGTTCATGTGTTAGTTCCAATTAAGGACATGGTTAGCAAGTTCTTGGGAAATAATCTGAAGTCTGAAATCCTAAAAACAGTTTCCAAAATTGATTTTTATCAGGATACAGGAAGTTGGACTGTTGAAATAGCATGTCCTATTTCATACAAAGAAATAGAGAATCCATCAGTAAAAGATTTTAATGTTGAAATCGTTAATTTAGGTGTTGGATCCCATGTGGTAGATGTACACCGTTTAGAGCTTCCACTAAGAGAATAATTAATAGGACATGGAAAGATGAGCAGGACAAATAGAATCTCAAAGAAACATTGAGGCATATGACAAAATATATAGATGCCATTCATAATTCAAATGCTCAGCCAATTTATTAGATGCCTACATCCTTTGACCCCAAGTCTCATGTTAATCAAAAGCTTCTGCGACAAATCTACAAGAGCAAGATGGTGACTAAGATTTTCCTAGAATGGCTAGATGGGATCACACAATCACATACAAAATATTTCAAGAATCTGAGCAAGGTATATGAAAATGTCATCACTGTAATGAAATAACTTGAGACAAATATTACCAATTGGAAAAAAGAGGAAACCAAATGGAGAGCTATGGTGGTTTAGATGATCGATGTACATAAATATGACATTATGAAATTTTTGTCAGAAAAATCAATACTAGGTCGAGATGACAACATTCTTTATGTGTGTAGGAGAAATATTGAATGGCAGAATTCTATAGTGGAATAGGGATGCAATGAATCTACTAAGCTACAAGATGAGTTATCTCAAATTGTTTTATCAATGAAAAATGACTTGAAATACATAGAGATTAAATGCATGAAGGAAGATGGAAAAACCATAGAAATCTTAGAAGTCATAACTCAATCATTTGAGGGGAAAATTAAATATGTTAGAGAAACTAAGGCCCTAATAATAAATGAATTCTCCATGGTGGCAAACATTGAATCCCTCATTTTCCTGTGCATAAGAGACTTGGGTAATCATGTAGAAATCGTGGCCCAAATGTGGCACCAGAGGATTGTGCATATCATAATCTTGAACTTCGTTGTTATACACAGCTTCTTAGCTGCTTATGTGAAGTGGAAATGTGTCCCCAACATAGTGCAGAAATAGCCTGAAGATCGCACCCCATAGTTGCAATCTCGGTCATGTTGGCCATTGAAAATGTTTAGTGATGAACTATAGGACAATTTACTTTTTAGTTAGTTTTCTGGTTATATTTTCTGAGCTAAATCTTGACTCAGGGGTAGAATTATGTAAACTCTACATTTCCCTAAAATTCAGTTAGTCGATGTGTAGCTATTTATATGTTTCTAAAAGAATTTGAGAAGGTCTGAATTTTGGTTTGTCTAAAAATGTTTCAGACTTGATACATTTCTTATTATTTAATTTTTCATACATAAATACTCATTTATCTGTTAATGAATGCAGATGATTATTTTGGAAACTCAAATTTGTGTGTTTGATGAAGAAATTGAATTTCTATTAGGGTTTGTTTATGTCTAAGTAGTCTTTATTTTTGATGAAATATTATGTGGTTATGAAGAGAATTATGCCTGAAATTTTTGATGAATGAGAAGTTTGAAATATAACAAAGTCTATGAACTTTGTCATATTATAAATTGATTGAAAATAGATTGCATTTAGAGCACAGTGATGTGTAAATGTGAAAACACCTTTTGTACTTTCTGGTGAAAAGTATATGCGTAGTTATTTTCTTCCTTCCATTCAGTGAAAATCTAAAGAGGGAGCTGTACCTTAGGAAAAATATAGAGGGAAACTTTCACATGTTTACCCTATTGTTTGTTCAATGTTTTGTTCATTAAGGGACAATGATAGGGAGGATAGTGCTAGGTTGTTGCTAGGTGACTAGTATGTTTGCTAGGTAATAGTTCCTTACTGTTTTCAAGGTGTAAACACTAAGGTCAGAGTGCAATTAGCTCAAGGGCAGTCTAACAACTCACCTTGTTCCACCTCCCTATGTCAAGCTCTCCTTGGCTACTCAAAATGCTCCAACTCCATAATCTCTCTGGTTTGGTAATCCAACTCCCTACTCACCCAAATGGCATTCAATCCTCTGTTCCTGATCTTCTCTCCAACTGCACAAAGACTCCTCTTAGTGGATTATGATTTTGAGACAAGTTTTGTTTCCTTGGATGTTTGTGGGTCTTCTACATTTTGGAGTGTAGAAGCCTTCACAAGTCCTACAACTTAGATTTTGGATTCTTCCCCACCAAAAGGGTTAAATTCACAAATGGAAAACTTGTTTCAACTATTTTTGTTGAGCTTTATGCCTTAAATCCTTCATGTTTGTACCCGATTTGACAAAAACTTAATTTTGAGGCCTAAAAAGGCTACAAGGAATTAGCCCTCCATTAGGGGTTTTGTGCTCACCCTGTTCAAACGATGGACTTCCAGAACAAAAGATTCACATTTATGGATACCCTTTTGGGAAAACTTGGAGATTCATAAAGTTTCAGGGTCTCTTAGGCCTTCTCCATGACTGTCCCAAAAATGGGTGAAAAAGGAGGGTTTTGAAGGGTTTTGATGGTGAAAAACCAAGATCCAAACTATAAACCTCCAATATTGACAAGAGACCTTAGTGCCATCCTAATACTAACTATTTAGGACACAAATAAGAAGATTTACACTTCAAAGTTTGAAGAACAAGTTTTTACAAAAAGTTGCTTATAAGGAAAATGCAACATTTTACAACTTTTCCAATATTGCCTCTTTCAAACACATCATTTGCAAACAAAACCAATTACATTCAACATGTGAAAATTTATACCATCTAGAAGCAAAGAAGAGTCATGTTAGCCCTGCATACAAGCATTAGGCAATTACAAAATGGATTAATTCACTGTCAAGCTGACTGTTGCTGCCCTTTTGTCTTTCACTATTTTTTTGTAGTTCACTGTGACCTGCACTTTCACTGTTAGAACTCTTCACAAAAAGTCTATTTGGGTGATCCTTAACAAGGCTCAGTCTTCCATGGCTTATTGACCTTCATACCTGACAGTTTGAAGGAGGAGATTACAAATATAACTTCAAAGAAAATGTAAAACTCAGTCCTAGTTGATTGTGATAGCAAATTTGCATTCCCAATCTTGCCTCAAAGATCATTGATTGATCTTGGCAACTCCAAGCTCATAAATGACATAGAGAACACTCCTTGTGCTTGTTTTCAAGAAATTAGAAGGAGTTATACAACCTTACAAGCTCCAATACATGATGGAGAGTAGGCTAATGAAAGAAAATAGACTCTAAAACAGTGACTCACTATTTTTTTTAACAATATTTTCCAAAACTAAACATGAAAACATTCTCCTCATGGCTTAGAAATCCTCTTTGACTTGGAATACAAACTTCTTCATCAAGGCAAGTCTGTTCAACTTTTAAATGCACTTGCTATAGTAGAGCAAAGCATTAAATTCCTTCAAGACCCTAGCCAAATGGCACACTTGCCTAGGGCTTAATGGCCACAAAAACTCCTTACACCTGCATTCTTGAAAACAAAACATGTATTTACATAGTCTAAAAGTTGACCAACTAGTTCTTGGGAAGCCATGAGCATTTTAGGACTCCAAGAAGCCAAGTTGGTCAAGCATCCTTGCCAATTCCTAGACAAGGTAGTGAAACTGTCAAATCAAACTAATTTTGCCACAAACTCAAAACTTGATAAAATCAAATGCCACCAAAGGGAAAAGTTTAAGAAAACATATTAGAATCAGAAAATGCAAGAACAATACGGCCAAGTACAGTTGGTGTATGGACTATTGTTCACATGGAGCCAAAAACTAGAGAAAAACCAAACAAAACTAGTGTAAATTTGCAAAATGCTTCTTCACTTCGAATGATCAAACCTTAAAATAGTTTAAAAAGGAGATTAAATACCTCTCCAAGTTGGTTAACCTCCTGTATGGACAATTACATGTCCAAGGGCATTTAATTTTGACATTTTGATGCCTAAATGATAACTTTTGGTGCCTAGAAAATGCAAGATTGACCTCCAAAACTAACCATCACCTAAAAATACTTCTCATGCCTTAAACCCAAGCATAAAACATGTCTAAAACCTTTTCAAAACAAAAACGACAAAAAAAACTCATTTTTCCATCATTTTGCCAGGAACACCAAACTGGCAACTTTGAGCAAAAAGATGAAAACAAGAAACCAAAACCCTATAATGAGTTCAAAACTCATCAAAACAACCTAGAAAAACTTCAAAAACATCCTAAACAACTTTCCAACTTAAAAAAACAAAAAATCAAACCTGAGATGAAAATGAGGCTGAGAATGAAGCTAGGTGCTCCTACACCATACTCCCCCGGTGACAAAGAAGTCATGTGACTCCTTTGGGTAGAATAGAGAGAGGAATACCAGCCTTGGTGAAGTCACTTTTAGGTATCCAAGTGGCTTCAGAAGCTGGTTGATCTTTCCACTTGATCAAATGCTCAAGGTAGTCATGTCTTCTAGTCTTTTTGATGATCCTAGAATCAAGTACCTGTTCAGGAATGGGAGAAGAAGAAGAGGGGATAGATAGATCAGAAAGGGAAGTTGAAATGTCTAAAGTTCTCTGAGTCTCTTCTAGAAGCTACCCCTTGAAAGGTACCAAATTTGCAACATTAAAGATAGGAGACAAAGAAACATCAGCAGGTAAATCAATTTTATAAGCATTTGGACCATACTTAACCAAAATCCTACAAGGTCCAATTCTTCTCATTTGTAACTTGGTAGGAACTCCCTTTTGCAATCTAGACTTGTTGAGATGTACCATCACAAAATCTCTAGCTGTGAATTGGACATCCCTCTTTGAAGCATCCACCCTTGCCTTGACTCTTGCTGTGGTGTCCTGCAAAGACTACTTAACCTGTTCATGTATCTCTTTCAGAGATTGAGCCATATCTTCTGCTGTCCCACTAACATGTTGCAAGTTAGTCACATCATGTAACTCAAAAACACCTCTTGGATGCATACCATAAACAATCTGAAATGGACTCTTACCAGTGGATCTGTTTACATTGTCATTGTAGGCAAACTATGCCTGTGGGATGAGCTAATCCCAGCTCTGTCCATACTCCTTGGTGAGACATCTGAGTAGATTACCCAATGTTCTATTCACCACCTCTGTTTGGCCATCTGTCTATGGATGGTAAGTTGAGCCAAAAGATAAGTTAGTACCCAATTTCTTCCACAAAGTCTTCCAAAAATGACCCAAAAACTTAACATCTCTATCTGATATAATGCTAGATGGCAAACCATGTATTCTGACAACTTCTTTAAAGAAAAGAAAAGCAATATGACTAGCATCATTAGTAGTTTTGCAAGGTATAAAGTGAGCCATTTTACTAAATCTATCCACAACCACAAAGATACTATCATGCCCTGTTTTTGTCCTTGGTAAACCTACCACAAAATCCATACTAATGCACTCCCATGGCCTAGAAGGAATGGGAAGTGGCTGATATAAACCAGCATTAGTGCTATGACCTTTGGCCTTCTGACATACCATGCACTATTCAACATACCTCTGAACATCTCTTTGCATCTTAGGCCAATAATAAAAGTGTTGAACCAACTCTAAGGTCTTATTGAGACCAAAATGGCCACTCAAACACCCATTGTGTTTCTCTTGAATGAGATTTTCTCTCATGGAACCTTTAGGAACACATAGTTGTCCTCCCCTGAATAACAAACCATTTTGCAATGTATAGTCAGCATACTCACTATGAAAATGATTCTCAAAAGAAAGACAAACTTTATAAGCAGTAGCAAAATCATCATCATTAGGATATAAATCTTGAAAGCAATCAATCCCAATACTCTTTACTTGGATCTCCTGAATAGTCAACAATCTCCTACTTAAAGCATCAGCTACTTTGTTACATTGGCCTTTCTTGTGCTTAAGAGTAAATGTATATGCTTGTAGGTACTCTACCCATTTCACATGTTTATGGTTGAGTTTATCCTGAGAATTCAAGAAACTGACTGCTTGGTTGTCTGTATACACAACAAATTCCTTAGGAAGCAAATAATGCCTCCACTTCCTGAGTGCCTGCACCAATGCATATAACTCTAAATCATAAGATGAATATTTTTTCTTTGCATCATTCAGTTTTTCACTAAAGAAAGGAATTGGTCTATTATCTTGACTCAAGACTGCACCTACTGCAAGATGACTGGCATCACATTCTATTGTAAAGAGTTTATCAAAACTAGGAAGGATTAACACTGGCTTTGTAGCAACTCTAGTTTTGAGTAACTCAAACCCCTTATTGGCTGCTTTGGTCCATTGAAACTTGACTTTATGACCACCTTTTATTGTATCTAACATGGGTGCACAAATTTCATTGAAACCTCTGATAAACTTCTTGTAAAACTGGGCTAGACCATGAAAACTCCTAACTTCACTGGCTGATTGTGGGGTTGGCCAACTTTTTATGGCTGCAACTTTATATTGATCCATCTTAAGATCTCCACTGGACACAACAAAACCAAGATAGACTAGCTCTTGCTGCATAAAATCACATTTTTCAAGATTTATGGTTAACTGCTCATCAAATAATCTTTGCAAAACAATAGCTAAGTGTTTCAAATGCTCCTCTCTAGTCTTACTAAAAATGAGTATATCATCTAAGTAGACTACCACAAACTTACTGAGAAAATCCTGCAATACTTCATTCATTAACCTCATAAAGGTACTTGGAGCATTAGAGAGTCCAAAAGGCATAACCAACCATTCGTAAAGACCCTCATTTGTTTTGAAAGCATTTTCCACTCAACACCCTCTTTTATTCTTATCTGATTGTAACCACTTTTTAAGTCTATTTTGGAGAAATACCTCGCACCCCCTAAACAATCCATCAAATCTTCTATCCTGGGAATAGGGAATCTGTATCTTATTGTGATCTTGTTGATAGCTCTGGAGTTCGTGCATAGTCTCCATGTGCCCCCTTTCTTAGGTGCTAACACAGTGGGTACTGCACAAGGACTTATACTCTTTCTTATTAATCCTTGATCCAATAACTCTTGAATCTGTCTAGCTAACTCTTTGTTCTACTCAGGAGTCATCTTGTATGTTGCTTTGTTTGGCAAAGAAGCTCCTAGTATAAAGTCAATTTGATGACTAATGGCTCTAGGAGGAGGTAATGTTGTTGGTTGTCCATCACTGATGATGCCCTTAAAGTTATCAAGAAGTTGCTGCACTTCTTGTGGGATCTGAACCTCTTTTTCTTTCTTATCCTCCTTAGGTTTCACTACAAGTGCATAACCAATCCCATCTCTCTCTTTCATGGTTTGAATGAACTCTTTTTCATTGACTAATATCACTTTAGGTGCTTGTGGTTTGTTGTTCTCTGTCTCTTCACTAAGGGAATGAATTTTGTAGACAATGCCATTCTTTTGAAAGGAATATGTTTTTTTTTCACCATCATGGTGTGCCCTTCTATCAAATTGCCAAGGTCTACCCAATAGTAGATGGCAAGCATCCATGGGAAGGATGTCACATAGTATCCTATCCTTGTATTCACCTATATTGAAGTCTACTCGTGCTTGTTCATTCACTAGGACATGTTGCCCCTTGTTTAACCAGGTTACCTTGTAAGGTTCATTGTGCTTCATTCTAGGTAGATTCAATTTGCTAACTACCTCCTCTGAGATAATATTATCTATGGAGCCTGAATCAATAACCACCTTACATACCTTGCCCAAGATTTTGCACTTGATCCTGAATAATGCTCTTCTCTGAGACACTTCACACTTATGAGGTTCTTGTATCAATACTCTCCTCATCATTAGACTTTCACCATCTTTGGGTGCTAGGTGCATTGCTGGAGTTCTTGTACTACTCCCTTCCTCCTACACATAGTTCACTTTTTTTTCACCTCCATGAGAAGAACTAGGCTTTTCAGGACACCTATAAGCAGGATGACCCAATTTCTGACAGTTGTAGCATTTCATTGTGGAGAAATAAGACCCTCTACCTGGGCCACTAGACCTACCCCTTCCTGGGTTGCTTGATCCCCTTCCCCTATAATTAGGTTTGCTCTGAGAATCTCCGCTTTGCTCTATAAGCTTAGATTCCCCCTGGGACCTTTGGTCTATGTGTCTTCCCCCAAAACTGCCTCGATGGCCTCAACCATCTCTACCTCTTCCTCTACCTCTATTATGCTGCTCTTGCTTCTTCCTACTCCTTTCCTCTACCTTGAGTGCAAGTTGATAGCACTTCTGGACTATTGTAGGGCACAACAAACTTAACTCTTCTTATATGTTCCATCTCAAACCATTGAGATACCTAGCAACCTTGATATTCTCATCCTCTTGGATCTTTGACCTAAGGCATAGCTTCTGAAACTCCTTGGTGTAGGTGCTGACATCTAATTCTTTTTTCCTAAGGTTTTGCCCTCTTCTATGGAGCTGTATTTCATAGTCCTCTGGAATGTAAGCCTCTCTGATCTTGGACAACATTCCCTTCCAAGTTGCTATGGGCCTTTTTCCCTCTTTCTCACGTTCATCTTGAATGAACTTCCACCATATTAAGGCAGCTCCTCTCAACCTGGACTTAGCCACCTTCACTTTTTGGGCCTCTGTCACACCATCACACTCAAAATGGTTCTCAAGCCCCTTAATCCACTCCATGACCACTTATGGGTCCATTTTACTACTAAATAGTGGGACTCCTTCTAGTGTTCTCCCACTCATAGCCTTCAAGGCTTTCAAAAAGGGTTCATTCTCTATCACAGGGTCTGGCATAGGGGTCTCATCCTCTATAGCTAATAGCTTACCCTTACCTTTTGTTCCCTCTATCTTATTGCTGGCTTCATCTGCCTTCACTTCTACTTCACCCAACTTCTATTCTAATAGGTCTAGCTTCACTTTGAGTAACCTATTTCCTTCTTCCTGGTCTTCCACTTTCTTTGCTAGTTCTGCATTTGTCACCATGGTTGCCAAATTGCTACTTCTTCCCAATTGTAGCTGTGCTCTGATACCACTATGATAGGGAGGATAGTGCTAGGTGGTTGCTAGGTGAATAGTATGTTTGCTAGGTAATAGTTCCTTACTGTTTTCAAGGTGTAAACACTAAGGTCAGAGTGCAATTAGCTCAAGGGCAGTCTAACAACTCACCTTGTTCCACCTCCCTATGTCAAGCTCTCCTTGGCTACTCAAAATGCTCCAACTCCATAATCTCTTTGGATTGGTAATCTAACTCCCTACTCACCCAAATGGAATTCAATCCTCTATTCTTGATCTGCTCTCCAACTGCACAAAGACTCCTCTTAGTGGATTATGAGTTTGAGACAAGTTTTGTTTCCTTGGATGTTTGTGGGTCTTCTACATTTTGGAGTGTAGAAGCCTTCACAAGTGCTGCAACCTAGATTTTGGAGTCTTCCCCACCAAAAGGGTTAAATTCACAAATGGAAAACTTGTTTCAACTATTTTTGTTGAGCTTTATGCCTTACATCCTTCCTATTTGTACCCAATTTGACAAAAACTTAAATTTGAGGCCTAAAAAGGCTACAACGAATTAACCCTCCATTAGGGGTTTTGTGCTCACCCTGTTCAAACGATGGACTTCGAGAACAAAAGCTTCACATTTATGGATACCCTTTTGGGAAAAATTGAAGATTCATAAAGTTTCAGGGTCTCTCAGGCCTTCTCCATGACTGTCCCAAAAATGGGTGAAAAAGGAGGGTTTTGAAGGGTTTTGATGGTGAAAAACCAAGATCCAAACTATAAACCTCCAATATTGACAAGAGAACTCAGTGCCATCCTACTACTAACTATTTAGGCCACAAATAAGAAGATTTACACTTCAAATTTTGAAGAACAAGTTTTTACAAAAAGTTGCTTATAAGGAAAATGCAACATTTTACAACTTTTCCAATATTGCCTCTTTCAAACACATCATTTGCAAACAAAACCAATTACATTCAACATGTGAACATGTCTACCATCTAGAAGCAAAGAAGAGTCATGTTAGCCCTGCATATAAGCATTAGGCAATTGCAAAATGGATTAATTCACTGTCAAGCTGACTGTTGCTGCCCTTTTGTCTTTCACTGTTTTTTTGTAGTTCACTGTGCCCTGCACTTTCATTGTTAGAACTCTTCACAAAAGGTTTGTTTGGGTGCTCCTTAACAAGGCTCAATCTTCCATGACTTATTGACCTTCATACCTGATAGTTTGAAGGAGGAGATTACAAATATAACTTCAAAGAAAATGTAAAACTCAGTCCTAGTTGACTGTGATAGTAAATTTGCATTCCCAATCTTGCCTCAAAGATCATTGATTGATCTTGGCAACTCCAAGCTCATAGATGACATAGAGAACACTCCTTGTGCTTTTTTGCAAGAATTAAAAGGAGGTATACAACCTTACAAGCTCCAATACATGATGGAGAGTAGGCTAATGAAAGAAAATAGACTCTAAAACAGTGACTCACTGTTTTTTTTAACAATATTTTCCAAAACTAAACATGAAAACATTCTCCTCATGGCTTAGAAAGCCTCTTTACCTTGGCATAAAAACTTCTTCATCAAGGCAAGTCTGTTCAACTTTTAAATGCACTTGATATAGTAGAGCAAAGCATTAAATTCCTTCAAGACTCTAGCCAAATGACACACTTGCCTAGGGCTTAAAGGCCACAAAAACTCCTTACACCTGCATTCTTGAAAACAAAACATATATTTACATAGTCTACAAGTTGACCAACTGGTTCTTGGGAAGCCATGAGCATTTTAGGACTTCAAGAAGCCAAGTTGGTCAAGCATCCTTGCCAATTCCTAGACAAGGCAGTGAAACTGTCAAATCAAACTAATTTTGCCACAAACTCAAAACTTGATAAAATAAAATGCCACCAAAGGGAAAAGTTTAAGAAAATGTATTAGAATCAGAAAATGTAAGAACAGTATGGCCAAGTATAGCTGGTGTATGGACTGATGTTCACATGGAGCCAAAAACTAGAGAAAAAATAAATAAAACTAGTGTAAATTTGCAAAATGCTTCTTCACTTCGAATGATCAACCCTTAAAATAGTTAAAAAAGGAGATTAAATACCTCTCCAAGTTGGTTAGCCTCCTGTATGGACAGGTACATATCCAAGGGCATTTAATTTTGACATTTTGATGCCTAAATGACAACTTTTGGTGCCTAGAAAATGCAAGATTGACCTCCAAAACTAACCATCACCTAAAAATACTTCTCATACCTTAAACCCAAGCATAGAACATGTCTAAAACCTTTTCAAAACAAAAACCACAAAAAAAACTCATTTTTCCATCATTTTGCCAGGCAACACCAAACTGGCAACTTTGAGCAAAAAGATGAAAACAAGAAACCAAAACCTCATAATGAGTTCAAAACTCATCAAAACAACCTAGAACAACTTCAAAAACATCCTAAACAACTTTCCAACTTAAAACAACAAAAATCAAACCTGAGATGAAAATGAGGCCGAGAATGAAGCTAGGTGCTCTTGCACCAGACAATAGAGTGATATTACATTTATTTCATCAAAGGTCAAATTTGTTAACCAACAGTTTGATTACACAATGAAAAATGGTTTCCATAGACACATTTATAATTGGTTCCATGAATTACAGATGAGACCCAATTGGTTTTCATAGGCTCTAAAGAAAACCCATGTTTTTCTATTGATTTTTTCTTAAAGGATGAGGGTTCCAGAAAGCATCTACCCTAGTTATCATCATAAAGGTAAGAATTTCGTTATTGTTTTACTTATGTTAATTTTATTTTTTTTATTTTTTTATTTTGATACTATGATTCTTCATAAATCAATCAACTACTTGAAGGAGTAAATTTGAATTGCCTTCCTCAATACATTATTGCATTTCCAAACATACAATTCTTGTTTCCTAGCCAGATAAAATATAGTTGAAACTCAAAGGAAAAGGAACATGTCCTTCACAACGAATAGCATCATAGTATCATTTTACCTATATGCAAAAGCTCTTGTTGATATAATGCCTAGGAGAATTTACCCTCTTCATCTCAACACACCAAGACATAGAGAAAATAAAAGTAGAATATCGAGAATGCAAAAGAGCTTAAAAATGAAGCAAAGTCTGCAGTATGCATTCAATGAGAAATTTTTTTTCCAAATTTTGGTAAAGGAAATGCTCGCATAGGATTGGGGCTTTGTACTTGCTTGCTTTGAACAAGGCTATATTTTTGTACTTCCTTGCAAAATTCCTTTACCCCATATAATCTCAGATGGAATTGCCAACTGCCTTGTCATAAATGTAGTGCTCACAATCAAAACAATGCGGTTTTAAAAAAATTATTAATTTATTTGAAATAAAAGAAAATAAAGTTAATTTTTGGAGTGAATATTAAGTTCCTAATTAATGAAATTAGATTTCCACAATCCATAGTTTTCTTCAATGGTACAATTGAGTTAGACTGGATGCAAAAAATTTCACGCAATCTAACTCAGAAGCACCATTGAAGAGGACTATTATTCCTATGAGCACAAGACTATTATTCCTATCAGCCAATAGGAAAACAAACAAATAATTTTGTTTAAATTATTTAAATATATGTATAAATATTAAAACTATAGAACTGCATAAAAATTTCTAAAATTGTAAAAGATGGTTGGTTAGCTGAAAAGCGAAAATGCATCCAATCTTACCTATCGAGAGGAACTAACAATACATTAGATCGCACTTCACCTAATCAAAAAATATTTTTGTATAAATCAAAATCAAGTGACCTTATTTAATGCCACAAAAACCACTTGATGCTCTCCTTGGTGAAACATCAACGTTTTAGGGATTGAAAAGTCAGTCGACCTCATTCCCCGGCAAACTGGATCGTTGTCAATAACAGGGTTTCTACCTACTAAACGTGCCAGTTGAATTTGCCGAGGACCAAGTCTACCTATTAAACGTGTTTAGACCAGGCTCAATAATTGTCGATTGTGGAAGTCGTCGAATCCACATCCTTTCTCAGTGTTTAGACTATAATTCCTTCTTCGTCGTTTCTCAGTGTTTAGACTATAATTGTCGATTCTTAATAAGAAATATCCTATTTCAATCTGCATTGAAAAGTCTTCTACCTCATTGCCCCACTGCGTTATTAAAGGGCTACGAATACATTTAATAACTATGTATTTATATAAGATAATGCAAAACAAAATATACAAAGACTTTTCCTACCAATTAAGTCAGTCGACCCAAATTCCGATTGCTAAGCCAGTTGAATTTGGCGAGGACAAAGTCTACCTACTAACCGTATTTAGACCATTTCTGAACGCATTATCTTTCTACTTATTTGATATCAATTACAGAAAGTCATCAATCCATTCCTCATCTCTAATTTGATAAGTTGTCTGAAAAATGGATCAGGTGCAGCAGAAGCCCAGTGTTGGTGATAGATGGGAAGATATACAAGGTAAGCACTCTTGGGAAGGCCTGCTTGATCCTTTCGATTCCACTCTCAAATCCGAGATACTCAGGTATGGGGATTTCGCAAGGGCATGTTATCGTGCAGTAATAAACGAGCAACTTCGAGAAGGAAATTTGCTGTTTCAGAAGTCAGATAATTTGCAGGGTTGCGGCTATGAAATTACCGAACACATATATGCCAGTGTTCGCCAGTTGAGGTCCTACAGGAGTGGGGAGCCCAGAAAAACGACTGTTTGGATTGGGTTCATTGCCGTTTGTACTGACGAAAATGAAATAAGAAGAATTGGACGGCGTGATATAGTGGTTGCGTTTAGAGGGACCAGTAAAGGACGAGAATGGATCCAAAATCTCAAAGACGTAGCAGTTCCTTTGCAAGGCATACCTGGCAAAAATTCAAATTGTGACGTTAGGATATATAAGGGATTTCTTGGGTATTATGAAGACAAAGGTGAATTCAAATGTGGCAGCTGCCCAAGAGACACTATTGGGCGTAAGATTCCAATGTTATTGGAAAGGTATAAAGGGGAAAGGTTGAGCATAACAGTTACAGGACACAGCTTGGGAGGTGCCCTCGCAACAATGAGTGCATATCATATCAAACTACTGCTAGAAGAGATTCGAGAGCCTTCAACACCCGTCACAGTCTTCACCTTCGCCTCTCCTCGGGTGGGTGACCGAGCCTTCGCTGATCATATGGAAGAGATTGGAGTTAAGGTGCTGCGTGTGAAAGTGAAAAGGGATTTGGTTTCTCACGTTCCTGGAGTTATTCTGAATGAGAGGAGACATAAGCTAGGGGAATACATTAAAACGAAACATTCTTTTAAAAAATGGGCTTTCCATCATGTGGGCACTTTGCTTTCGCTCAATATTCTCTCATCCCCCTATTTGAGGAAGAGGGATAAATTTTTTCATAAGCACGATTTGAACATTCATCTCCACTTAATCGATGGTTATCAAGGGAGGAGCCCGGCTTTCCAATCTTCAAACAGAGGGATGAAGTATCTCGAGAAGGAAGAAGCATCTGAAGAAGAAATATCTGAAGAAGTTTATTAGCATCATTCACCTTCTGATTGCTTTTCACTCCTACAATATTTTTAATCAGGGTCTTATGATGTCGTATTGGGTCATCGATATCTCAACTTTGTAGCATTTTAAGTATTGTAATAGTCGTCGATAACAGTGTACTTAGTAGTTGTAGCAGGCTTTTAGGTTTGATGATCCTTTCCTCTCTCTTCTGTTTTGACTCTGGTCAGCTGTTTGTTTCCGTCTGGTTTTTTCTTGGTTTTGGATCCTTTTCAAAATCTGTTTTATTCTAATATAAAACAGTGTAGTCAGTAGTGAATATTATTTTGTGTGGATAAATTTCATATTCTAATAAATTCTAATTTATTTGTGGGAGTTTTATATTGATGTTATAATAAAAAGATATTATCTTGAATCACATATTGTAAACTATTAGTATTTTAACGAGGCTGTTTGTTTAAGAAAATGTGTTCATTCATGTTCATGAGAGATGGGCTCTTGTGAACCACTAATCATAAAATATGGGTCAATAAAGACTATTAAACATAGTTGAATCTCTATAAAATATCTTATAATATATTGGTGGTGACATTGTTAGATATTGCTTGAACTTTGATCATAACTTCTACTATATGCACAATAGATAAATTATATATATATATATATATAATGCAGATCAATTTTCTAGAGTCTTATTAGACTGGGTAAAATTGCAGCAAATGATATTTAAACATCAATTCAATTACAATAAACTTAAACACAATTCACAAACTTCAAGGCCTTTCAAATTTTATTGAAAATTGTCATGTAACTGAATAAAAATGTGCAATAATCAACAACCCTATGTTCATTGTGCATTCCTTTGTCATTAGAAGTGTTTATTATTTTATTTAATACTCCTCCAACTCTATAAGCCCTACATTTTCTCCATGCTCTTTTTGAGTTTGGTGCAATAGTATTTTCACTGTTTTGGATTGTATCTTTCCCCATGCCTATCCCAATCTTTCATTTTCCACACAAAACTCTTGTCTACCTATCTTTTTTGCCCCCCCCTATAAAACATCACAAAGGAGTACCAAAACTAATAATCATCTATAACATCATAAATAGATCTCATAAAAATATGTACTCCCTAAAGGTTTTGCCTCATGACTCGTCCTGATGCACTCACACTCATACTCACACTCCAAAAATCAAGCACCTACAAGTGATCAAACAATTACACCACTCCACATACTCATCAAACTGATAAGATAATGATGCAGAGGGTCAAGGGGTTTTAGGTGACTTCAAGAAAATATGTTTTCAAGTGCTTCACATTCCTTGCATTTGCCTAGTGTTTCCAAGGCACTTTAAGGCTTCAAAGGGGCAAATCAATACCCAACTCTCCACTATGACTCCTAGTGTCTTCAACCACTTATTCCAACCCAATTAAACAAGTTTAAATTAGTTTTAAGGTTTCAAGACTTCTCCATACTCTTAAACCCCACTATGCCTACTACTAGCCCTAGAGCCCAATTAGCCCACTTGAGGCTGAATTAATTCAGTTTCTCCAATTTTTCCCAAATAACTTCCAAAACAAAATATCTTTTTGGATACCCTTTTCAGCTTACTACAACATATATCAAAATTAGGTATGGTTGTTTTGGACCATGCCTTTGCTGTCCTAAGACTGAGACTATTTTTGATGCAAAAACCCACACTTTTACAAAGCAAGTATATAAAATACTTATCCCCCAACCTTTAAACTCTCAACAGTAGTTTTTTATGACTCCAAACCCAGGAAAATCTAATTTTTTAGGTTCTATGATCTTGTTTAATGTGCAAACCCCAAAGCCCTCACCAATAGGCTCCCAAAACCAAGGGTTTCTTGATTAACCACTCTCCCAGCACTGCTGCAACTTAATCAAGGTTCATACACCTTCTCCTAGAAATCATTAAAATACCCCTTTGTTAAGGTATATCTTCTGCTGCTATAGGCTTGCTATGCTTCCTACTCACTTCTCCTTCATCCAACTCATGGTGATCACTTGTCAAACCACACTTCCTGCAAGTTATTTGGTTAGGATCATATTATACATGTTAGATAGAGCCTCCTCTATGAGAAATAGGACCTTACATCCATAGAAGGGCTCCAAATTGCATTTTGGGCCTTCAATGCCAATGATACAACTCAGAAAATTTTAGGACAGTCAACACAAATGACAAAATTTGAGCAAAACCTACTACAAAATCATTCCAAATCACTTATTACAATGTTTAATGACTGCCCAAGGTTTATACCATGAAAGATCAATCACTTACAAGCAACAAAACACAAGAAATTACAAGAAAATGAAGGTTTTATTCACTTTTTCTGTTAAATCCGCACAACATCCGTACTGTAGCATCCAACCACACCAAAATGAAATTAAAAGGTTTTATAATACCTTCCCCTAACTTCCCAAACCAAAATCCATCAGTTATTCATGATTAAAATGCTTAACAAACAAGATTTTAGCTTTTCCCCCCAAAATGACACTAGCCACTATTTTCAAATTTTTGAATTTAAAACTCTTATGAAATGGACTTCTACCCCAACCTAATGACTTATAAAGGATAAAAATGATTTATCAAATAGTTCTAAACACCTTTGAGACCCTTACCAATTCTATACCCATGAAATCCTATATTTGGTCCTATGGCCTTATTAGGTCCATTAGGACAATTAATCATTACATTAGGATCATTACAATAAAATGCCATAATTGGCTTCAAGACATCATAATTGAGTCTATTAGACCCATACATCTCCTTTTCATGCTTCCATGGTGTCCTCCAAGTTGTCTTCATGCCTAGTGCCCCTGCACCATACTCCCCACCAAACAAAGAACTCTTGTCCCAAGAGTGACCAGTCTTGTGCCAACCACCTAATGATGATGTCTTCTGATTTTCAATAGGGAAAAGGTACTCACCAAAGGTAATCTTCCTCCTGCTACAACCTGCATTCACTTTACCAAAAGCATTAGTATCAAAAAGATGATTTTGAGTCCCTTGTCTAGGACCTTGTGTCTTCACCTCTTCTTGCCTCTTCTTATCACTAGTCTGATCTGATATCATCTGCAAACTCAGAGGTTTAACCACATCTCTCTTCTCAATCACCAGGAAATCAATACCCCCAACTCTTATGCTATTGAAATTACAACCATGCTGCTCCTTAAGACTGCTATTTTGCTGCAACTTTGTTTTGTTCTTCCAACCCGTATCATTGTCCTCTTTACCCTGCTCACACAACCTAATTTTGTCTCCAAAATAAATTACATTATGCTCATACTTCTCCCTACAAGGCAAAGGTGTTAAACAATATCTCTTACTACCCTTATGCACCAAGTATGTATTTGTATATCCATCATGGATTGTCCTCCTCAAGTATTGCCATGGTCTACCCAAAATTATATGTCCACAAGTCATAGGTATAACATCACACAAAACCTGATCATGATATGGACCAATTGAGAAATCAACATAAGCCCTCTGACTAATCATTACATGCTGCTCTTGACTAACCCAAGTGGCATTATAAGGATTAGGATGATCAAATGTTTGCAATCCCAACTTAGAAACCATATCAAATGAAACAAGATTATCATGTGAGCCAGAATCAATAATCAACTTACATATCTTACCCTTACTCAAGCACTGTGTCCTAAAGATGGATGCCTGATTTGATGTTTGCTACTGCAATTTACCTCTTCTGATCATAAGAAAATCTCCCTCTATTATAGGATAGGCTTTCAATGGTTCTTTGTCTTCTTTCTTGTCTTCTTCTTCACATGTCAAATGAACTCTTCTATCTTTGCCTCTATCAACTTCATCCCATTTAGGACATTTGAAAGATGGATGTCCAACTTCATTACAATGGTAACACCTACCTATGAATACATGTGATCCTCTTCCACTACCAAATCTACCTCCTCCTCTATAACTATAACCACCTCTTTGTTCTGATGTAGACTCTTTGTCCTTATTGTCTTGTCCTTGTGATTCATTTGCAGACCTTCCTCCTCTTCCTCTCATGGATCCTCTACCTCTTGTGCCTCCTTGTCTCTCTTGTTTTCTCTTCAACTTCTCCTCAGCCCATATTGCAAGTCGGAAACAATCTCCCAATGTCTGTGGAACATTCAACCCAATCTCATCCTGCAAATTGTATCTCAGCCCATTCAAATACCTTGCTACCTTTTCATCTTCATCCTCTACTCCTCTAATGCTCAGTTTATGAAATTTCTCTGTGTATGTCATCACATCCATGTCTCTTTGTTTCAATTTTTATCTCATCCTCTTTGTTTGTATAGCAAAATCAGATGGTAGAAATTGTGCCTTCATCATTCCTTTCATCCTTTCCCAACTTGTAATCTTATTCAATCCTCTTGCTGTCCTCTTAGCCTGTACACCACTCCACCATGTTAAAGTAGTACCTCTCAACTTAGCCTTTGCAAATCTCACCTTCTCATCATCATCAGTATCTTCCAACTCAAAGTAGTTTTCTAAGGCCTCTATCCACCCTAGCACTTCCTCACTATCCATTCTTCCCTGGTATATAGGTAAATCAACATGACCTTTTATTCCACCACCTTGGAATACCTCTAGTAGTCTCACTAACCTCCTCTCTTCAGGATCTTCTTCATCCCTCCTAGTCTCTTCATGTTCACCACCTTCATTGTGTGCTTCAAGATTCTCATTGTTTTCTTCCATCCTAGGTTGTTCCCTTTCCTTCTCTAAGGCTTCAATCCTTGCTAGTAGTTGCAATCTCTCCCTTCTCTACTGTCTATCCTCTCTCTCCCTTGCTTCTTCAAGTTCCCTCTTTTCCCTCTTCTCTCTTTCAAGGGCTTCCTTCAACTCTTCAATTTCCCTAGCCATTTGATTCTTTGGTGCCATCTTGTCAAAACCTTCCCAAAAGATCTACTCACTGCTCTGATACCAATCTAATGTAGAGGGTCAAGGGGTTTTAGGTGACTTCAAGAAAATATGTTTTCAAGTGCTTCACACTCCTTGCATTTGCCTAGTGTTTCCAAGGCACTTTAAGGCTTCAAAGGGGCAAATCAATACCCAACTCTCCACTATGACTCCTAGTGTCTTCAACCACTTATTCCAACCCAATTAAACAAGTTTCAATTAGTTTTAAGGTTTCAAGACTTCTCCATACTCTTAAACCCCACTATGCCTGCTACTAGCCCTAGAGCCCAATTAGCCCACTTGAGGTTGAATTAATTCAGTTTCTCCAATTTTTCCCAAATAACTTCCAAAAAAAAAAATCTTTTTGGATACCCTTTTCAGCTTACTACAACATATATCAAAATTAGGTATGGTTGTTTTGGACCATGCCTTTGCTGTCCTAAGATTGAGACTATTTTTGATGCAAAAACCCACACTTTTACAAAGCAAGTATATAAAATACTTATCCCCCAACCTTTAAACTCTCAATAGTAGTTTTTTATGACTCCAAACCAAGGAAAATCTAATTTTTTAGGTTCTATGATCTTGTTTAATGTCCAAACCCCAAAGCCCTCACCAATAGGCTCCCAAAACCAAGGGTTTCTTGATTAACCACTCTCCCAGCACTGCTGCAACTTAATCAAGGTTCATACACCTTCTCCTAGACCATATTAGACATATCCAATCATTAAAATACCCCTTTGTTAAGGTAGATCTTCTGCTGCTATAAGCTTGCTATGCTTCCTACTCACTTCTCCTTCATCCAACTCACGGTGATCACCTGTCAAACCACACTTCCTACAATTTATTTGGTTAGGATCATAGTATACATGTTAAATAGAGCCTCCTCTATGAGAAATAGGACCTTACATCCATAGAAGGGCTCCAAATTGCATTTTGGGCCTTCAATGCCAATGATACAACTCAGAAAATTTTAGGACAGTCAACACAAATGACAAAATCTGAGCAAAACCTGCTACAAAACCATTCCAAATCACTTATTACAATGTTTAATGACTGCCCAAGGTTTATACCATGAAAGATCAATCACTTACAAGCAACAAAACACAAGAAATTGCAAGAAAATGAAGGTTTTATTCACTTTTTCTGTTAAATCCGTACAACATCCGTACCGTAGCATCCAACCACACCAAAATGAAATTAAAAGGTTTTATAATACCTTCCCCTAACTTCCCAAACCAAAATCCATTAGTTATTCATGATTAAAATGCTTAACAAACAAGATTTTAGCTTTTCCCCCCAAAATGACACTAGCCACTATTTTCAAATTTTTGAATTTAAAACTCTTATGAAATGGACTTCTACCCCAACCTAATGACTTCTAAAGGATCAAAATAATTTATCAAATAGTTATAAACACCTTTGAGACCCTTACCAATTCTATACCCATGAAATCCTATATTTGGTCCTATGGCCTTATTAGGTCCATTAGGACAATTAATCATTACATTAGGATCATTACAATAAAATGCCATAATTGGCTTCAAGACATCATAATTGAGTCTATTAGACCCATACATCTCCTTGTCATGCTTCCATGGTGTCCTCCAAGTTGTCTTCATGCCTAGTGCCCCTGCACCAGATAATAACACCATAGTGTAGTAGACTAAACATTCTCTCCAATGCCTATTAGAAATTGAAAATCTGACTTTGTATGCAAAAGTTATGACTCAAATTGTGTAGTGAATACCATCTAGTTTCTAAGATTTTAAAAAATGTCAAAAATGAAAAAATTAGGGAACCAAACTTGTACCAAATTGTAGTTCTCATAATCATCTTTCCAATGAGTATAACAAGTCTGAAAACTGACATCCTAGGTGAAAGTTATGCTCGTTTGAAAACAAAATAGCTAGTTTTGCTACATGGGCAATACATAGACTTAAATTTATTTTTTTCAATTTTCTTTAAAGTCCAAGTTTCTATTTTTCCTTTTTTAAAAATAAATTATATGGGAGTTGGCCAAGGCCGAAACCCAACCCCACATTAATTTCCATAACCATGGCAATTTAATATTTTGCCAGATTTTGAAAAATGATAGTTTTATTTGTTTTATGCCCTTTGGGCAGGGCCGTAGGAGCCCAAGCCACCAATGATGGGGATGTTGGGCCTAATAGGGCCCAACTCTGCCATGACTCTTGAGTACTAATAGCGTTGGCGCTTGTCAATAGCGCAGTCTTCTGCGGTAGGCACACGAGGGAGGGGCTCGTGACCCCCGCACCCCCGATAATATATATATATATATATATATATAGAGAGAGAGAGAGAGAGAGAGAGAGAGAGAGAGAGAGAGAGAGAGAGAGAGAGAGAGAGAGAGAGAGAGATCACCACAATTTTTTTTTAATTCTCCAAATATTTTCATAGGTAAATAATTTTTTAAAGGGATAATATTTTTTATTTATTTTCTCTATAGATTGTCTGATCAAATTTGACGATCGTTGTGGCTGATTATACAAAAAAATATTCTTTATTTTCAACTGTGATTAAACCAAGACAAATTATATATCAATTTTCAGTTCTCAACCAACCAAGATCCAATGGTGAGATGTGTTTTTTCCCAAGAGGAAATTTCTGCAAATTCCTCCCAAAAACCCTCATTTAAATTCACATCCAAAGGAAACCCTTTTGACCCAATATTTTCCAAACCCCAAATCTACCAGCAACCCATCACAATAGGAAACCTAAAGCGCTCAAATATTCAATAAAATAACCTGAAAGTGTGTCCCATACATTTTAATGTCTCAATATTCTCATGCATAGCCATGGCTTCCACTTTGCACCTCTTCCACTCAAGCTAGGGTTATAATTCCAAATCAATCATAAAAATCTAATACCAGTTGTTAGGAAATAATTATTTAAACCCACATACATTTAATCAATTGCCTACATAAGCCATGAGAGAAAAGCATGCATACAAGCCTGCCAAATCATCAAGTTTATGGGATAGTGGACATATTGTCATGTGGGCACAAAGATTCGGCTAGATCCTTCCTCCTCCCATGACTTGAGCTGGAGGACTAGACATTTTCACCGCTATGATTAGAAACTTATCCCCACTTGCTCTCTTGATATACCACTCGTAGCATATAATCTAAAATATTATTGTTGATTGATCTAAGGCCCATGGAATTATATTTTAGAAGAATTTTAATATTATTTAAAGGTTTGACAAGACGTATCTTTAAATGATGCATTGTTGCCTAAGTAATACTTTTAAATCATGTATCCTGATTCTCAGTAGTCTATTGCAATTGCTTCCATCATTCAAGCAGAAAAAAGGAGTTCAATGTTTAAGGTTTTGAGTAGTAAATGAAATTATTCAAGGATTCAAGGATGATTATTTCATAGTATATCAAGCATGAAAATTCCCCATTTCAGGCCATGTGTCGCGAGAATTCCCAAACTGTTGCAAGATTATAATGGCAAAGGATCAATTTTGTGGGGTACAGTGATGGGGACACTATTTTCAAGATGCTGCAATATTCCATTTTGTCTCCTATGCATTTAAGGATTTTTGGTCCCAAATATCATCTTTCTTCACATTTCTTGTAAAGTAAGGGAGAGAAAAAAACCCATAGTATACGAAGAAGTGTGTAAAATACATTTCTTAATATGTTTCTAGATCCTTCTACGATGTAGGGAGTACCTCTACTTTCCTCTTCGCCTTGTCTCTCGATAAGACTATTCGATACATGTTAAGTAGAAGATTAAATGAACCAGATTCCACATTAAAAAACTACAATTGTAGCCTCAATATATTGGTATTTGTTTATGCCATTCTCCATCCACCTAATTAAATAAAACAAAAAAAAACAATTATTCATTCTTTTGAAGTGCATCTAACTTTCCTAAGATCCAACTAAGGATAACATTCATAAACCTTTTGTTATCCTATAGTAGTCACTCCAACTCTAAAGATCATAATTCTTTGTACAATTAAAAACTAGATTAAGATACTAAATAGACGCAGGTGATGTATAAACTTGAAGTATCCTATTGTTACCAACACATCTTGTATGAGTTTTTATGCATCATTAGCATAAGTCCTATGTAAAATGTCTTCCATGCTTATGTGTC
Source organism: Cryptomeria japonica (assembly GCF_030272615.1). Lineage (NCBI taxonomy): Eukaryota > Viridiplantae > Streptophyta > Pinopsida > Cupressales > Cupressaceae > Cryptomeria > Cryptomeria japonica. Next base: position 118,256,950 of record NC_081411.1, read on the forward strand.
CCAAATCGATAAGTGATATGCTTTTCAATGAATATATGATTTCGATGGTAGGACAATTCTAAGAATTCATAATTTATTTTTTTATTCTTGGAAGAAGTAATGTAGTAGTGTTATGGAAGGTTTTTTTTTAGATTGCAAGATTCCAAGAATATGAAAGTCAGGATTAGGTGACCAATCAAGAATTTTCTTGGGTGCATAAAAAGTTTAGAAGTTTGTAGAGTATAGGTATTGTGGACTATGATGCATGGGAGAAATTTTGCAAGTTGTAATTGTTGTTAGGATCTCAAAAGTTCTAATCTTAATTTATTCTACAATATTTTTTGGTGCAAAATCAAGGTAGCAATGTGTTTGAATATTGTAGTTATTTTTGCAATTTCAATAATTATATTAAAAAAAATCTCAAGATATAAAAAACCAACTTAGTAATGAGAATTTTAATCACAAAAGTACTGTAGAGGATAGATTTTCACAACCTTGTTGAAGAATAGACAAAAAATATAAAAGAAAACCAAAAGAAAACTCAAAGAAAACCAAAAGATGATTTGTAAAATGAAGGTTCTAGATTAAAAAATAAATCAATGTATGAATGTAGAGGAAATCAAAGTAGGCAAGAAAATTAGTAACTTTATTGATGTGGGTACAAAGCTTGCAATTTCACAATAGATGGATTGTCACTAGAAAATGGTGTGAGAGCATAAGTTAAATTTACAAGTTATGCACCTATGCACACTGAGTCCATGATCTTGACTTTTACAATGGGTTTGTAAAGGTGCAGGTTGTAGAAGCAAGTAATTCACAAATTTTGGAAAAATTGCACTATATTTAAAAACCTACATATTTACAGAGTTGTGGAGCTATTAAAAAGTAGGCAACACTTGCTAAGTTGCAAGTCGACTTTGAACTTTAACAAAATGCTTGAGAACATTATAACTGTATTAGTAATCATGGGAACTTGTTAATTTCGTTAATTGTTTTGTGCTACAAGTTCAACATATCATGATACTTATGTCAATAGGGTGATGTTATAGTGAAATTGGGCCTCCTACTGATTAACTGGTTGTGGATCTATTTTTTTTTCCTCAGAATTCCCTTTTCTCTTTTGTAACTAAAAAATCCAAAAAAAACTTTCTTTTTCATAAGCTTGTAAAATAATTCTTCCTCGTCCAATTACATACTCAGTAGATCTTAGAAATCCCCAACTTTTACTTGTTCAATAGATATAATATGTTAGAATAGTTACAACAAAAGAATTGACTGGACCAACATCACTCCCTAAGAAAACGCACAATAAAAACATAACAAGATAATATCTTGCTTATTGATGAAAACTAATAATACATAAATATCTTGTTTATCGATGGGAACTAATAATACATTAGATCTTCACCTAGTCAAATAAATAATTTGTACAAGTCGAAGGAGATTATTTTTTTTAGTAAAATGACCTTATTTAATACAAGTAATCTAGACAAACCATCTACCTTCGGCAAAACCACTGATGCTCTCTATGGTATACTTGCCATCATCCTTTGTCACTGGCTCTTGAAGCTAGCAGCAATTGACAATTCTAGGGATTAAAAAGTCAGTCGACCTCATTCTCCCCGGCAAACTGGGTCGTTGCTTTTAAGGCGCCTGCGTCAGACCAGGGCCAAGAATTTTCAATAACAGTGTTTAGACTATTTCTGAGCTTTCTGCCCTATTTATAGGCCATTCTCATCATAGTCGGTACAATCCATTCTTCGACTCTAATTTGAATTAAAGAAAACCATCTAAGTTGTTTGTATAATTTATCTGACAAATGGTGGGTAGAGAAGAGCAGCAGCAGAAGTCCAGTGTTGGTGATGGCCTGCTTGATCCCACACTCAAATCTGAGATACTCAGATACGCTGATTTTGCACGCATATGTTACTAAGGTGCCAGGACTCATTTTGAACGAGAATGCACACAATCGAGTGGCACGGCTTGAAGGACAAATGTTTGTGGGACAGTGGGCATACTGTCATGTGGGCACTTTATCTTCAAGTTGTTGCGCTAGTCCATTGTGTCTCCAATGCCTTAGGGGATTTTGGCTCCTAAATATCATATTTCTTCACATTCCTTGTAAAGAAAAACGGAAAAAGAAAACCATAATATATGAATATGTAGGTAAGGATGCTTTATCCTTCAAAAGACAACAATCAGTCTTAACTAAATAGAACGTAGCTCAGATTGACTATATCACCAATAAGAGAAAAACAGAAACAAAGTAATGTCCATTGTTTCATTTCCTTAAAAAATAAAAAAATTACAATGCCAAACTTCTGCACAACACGCTCCATCCTAACTAAAAAACTTTGTCCCTTCCAAATGCCTCTACAACCCCACAAAAAGGAAAGAGAAAACTCAAAATATTGTTTATTGATCCAAGGCCTAATTTATGTCATATATAAAGTTAATGAAATTATATTGGAGCATAATTTAAACATCATGTAAAGGTTAACAAGTCATATCATTAAATTTTGCATTGTGGCTTGAGTAATACTTTTAAAACATGTATCTCTATTCCCATTTTGGGTGTATCCTATTACAATTTCTTTCATGAATCAAGTAGAAAAGAAGTTCAATGTTTGAGGTTTTATGTAACAATTGAAATACTTTGAGGGTTAAAGATCACTTTATCATATATCAAACATGAAAATTCCCAGTTTCAAGCCATATGGTTCAAGAATTCCTAAATTGCCGCAAGATTATTGTAGAGAGGAAAACGATGCAATACGAAAACAAACACCTATCTTTAAAATTCAAAATTCAAAACACAAACACAAACAAGGTCTCTTTGTTAGAAATAAACTCTTACATTGCAACAATATGTTTGAAAGGTATAGAAATAGGTGATCCACATTTTAAGATATGAATTGACTTATTTCTACACATCACATTAAAGGGAGAATAGACCCAAAAGATCCAACCTCAATTCTATTGAGAATAGGGCTAAAAGCAGATTGCATTCTATTCCTCTTTTGATTAGTTGAGGATGCAATTAAACTTGTTTAATTTGAAAGCTATATCTAGGGTAAATAATGAGAATTTAACATAAATAATAAAAACAACAAGGTACATGTATAACATGCAAAAATAGGGTTAATCTGAGTAAAATAGATAGAGACGCACCAATGACAATAAATTTGGCTTGAAACTACAAGACCAGGAGGAACATAGAATTGGTCCTCCAACCATCAAATGCCAACAAACAAGAAACTTTCAAAATCAAAATGTCACTCAAAACCTTTTTCCAAAATCTCGTCAGAAATTCACAAAACCAAGAGGTAATTATCGACCTAGTCCACTTTTTTCCCCTACAAAAGTCAAATTTGGTCATCATTGAATTCTTTGTCAGAATCTTCGCCCATGGTTCATAAATCTATCACCTACATACAAAAAGAAGGGAAATGTTGTTGTTTATAGAGGTTTTCCTAGGTCAAACCCCAGGTTTGGCATTAACCCTTAAATTGAATCACAATTGAACTTGAGATATTGAAGTAAATTCCAAATGATATTACCTCAGATTTGTTGTAATTAATAATAGATGGTGATGCAATGCACTTTGAATATAATCACAAATTTTGATGCAATAACATGACATGAACATGAATGACCTAATCAAACACAATCACTTGCATGAATATTGATGTGGATTTTCTACTCCATGATGTTGAAATGCTTGAATAGTATGGTGGGATAAAATGTTGCCTTGAATTCTTGAATATGCTTGATGTCGCTTGTTGTGGAGGCACGAATGATGGATGTAGATCAAGTTAAGAAAATGAGTAAAAAATATTCACTTATATATGGTTTCCAAGGTAATTTACTAATTATGCTGACCTCCAATGGTCAAATTAAGACACCAAGGAGGGGAGGTGCACTGACACCTTTAAATTAGGTCCTATTTAAGGAGGATCAAGACACTGCAAGCGCCATGGTCCTAGACCGAGATGTCCTAGGTGCTATGTACCACCAAAAAAAAAGAAAACAAGTGGGAAAGAAGAGTGCATAGCCAGAGGCACATTTTCAGTTCTTCGTGCAGAATATTAAATTAGATTAGAGGTAAAAAGGGTTGAAAATAAACCTAGGGGAGAGAAAAGATGGACACACAAAAGTAGGGGTACAAAAGGTGGTGTAAATTGTGTAGGGTTACAATTTATGATGCTACATATAACACCCACTTTTGTGGGACTGTGGTCCTATGTGCATACTCATGATAAAGTAGTATAATGAGAAAGGGAGAGATATGACCAACTAAGAGCACTATCACAAAGAGATATGACATCACTAAGTTGAATAGAACAACCCCCAAGCCCAGGATTTTAACTCATATAATTATATATGCAAGGACACACAAAACTAGACAAAAGAAAAACAAATTCAAAGCAAAACGCACATGAAAGACATACAAAAAGACATGAAAGAAGTTAGTACTAAAAACAAAGGTTCCAAGAAAACTAGTTGAAGAGACTCTAATTGAAAATGTATCAACCACTAATATCATTCTCAAAATTCTATTTCAAGAGAACAAGTGGTTTCATGGAAAGAGAAAGAGCATTCATCAAGTGATGAAACAAGAAACCATGATACAAAAAATAAACTGTGTTATCCTAGGGAATCATGAAAAGAAAGGAACATGAATTGTATGGTTTAGAAAATTGTGTTATGTTAGGTGATCCATATGAGGACACAAATTCTACAAGACAAAAAAGTGTGTTATATTGTGTGATCCATAAGGAAATTCAAAAGGTCTAGAAAATTATGTTATACTAGTCAACTCATCCTACAAAACAAAAAAAGAGTCAAAAGGTCTAGCAAGTTGTGTTTGCTAGTCAACTCATACTGCAAAAGAAAAAATAAGAGTCAAAGGGTCTAGCAAGTGGTGTTATGCTAATCTTGAATTATCTTTCAAAAGGAAAAGGAAGAGTCAAAATGTTTGGAAAATCTTGTTATGGTTGTCAACTCATCCTACAAAACAATGCAAATATAACGAAACAAAGCATTGTTTATAAGGAAATTTGCAACATATATTTGAAAAGCATAACCAAGAAAAGCATTCTATACATGGAATTCTGCAAATTAAATAAGGATAACCAAGAAGCATTGTATGCAAGGAAATCCACAACAAAAATTTGAAAAGAATAACCAAACAAAGCATTATATGCAAGAAAATCCATAACTTGAATTTGAAAAGGATAACCAAGCATTGTATGCAAGGAAATATGCAACTTAAATAACAAGGAGGAAATGTGTATGCCTCCTCGGCCCTTGCCTCCTTGGGCCACACCCCTCCCCCCTGCCGCTTTATATGTCAAAATAGCCCTATGTTGATGTATAAAGGTAGAAATTAGAGACAAGGATAAACACCTTCATCAACAAGGAGATATCCTTTTAGAAGCAACAATGTACATGTGTACATGCCAAAGAGGCATAACACTTATGAGAAAGGAAAAGATAGTTGTAAAAATATATCTTACACAAGTGTAAAGTGGTCCTTTTGATGGATGCATAGTGAAAGGAGGAAGATATCTTTGCCAAATATGTTGTACCCCCAAAAGGAGATGAGATCTTTACTAAAGATGACATCTTTAAAAAGGGAAGGAAACTAAGAATGCTCACCTTCCCCATTGCTAGGAAAAATGGATTCTTAGTGAAGGAATGCACACATTCACTAAGGACATGGACTTAGATTTTGTCAAGGCTCATCTAGCTAAGATTAATACTAAAAGTTACTATAGTCGCATAAATCTGTCCACTTAGTTAAATGAATATTTACTATTTATTTGATTATTTAACCACTAGTCATCAGCTAATTAAATTAATATTTAATTAATTCATCTTTAAACTCTTCTTATATTAACTAATTAAATTATCCAATTTTTTAAATTAATTCATAAAAACCACATCCCAAATCAATTAAATGAATAAAATATATTTATTTAATTTGACCCCCTTTCCTCTTTTAAATAAATAAATAAATATTTATTTAAATCACTAAACTACCTCCTCCACTTGCATTTTCCTACAAATGCAAGTTGCACCTATTTTGTTGAAATAAAGTAATTTATCTTAATTAAAACCCTATTTTCCCTCACCCACTAGACTCTTCTAACCAATTCTAGATTCTTCTAATCCATTCTAAATTAGCTTTATCCCATCCCCTAATTATTGTCACATTCCTAAGCAACTTGGAGTCACTTCTCAAAGCCTCAAAGTCTTTGAAAAGCATTAAAAGCTTTATGTCTCCAACAAGTTAACCCCCAAAGTCTTCCAAACCCTTAATGGTTCTTACACAACCATTTATGGCTCTTACATAACCATTAATGGTTAAACTCAACTCACCCACATGGTTAGAGACTTCACCTCTAACTCAACCCCCATTTAACCCATATGTGTCTTCAAGCATTCATTGCTTTGACCATGGTTATCCTCACTAACTCTTGCACAAGAGTTTATCCATTGGATAAAGGAATTATTCATTGGATAAAGGCTTTATTCATTCAACTCAACCTAAACCTTAACTCCTAAGGTAACCCTTAAGTCATCTCAAACATTTAATGCTTCTTCCATCTCCTCTCAAGCCATCTCATGTTGACATTTGTCATCTTGGGATTGGGTTGAAATCCCTCACATGGATCACAAACCCATCAATGCTTACCCTTGCTAAGATTACTCAATCTTGGCCATCCATTGCTCTATTTTTCCTATAAATAGAGCCCATTCGTTCATAATCCAGATCCAATAATCTTGTATGATCTAAGTTATAGTGAAATTTGAGAGAGCATTTTAGGAATATCTAATCTAAATTGTTATTTTGGTTAAAATCAATATAGATTAATTAGCTATTTTCTCATATCTAATTTTCTTGCATTTTCATAGTCTTTTTAATCATTTCCATAAATCTTGAACCTCCATAACACATCCATAAAAGTGCAAAAAGCTGTTGAGAGCTACACTCATTTGGAACTTGGAGAGGAGAGGAACAAGGGAGGAGCAGTTATGAGCATGTTGATAAGCATTTGGGAGTGTTTTGTTTTTTTTCTCCGTTTTTGTATGCTTTCCATTAAATGTTTGATATCTCTCCTTATATGCTTGCTTAGGATTGTAGTTTCCTTCGTATTTCATTTATGATTGATACCAACACTAATGTTTGATTCTTGAGTCTTGTGTTGTGTTTCTTAACATCCTTTTTGCAGTGCATCATTTGGTGAACCCAATGTGTATCGAACACGCAACATTCTGATTCAAAACTACTATTTTTTGTGATTTTCTAAAATTGCCATACACAGGTCGTGGTTTAGCACTATTGAATGGGTTTTAGAGGTTTCAAAAGTTGGAGAATTACGCTTGTATCTGCTAATTAGCACTTTCGTCTTTTAATTAGCACCTCTATCTTTGTCTTAGCGCTATTGTTGTTTAAATAGCGCTATTGTAATTAGTTTAGCACTTTTGTACTCTCTATTTGACAGAATTTTCATTCTGTTTGATAGATTACTTTAGCACTTTGTCCATTTTATAGCACCTTTGGGGTTCTTTTAGCACTCCTGTCTATCATTTAGCGTATTTGTAGTAAAATAGTGCTTTTGAGTTTACACATAGTAGCGCTATTGTAACAAAGAGTTGCAAAAAAAATATTATGTAACCGAAAATCAAAATTTTAGGCTTGTAGAAGCTCACCAGAAACTTCATTTCACTAACAAATTACTTTGGTTGTGTAGGGTTTTGCTATCTCTTTTGTAGGATTCAAGGAGTTAAGTTAGGAAATTCAAATTCTTCTGTTTTCTAACTTTTTGTCTTTAAAGTTGGATTAAAAAGAATTCACTTTCCCTTTTCGGATTAAAAACAACTTCCCTTTTCATTTTGGGTTATAAAAATCAATCAAATTTTTAGTTTGGAGCTTAAAAGGAACCTCATCTTACACAGTTAAAAAGAACCACAAACTCAATCAAACAACTTTTTTTTTCTTGCAAGTTAGGAACAATCTTTCATTTTGGGCTTAAAACAAAAGAAAACAAATTTCCATTTCTTGCAAAGTCTAAAAATAACAATCAACTTTCATTTTGCAAGTTAAAAAGAACAAATAACTTGTCAAATTTCTGTTTACAAATTGATTTCCCATAAGCAAACATGCTTCAATTTGGTTGACCAAGATTTTCATTTTCCTAGTTAGACAACATATTGCTTTGAGGAGTTAAAAAGAATACCATGTTTGTTGGAGCAACATCTCCAAATAGCATTTAAATCACATTGCAATAAATCAGTTAAAGAGAACAAGTGTTTTCAGTGTTTGTCACACTTGTGCAAAAATCTGTAGAGTGGTCCCATTTCTAACACACACTATCCTCTCCCTTGGCTCTCGTGGTCCTAGGTGCAAGAGAAAAGTGTTAGTAATGCTCAAAATTTTTATTATTTTAAGAGAGGCTTGTCAAGAGACACATCACTCTTGGGAACGACCTTGCGCGGTAAATCCTTCAAGCCACTATAGAAATCAGGTGAGAGCGAAAGTTGTAGCCTTGGGTATAGTTGTTCCTAGAGTGTAACTTACCGAATGGACATATAGGCCCCACCACAAGTTACAAGGCTCTTAAGTGGGTCACTGCAGAATGAACTTATGTCCAAAAATATCAAACATTACTAGACACCTTTTTATATAGAAGCCCACCCATTCTATCGATCAGGGATATTTTTGAAAAGTTCAGTGCAAGAGAATACATGGTTTTCCTCCCAAGATACTCACCATACATATTTCCTTGAGTAGAAACAGGGCTTTTTGAAATGCTACTTGTAGCTTGATAAAAGTGGTGACACCCCCATCATAGGGATCATCTATATGTTATGCTCACGCAAGACTTAGTATATCACATCCTTACCTACCATAGTGGGATTCATAAGGTATGTAGTACCAAAGTCGAAGAAATATCAAGATGTGGGCTGAAAATATCGCAACTAGTCAATGACCTTAGGGATAAAAAGTGCTTGACTTATCTTTGTATCATGTCAGACCAATAAAAATTTGAGCCAACTTCAGGCTTTGGGAACATTAAAATACACTTGTAAAAAGGGGTCAAAGTTTATGATTGTGTTGATCTAGACCCACACCTATTTTTTTGCCTTTTGTTGAAAAAGGGCAAGGTTATTGTGCTTGTGTTCTTGCTGTGTTTTCTTGTCAAATAAATTCCAAACAATTCAAACCAAGTATTCATCCAAAAAATACACATCAAACATTGGCAAACAAATCTATCTCAAACAAATTGAAACAACATAATAGTTTGTATGACCATCACTGACATTTTGAGAAAATGAGCTCTTCATCGAAAGATCAAATTTAAGAAGAGGCAACTTGGTTCACGGGCTCTCAACAAAAGAAGGAAGTTTATCTATATCAATAGACAAATTTTTCTATCACATAAGGTATTCTTACGACATATACACTTGTACCTTCAAGGTAAATCCAACGAATTTGATGAATAGCCTTTAAGAAATAGAGATTTTATGCAATACAAAGCTTTTGGTTATCACAAGAACAAAGGGGGCAAGATCAACCCTGTTTTCTTTCCTCAAATCTGTATTACATACAATGAAGCACGAGGAGAACCACCAACCCTTGAAAGAGAGGAAGAAGTAGACACTCCCTTTATCACATAAATCTTCTATTGAGTCATACATTCTACCCACTTCCACTTTCAACACATCACAAACCATCTAAATTTCAAAACACAAAAAGGTATTGTCCTTAGTTCTTTTTTTGATATTGCTAAATCAAAACAACAAATCACTTTTAGAGTGTCTCTCATCTAGGATCAATCATCCTAAGAGTCATTTATACGTAGGTTAAAACTAGTCTATGAGTGCATCCTCTCATTTCTAGGTAGCTTGGTTTGCAACACATCTCAAACCTTGCTATACCTTATCACATAAAAATTGTTGAAAACACAAGAGCAATTCACAAAAGAATTTTGTTGACATCCAACCTTCATTATTAGAGATTTATCATCCAACAATCATTTCACAAAATTTTTCTTCCATCACACACATCATCAATACCTCATAAATCATTTTCACAAACATAAAAAACATGGCTTACACAAGATCAATGAGAAACTGACTACCAGAAATTGAAGAGGAAGATGAAAACCTCAATGATTTTCAAGAGGCCATTGGAGGAGGCACTGATTCAGAGGATCCTAGCACTCCGACTCCCGATGATATATAAAAATCCCAACACAAACCCAAAATTTAACAAGCTCTTCGACGAGATCCTTAGAAACAACGCAGATGTTCATTTCTTAAGACTTGCTCAGGAAGGCGCCAAACTACCCCTCAACTTTGATACAACATAGATAAGACAAACATTTGAACAACATAGTCATCATGATGGTGGAAGAGGTAGAGAATACTTCCAGTATGATCCTAATCTTCAAGGGAATCCCCCTCCCCCTCCACCTTCAGAAATAGATATGTTAGGACAACAAATCAAAAACCTCACTCAACAATTAAACAACGATGTGAAGATTACTCGGTTTTCACTCAATGACATTTTTCCTTATCCTTTTGATAAGAACATGCTCATGCCACCTTTTCCATGAGGATTTGAAACACCAAAATTTGAGAAGTATCGAGGCAAAGGAGATCCTAGAGATCATGTGAGAGAATTTCACTCAGTCTGTTTAAAGGTGGCCTATGAGGAAACCTATCTCATGCACCTCTTTCCCCAAAGTTTGGGAGGCGCCACTGCACAATGGTTCTCACACCTACCAGGTGGCATCAGAACATTTGAAGAACTAGTACAAAAATTCATCACTCATTACTCACACAACATAGAATGCAATGTCAACCATGGTAGATTTATGCAACACCAAACAAAAACCCAGAGAGTTATTTTCAAATTTCTTACAAGGGTGGAGGCAACTATCTAGTGGGTGTTCCCTTCATTTACTTGAACAAGAACTAGTGGAAATATTCATTTCGAACTTTACTGATGAGATGGAATTCCATTTAGACATGAAGGGTACTGAATTTTTTGAAGAGATGATCACTCAGGGACTAAAATGTGAAAGAGACCATATCAAGAAGGGACTCATCAAGATTTATAACAAACCCAAAGATGGCCCTTGTCCTCATTATAATAGTGATAAACCCAACTTTTGGAACAAGAACAAGAATTCTATAAACGATGGGATAGTAGATGCAAGAATAGTCAAAATTGCACAACCTATAGTTAGATTTGCAGGGCAAAATCCCCCTCCTAACAACACCATCATCAATAAACCACCAAATGAAGGTCGTAACATACAACAAGAGGAATCAAAACCAAAGAAACAAAATTTCAAACTAAAACGTACGTATACACCCTTAAGGGAGCCCATTGAAACAATCTTGCATTAATTAATATCCTCAAATCTTGTAACCTTGCCAAAAACGTCTAACTGTGACTGCCTCAAGTTAAACCTTTGTGGTGGCCAGACCATGAACATTGTGAATTTCATCAGGGAAGAGGCCATAAGACAAGAAATTGCCATCGACTGAAAGATCTTGTTCAAGATCTTATTGACAAAGGCAAAATTGAAATCAAATGACATGACCCTAAGAAGACCAATGATGATCATTTAATGTTTAAAAATACACTCCCATCATATGATCAAAGAGGTCCTTCCACTTCAGGGCAAAACACAGAAACTACAACTAATTATACACAACCTACATACAATTATACTGTGAATCACCTATATGACATAGATGAACAAATTGCAACCCTCACCATCAAAACTCCAAATCTTGAATGCAACGTCATTATGTGTCATAGAAAGATCACTATTAAAGCAGCTCCACAAGGAACAACACCTATCCCCAAGCAGTATAATCTTGTGGAGTAGTTAGATAAAACGCTCGCACTCATCTCCATCTTAGAGCTCTTATGCTTATCTCCATCCCATAAAACAATCTTGGACCAAGCTCTCCAAGAAGCGTCAGTCCCTACCAACCTCAACACAGATCAATTTCAAGACATGGTTGGTAATCTGAGGTCATCACCATGTCTCACTTTTCCTGAAAGCGACAATGCATCTTTCCAACAACCTCATAACACCTCACTCCATATTGAAGGATTTGTGAACCAACATAGGATCAAGGAAGTCTTGAATGACAATGGAGCTAGTCTAAACATATGCACATTACAGTTGGTCATAGCATTGGGGTATGCAGTGTAATTAGTGGATGCCAATAAAATAATAACCATTAAGGCATATGATGATATAGAATGCTCCTCGAGAGGATCTATTGTATTACCTGTAAGGGTAGGGCTCGTGGTGAAACACATAGTTTTCCAAGTTCTAGACCTTCCTCTTCCATATAATCTCTTATTAGGGAGACCGTGGATACATGGCATGCAAGCAGTCCCCTCTACCTACCATCAATGTATAAAATTTTTGCATAATTGGGTAAAGATTACAATCCTTGGTGATGCAAATCCCTTTGCATATTGCAATAATATTAACCATCAACCAGAGATCACTCTACCTAACAACAAGGAAGCTATTCCTTCCTCATCTTATGTAAATCCAGCCTCTCTTACCAGCTCAATAACCCCTACACCAAAGCAAGAGAAGTTGAAAATAAAAATGGCAGAGGAAGGTCCTGGGGAATATAATCTTACCCATCTCTTTTGTGTTGGGCAATTACCCACCTCCCCTAGAACTCATGGCAAACCCCAAGGTTTTCTTCAACCACCACTGGCCAAAAGCACTTGCACATTGGCACAATTTACACCTGGAAAAAGTCAGGAGGAAGAAACCATGGATGAAGACATAGCAGAATGGATCTACAAAGACCCTGTCACCAAAGAAAGATCACAAGCTAAGCTCCCCACAAACAAATATGGCAAAGGCCTTGCTATCATGCAGAGAATGGGCTATGATGGCCAGAGTGATTTGGGACCTTGCAAGCAAGGACAACATGAACCCTTACAACCCGAGTTAAAACCCAGGGACAAAACTGGAGTTGGTTTTCAAAAGAAATCTCTTCCTAAACTTAGATTCAAGGGGAAGCCCATCACCCCTCTATATCTGCCTAATAATCTAAAAAGGCCATCCTTGATTATATCTACAGGACCAACAACACCAACTGCACCAACAAAACTGGTAATCCGATCAATAGCATCGGCAACATCAAAAGTACCGAGAATCACACCAACTGCACCAACAAAACTGATAATTCCATCAGTAGCACCAGCAGTATCCACAACACCAACTATACCAATGAAAATACTTGCAACACCCACAATCCCACCAGTAGTTCCCATAATTCCCACAACACCACTCACACTGATAATCCTACCTGCAGCACCAATAATCCCACCAATCAAAACAACCCCATCGGCAGCATCAACTGCATCAATAACACCATCGACAGTATCAGTACCCCCAACAACATCGACATAACTGATAAACCCATCAGCAACATCAATGGCACCCGCAATACCACCAATACCATCTTCAGAAGTACATAAGCCGATCACAAATGCAGTATTCAAAACAAAAGACATCCTAGTTTGGTACAGTAATTGGATACTGGAAAGTGATTCAGAGACAAATTCCCATGAGTGGGAATTTGATTTAGTACATCTCAAAACTTCAGATGAGGAAGACACATCACCCCCTCCACCTTGCAAACATATCCCTATTTATGGAGAGGCACAGATTAAAACCTCTTGGGCTCCTGAACTGGAAGCACCTTCCACAGACCCTATGTCACATCCTACGCCTGAATCTCACAGGGAGAGTACCATCAATGACCTTCACAACACTATCTTAACCCTCACTGACCCCTCCCATGAACTTAATTTAATCGATGAGGTAATTCCCATTATCCATCTTGAACTCATTGAATGGAACCAACCAAATCCCCCATGGCTTGACCACTTCTAAAACGATGAAGCGCTCATTGACTTTTTGGAACTACGGGATAACATACCAAGCGGGGATCACAAAGATGGATTTTCCATCAAACTTAACAACGCATCATACTTTGGGGCAGATGCCAAACCTTTCAACTGCAAAAATATCACAATAAAGCATGCATCTTCCAGTGAAAACCACATAGTGGCAATTGTTGATCCCAAAAAAGTAAAAATAAAGAGCGTATCAAATGGTGAAAACCTCTTTGAGGCGCTTGAGGATGAAAGGTTTGACATCCTCCCCTTTAGTACAAATCAAGAGAGATCAACGATCTTCATCGAGGAAACAAAAGAATTCATGTGGGGACCCCTGAGACTCCTCACCAAATACATTTAGCATCTCTTTTACCTCTAGAGGAACAACCCAAATTTGTAGAATTCTTCTAGAAGTGTTAGATCAACTTCGCATGGTCCTATACAGACATGCCTGGCCTCGATCTAGATTTGGTCATGCATCACCTCACTGTAGCAGAAGGAGCTAAACCTATCAAACAGAAGCTCTGAAAGATGCACCCCCAGATTGTTGTCCTTGTCAAAGGGGAACTTAAGAAACTCTTAGATGTTGGTTTTATCAGACTAATTGATTACGCGGAGTGGATCTCCAATATAGTACCTTTTGGTAAACCAAATGGGGGCATTCGTATCTGTACAAATTTCAAAGATCTAAACAAGACATGTCCTAAGGATGACTTTCCCTTACCAAACATCGCCATGATCTTGGACCTAACAGTAGGACATGCCATGCTTTCTCTTATGGATAGTTTTTCAAGGTACAACAAGATTAAGATTGCTCCAGAGGATCAACATAAAACTTCCTTCACATGCCCATGGGGAGCATATTGTTAGAATGTGATGCCTTTTGGTCTGAAGAATGCAGGGGCGACATATCAAAGAGCTACGACCACCATCTTTCATGATATGATGCATACCATCATGGAGGACTATGTCGATTATTTACTAGCTAAATCATTAACGAGGGAAGGTCATCTTGCCATACTAGATAAAATCTTTGACAAACTAGAACAATATCATGTTCACCTCAATCCAAAGAAATGTGTCTTTGGAGTAACCTCGAGGAATCTTCTAGGATACATTGTCTCAAGCAAATTCATTGAGGTAGATATTGCAAAATTCAAAGCCATCATGGACATGCTACCTCTGAAGAACATTAGTCAGTTAAGGACACTACAAGGGTGGCTACAATCAATTCAGAGATTCATTGTATAGCTGGCTAATAAGTGTCACCCCTTCACCCGTCTGCTACACAAGAATATATGTTTTCAATGGGATGCAAGATGCCAGCAAGCATTCCAGATGCTCAAGGACTACCTAATGAACACATCGTTGCTAATCCCACTAGATCTAAGCAAACCTCTCTTGCTATATATTTCAACTACAAACACAACATTAGGAGTACTATTGGCACAACATAATGCAGAAGGGAAAGAGTGTGTAGTCTACTACATCTCCCGCACACTGGTCGACTATGAACTCAATTACATACCTATTGAGCAAGCTTGCCTATCAATAATCTTGGCAACCACCAAATTGAGGCACTACATGTTAACACACACGATACAACTCATTTCCAAGATCGATCCACTAAATTACCTACTCAGCAAGGCAGCATTGACAGGCTGCTTGGCCAAATGGGTGATGATTCTGAGTGAATTTGACATTAAGTGTGTGGACCGTAAAGCTATCAAGGGCCAAGTTATTGCAAATCAGTTGGTTGATGCACCGCTCAAAGGTGACCATCCTCTTGTTTCTAACTTCCCAAATGAAGAAATCTTCATGATCACAACAACACAACCCCCGAAGTTATATTTTGATGGTTCATATACTAGACATGGCTCAGGGGCACGCATTCTATTTATCGTACCTCAAGGTGACAGCATCCCGAAGTCCTATAGGCTAACTTTTCCATGTACAAACAACATAGCAGAGTATGAGGCCTTGATCACGGGACTCAGACTAGCCATACAATGTAAATTGAAAGATCTATAGGTATATGGCGACTCCCAACTAGTCATTCGATAAGTCACAGATGAGTACCAGACCAAACATGATAAACTTATGCCATACAAGAAAATGGTGGATAGTTTCAAAGAATCATTTACAACTATCACCTTTGAGTAGGTACCTAGGGATCAAAATCGAGCTGTCAACGCAATAGCCACAATTGCATCTCTCCTAGATCTTCCGCAAAACTTAACACGCTACGAGTTCTTAGTAGAATAACTTTGGATTCCCACTTATGCTATCCCTGAATCCGAGATGATATGTCGCCTTACCAATTCTAACTCCCCGTGGTATGGCGAGTTCTTTACCTACCTATGTGATCACACACTTCCTCCTAACCAATCGAATAACTAACAAAAAACCTTCATCTACCAAACCGCTCGATACACCATCATTGCTAAAACCCTATATCGATGCAGTCTTGATGGTACTCTCCTTTGATGTTTGGAACATGATGAGACAACAAAGAGCTTGGAAGAGGTACATGAAGGAATTTGTGGGGCTCACTCAAGTGGCCCTTCCTTAGCCAAAAAAATCATGCGCGTAGGATACTACTAACCTTCTATGGAAAAAGACTCTACTATTTTGTCAGAAAATGCAAGAAATGCCAAGTTCATGGAGACCTGATACACCCACCAGCATAGGAATTGCAACCAATCACAAAACCAT
Source organism: Cryptomeria japonica (assembly GCF_030272615.1). Classification (NCBI taxonomy): domain Eukaryota; kingdom Viridiplantae; phylum Streptophyta; class Pinopsida; order Cupressales; family Cupressaceae; genus Cryptomeria; species Cryptomeria japonica. The sequence continues at coordinate 118,273,613 of NC_081411.1, forward strand.
GGCCTTTTTATCAATGGGGGCTTGACCTTGTGGGTAAAATCCATCCATCTTCATCCAACAGCCATAAGTTTATCATTACCACCATTGAATACTTCACAAAGTGGATCGAAGCCATTCCACTTACCCAAGTCAGCCACAAGTAGATAGTCGCCTTCATCCTTGATTACATCATCTACTAGTACGATTTACCCATGCCCATCACTTCTCCATACTACCCACAAGGAAATGGTTAGGCCAAAGCATCAAACAAGAACATATTGAGGATCCTCAAGAATACAATCAATGATGTTGGTCATGATTGGCACATGCGTTTAAATCCAGCACTATGGGCATATCAAACTAGCATTCAAACCCCTACAAGCACAACTCCCTATTCACTAGTTTATGGAGCAGAAGCTATCTTGCCTATTCAGGTTGAGATACCATCTCTACAGGTTTCCTTGCATAATCTCATAGATGATGAAGCATACAGAGTATCACATCTTCAAGACTTGGAATTGGTTGATGAAAGACAACAAGTTTCCCACAACCACCTCAAAGCATATTAGCAGCGCATGAGCAGAAGCTACAATCATCGAGTTAAACCTCGCACATTTGAGGTAGGTAATCTTGTTCTCAGGGAGAATCCTCGCAACCGACCAAACTGAGAACACCAAGGCAAGTTCGAATCCAATTGGCTAGGTCCATATGTCATCACTATCATCTTCGGGTTTGGGGCATATCAATTGGCAACTTCAGAAGGCGAACCACTAGCAGATCCAATCAACAACATGCACCTTAAAAAAATTCATACATAAGCTATGCAGAGCATCAGGCTCCTTCAAGTATTAGAAAAAACCAAAAACATTTAGAAAAAGTCCTGAACAAAATACAAAATATCAAGAAAATAGTAAAGAAAAATCGTTCATCCAAATGGTGAGAATCACTCTAGTGGCACCTTGGGTAAGTATAGTGGTGAAAACCTAGCAAATAGGCACTACTCGTAAAGGCTATGCTTCCATTGTCTTTCAGACTTGTTGCGATCACATTCATTGCATCCATTGCATCCATCCATCCATCCATCAATTATACCATGGCTTGTTATTGATCTGCAATCAGAGTTATTCCTCCATGTGTCTTGCATCATGCTTTCATAAAACACCACCTAACTGGGGGCAAATGTTCTTAAAGCTACTGATGGGAGTGGATTATCCATTACTTGTAATTCATTAAAATTTGTTCATTCGAAAATGTCTTGGAAAACATCAAAAGCATTCATAAAACCTAAGAAAAATACCAAAAACATTCACAACATTCAAAAATAAAAAAAACATAACAAAAATATCAAAAACCAATCAAAAAAATTGTAACGCATATTATTCCTTGTACATACATATCGCAACACACACAAACACAACATTTTTCACTACTCAACCAATGATCACCTATCCAATCAACCAACCAATTACAAACATCTACACACAACCATCTTCACAAGGATGCATCCTTCCTTTCAAACAAGACATGGTAACATTTTCTTTGACAAGAAAATTCAGTTTGGCTGATGAGTACTTGGTCATTTGTTATTTATTGTATTAATTTATTTATATTAGGTTCTTACGCTAGTCCAGGATATCCACAAGTGATTAGAGTAGCTAGGATGGCTCCTGATATCTTTTTCTTTATTTTGCTGTCTGCATATTGTGCAATGAACTTCTGGGGCATGTACAGATGGTGTCTACATGGGAAGTTCACTAAGCTACGTGATCTTATGCAACAATACAATCATGGATCACTATGGCTTGCTAACTACAGCGTATACCTCGACCATTTGAACATGAACCAGAATGGAGGGTCCCTTTTTCTTTGTCTATAATGCTTTCTTACAGGTACAATGGTCAAACTTGGTTCCCGCTGCATCGTCCAAGATTGATACCACCATGATCGATGATGAAAATAAAGCACTATGGATAACACATGGATCATCATTCCATCTCATCTATTTTTATATTGCATTCCGTTGCATATCACCCATCCATTTGCTCATTCATTATTCATATCTGTTGTTTGTGTGCAAGTAATTCAGGTTTCTATGAGAAAGCACCTAATATAAATAAATTTAGCTGCATATCATTCATACATAGTAATGACAATGGATACTCTATTTTGTTCTTCTTCCATAGGAATGAGTCCTAGGTCCTCCATATCTTCTATCTAACCTTGAATCCCCCCCACCCTCCCCAGGTCATCATCATAAATGCATACCCTGCATCGTTTCCCATCCTAAATCAACCCAAATCAAACCAGTTACTTTGTCTACACAAGTACATCGACTCATGCACACCTAGACTATCAACATATACTTTTGATCAAGTATCTTCAGGTCTCAACAAGTCATCAATTATGGCAATCCTAGACTACAACAGACATTTACATCAATTGCCTAGTCTCAACAGGGCTTCTATGATTCACCAAAAACAACCTACAATGCAAACACTATCAATTGACCCAACCAATCAAACACAATCCAACAGACAATTACATCAATTGTCTCTAGTCTCAATGAGTATTTTGCTTCACATACGTTGACTTCATCAAGCAATTACATCAATTGTCTAAGTCTCATCAGGTCACTTTGATTCACTTACTCAACCTTTCTCCTATCCAAGCGACCAACTGACATCAACTGTCACCCTTTGACTCAACCAGGGCAATTCAATCGATTGCACCAGATTGTCCAACCAATTTTGATCAATTGTATAGCATCGATCGAAAGCACATACCGCATTTACACCGTATCTCCTGCATGACCTAAGGGTACTCATTGGCTTGTCATTTCTCCGTATTCACTCTGTCTTCTCCCATTCTTTCACCATTATCTCTAAGTTCTTCTACTCTACCTCACCCCAACTTCTTTCTCTTTTTTAGGAGATCGCCTGATTTTTCAAAAAAAATCAGTCCATCTCTCGAGGGGGCATACCACCCACTAAATTAATATTTATGGGGCATATTTCTTTACACCTATCTTTCTTTCTTTGAAATGATGCGATAAACCACACCATCTCAAAGAGGTGCTGTAGACACCTAAAATTGTCCAGTTTAATTAAATAAATATTTTATTTATTTAATTATCTAAGCTTAATTCTTCTATTAATTAAATAAATCTGTATTTATTTAATTAATTCATTTATCCTCTTCTAGCCTTATTTCTCATTTAAATAAATACATTTATTTATTTAAATTATCCTTTTCCTAAATTAAATAAATATTTTTATTTATTTAATTATCCTACTTCTTCTATTAATTAAATAAATCTTTATTTATTTAATTAATTCATTAACCTTTTCTACACATGACACATGTCATTCATCTCTTAATTCCTACACTACCTACCTCTTTCATTATTTTGGTATTTCTTTTACCTACCCTCTACTCCTAGCCGACCTCCTTTTTACACCTCTCAATCTTATCCCTACATTTCATATTGTGTCTTCTATTTAAGGAGATGTCTTCTTCATTGTCAAACCCTAATCACTCATGCTAATGATCATTTTGACTACACTACGATCCTACTTGCAACCACATTCCATTCTTTGTTGAGCTCTTGTGCATATAAAAATCTGAGAGCAAATATATCAAGCAAGATCAATGGAGATAGGAAGAATGGAGATCAAAAACCTATTGGACATGTGATGGTATAATCTTTGTGATTTCATGTGATTTGCATTGTCTTAGGTAATCTTCATATGTTATGGTGGATCTTTGTTGATTGTTAGGCTAGGGTTTTGTGGTTGGATTCATTTAGCCTTTCAATATTGTTATTATTGTTGTCCATTTTCACCATACACATTTTGGCACGCCCGGTGGGACCCTTGTCCCTTTGCATTTAACCTTTTTGTTGCAGATTTTGCGTTTTTGAAGTTGCAGATCAGACATTTTTCGATGACATTTTAGGTTTTTCCGCGTCTGTGAACTTTCGTATCGCGTCTCTGATTTTCAAGAGCATCTATGGAATCTAGAATCGCGTCTGTGTTTAGACAAGTTTTATTTTGCAGGTTTTAGACAAGAGCGTCTGTGTTTCATAAGCGCGTTTGTGTTGTTTCTGCTCGCATCTGTGTCGGAGAAGGGCGTCTGTGTTTTTTGGCCACATCTGTGCATCACAGAATCACGTCTGTGTCATACAAATGCATCCGTGTCAGGGGTAACAGCGTCTGTGCTTTTGACTGTTTCAAAATTTTAAAATTTTCTTTGATTCAATTTTTCGGATTTCACACTTAGGGTTTCAGATCTGGTTTATATTTTGGACTAACCCTTTCAGATCTAGCTAACTAAGTTTGTGCAGCTTGTTTTGGAAGCAAAACGTTTTTGTTGAAGGCCCCTCTTTCACAAAGTCTTTTGGGTTTTTAAAATTTACCTAACTTGTGTGCTTGTAGGAAGGGGTGATCATTTGAAACAACCCAAACTACTAACAAATTTTGTTGCAGGTCCTTGGCTAGGTTTTGAAATTTTGTTTTGTGCCTTGTTTTCATAGATTAGCAAACACTTCCATTGGTGCACTAAAATTGAATCATTGTCTTTTGTGTCTTGAGCAATAGGCTCTTTTTGTTTAATCTTTAGAGGGCCTGTCTTTCTGTGTGGTCATTAGGACTACTAGTGAGAAGAGAACGACCCAAGTGGTAGCGAGGAAAACCCACCTCATCCAAACCACTATAATCAAATGTATTCATGGTGAAAACTATGAATAACGTGTGCTGATTAGTTCATACCGACACTATGTCTCCCCATAAACTTGTTTGATCAAATTTATTTGATCATTTGTAGGGCGTAACCCCTACCGGCTGGGAGCCTTCTGTATTTACAGAGCTAAAAGTGCCGCATGTATGGCCACACAAGCGGATGCCCTTACTAGCACCTTTTTGTTTTAGAAGCCCAAATCCTTCTAGTTGTTGAGGCAGGAGGTCGGACCTCTGGTAGTGGCCCACACACATACGGTTCTTAGTAGAGATACAAAGTTCGCCATGGGGAGTTTTCATGGGGACTAATGCTTGGCTGACCCGAGAAGTGAGTGCCGAGGGTGGAGCCAGTGAGGTCAAGAATCTAAGTATCCGCTCTGAATAGCGTAGCCTCAGGGGTAAAACCCTATGTGGGATCAACAACTATTGTCTTGGCCAACCATAAGAATTGTGCTTGTCTTATGTTAAACATTCAAACATTCAAGACCAAACAACAAAACATTGTGTCTTTTGTGTCTTCAAGTGTATGCAAAACATTTTACATCAAACAACACACTTTTGGAGTCTAAACACTTGCAAACATTGAGTCCTCATCAACATTGTGTCCTCTTGTCACGAAAAACAGTCAAACAGTCGGATTTGGTCACAACAAAACAACTTCACAAATTGGAAAAATTGCACGAAGTTTACAGAAATGCATTTGTGTCTATTCTAACCACGTCTGAGTCATCTAAACGCGTCTATGAAGGGCATAATAGCGGCTGTGTGTCTAGCAGCGTCTGTGTCGAACAGAGACACGTCTGTGTCTGGGAATCGCATCTGTGAATCATACAGAAGCGTCTGTGTTCAGAATTGAAAATTTTTACAGTCCAGCAAACAAAGGAAATCAGTTTCGGAATACTTGAGCTTCCTAGGTTGTTTCTTAAGGTTTCATCTAGCATTCAACCTGTCTTTGGGTCTCATATAGTCCATCATTGCTTCACATCTCATTTTACATTCATACTTGTCTAAACTTGGGTCAAAAGGTCACTTGCTTGTCCTCACTATACTTTTTCAACACACTACATACAACTAAACTTTGCAAAGTGGTCCCTCATCAAGGTTTCTTACCTTTGGGTCTCATTTGGTCTTACTTAGAGTCAAGGTCAGCTTACCTCATCAAGAGAAACTATCATCTCTTTGGAAGTCACACCTACTCTACTACATACATACTTGGTCTTACACTTTGGACATTGCAAGTACACCTCAAGATTCATTTACACTCCATACAACTCTTGGTCTTCCATACTCTTTCCATTTTCATCTAGTCTCTCACATCTTGGTCAAACACCTAGTTCATGGTTGAAACCTGTCTTCAAAAATCTAGGAGAAAAGCTAGAGAGGCTCAAGAATCCGCAAACATGAGTTCTTATGAGTATGATAATGATTTATTTTTCAATCCTGAGCACGCTACATTACCTAACATGGATGTTTATAAAAACAATCCAAATGTGGAAAACACAGACACTACAAACAACAATGCTACACACAATGACAATGTGGACAACTTTTCAATACAATTAGCAGATGTAGAAGAATCCATTATGAATCCCCATTTCAATAGATTGGTTGATTGAAGAGATAATGAGAAGGGATAGACAATACTTCTTACACATGATGGCACAAAGTAGAGCTAAAATACCTCATGACTTTGACATGTCTCAACTTATGGAAAACCGACCCTCGCAACAAACTCACTCCAACATGGATCAAAAGAGACCCAATAGTGGAGGAAATAGAGGACCGCATATGGTACCTGAATCACCGTCAGCTTTGCTTCAAAAACCAGAAATCCCACATACACATGGTCAAACATATGATACTTATCTTCGAAGACCATTATGGAAGCCTTATGCAGATAGATATGCTCAATCACATGCTCAAGCTATGGATCAATCAAAACAAGTGGACATTCAAAGGCATGCTCAAAATTTGGACACAAGGAAACCTCATGTCAAATTTGGGGGCAACACAATAGAACATTACGTGCCTATAGAATATGGTATATATGCACAAAATAGATATGGGGTTCCTCAACATGAAGTTATACCAAGTGCTCCCTATATGCTGCATCAATATAGACCTCCTCCATATGAACATGTCTATGATCAATATCATCCATACATGCAACAAGCTCCTCCTCAAGTTGGTGTCTCAAACATAGGGTATGCTACAAGAAATAGATCTCCACCTAAGAGTAATTTGGAGCAACAAATCAGAGATCTACAAAAGAAAATGGAGGACATGAGTACACCAAAACCAACATACACTATGAGAGACATATGTCCTTATCCATTTGATAAAAGCATTCCAATGCCTCCATTTCCTGCACACTTTGTGACGCCAAAATTTGACAAGTATAGAGGAAAAGGGGACCCCAAGGCACACATAAGACAATTTTTCATAGCTTACATTGAGGTAGCGGCAGAAGAAACATATTTGATGAGGTTGTTCCCGCAAAGCTTAGGCGATCAAGCTATGGAATGGTTCTCTCAACTACCACCTGGTATTAAGTCATGGGGTGACTTAGCAGAGGCATTTATCCAACATTCCTCCTACAATATAGAAACAGATATCTCAGTCACTACTTTGTGCAATACTAAGCAAAAGGAGGGAGAATCTTTTGCATCATTTTTACAAAGATGGAGAAATCTAGCTAGCAGATGCTCTTGCGAAATCCCACAGAAACAAATGGTAGAAATGTTCACTCAAAACGTTAACAAGGACATTGGCTATGATCTAAGGAAAGCTTGTTTGTCCACCTTCAAGGATGTTATTGAAAAGGGCTTAGCAACAGAAAAGGTCTTAATTGAACAAGGAGTCATTAAGATATTCAAGGAAAACAAAGATGACTTTAAAGGAAAAGACAAGCCAAGATTTTGGAATAAGAACAAGAACGCAATCAATGATGGTGTTGTTGATGCCAATACAGTGAGACCTAAATTCATCTTTTCGGGATCAAGTTCTACAAACAATCAAGTGAATACTCAAACAACTTCTAGACCACGAAGGAAGTACACCCCATTTGGAGAACCACTTGAATCAGTCTTCAAAAAGCTTGTGGCAAACAAAGTGATCACAGTTCCAGATTTTCCTCCATATGAACCAAAGGTCAAACCAAATTGGTGGAATGATGATGAGTATTGTGAATTTCATAAAAGCAAGGGTCATAAGACAGGAAATTGCCATCGACTGAAGAACATTGTGCAAGATCTCATTGATAGAGGTGACATTGAGATTGAGGGACACTCATCCAATCAAGAACATGAGATGTTTAAGGAACCATTCCCAAAGCATGACAAGGGAAAAGCCAAAGTCACAGATGATCAAGCCAACTATACTAAAGCACCTTACAACTATGACTCAACTATCAATCATATCTCGTTGGACAATCATATCTCTACTATTACCATCAAGAACAAAAACCCTGACAATCCTCCTCAGAGACCCAAGATTGTCCTAAGAGGTGTTGGATCTTCTTCCGAACCTACCTCTGAATGTCATGTTACAACTCATCAAGGTAAAATTACGTTGCCAGGTGCCTCCACTAAAAATACCACTTCTTCATCAACCAAGCCTAAGTATGACCTTGTAGAACAGTTAGGGAAGACACCCGCGCTCATTTCCATCCTTGAGCTCTTACGCATATCCCCTTCTCATAAAGCTATTCTTGACAAAATATTGAGAGACACCACCATTCCTACTGATCTGAACGTGGACCAGTTTCAAGCCATGGTGGGATACCTTTCCATTCCACATTATCTTACATTCATAGAAGCCGATCACGCCTCCGTAAGTCAGCCACATAATGCACCTTTACATGTTGAAGCCTTCATACACAAACATCGAATAAAGCGAGTCCTGATAGATGGAGGAGCTGGTCTAAACATTTGTACATTGAGCACTATTAAGCAATTGGGATATTCTGACAAAGCTGTGAATTCTACAAACAAAATTACTATCAAAGCATATGATGATGAAGAGCGTTCATCCAAGGGTACAGTCACCTTACCTCTCAGAGTTGGGCCAGTTACAAAGGATGTAGTTTTTCAAGTCCTAGACCTGGATCTCACATACAATATATTGCTAGGACGTCCATGGATTCATGAGATGAGAGCAATACCATCTACATATCATCGATGTATCAAGTTTCCACACAATGGAGTTGAAGTGACCGTCAAAGCAGATCCAAATCCATTCATATATTGCAACAATCTGCGATCTAGATCAGAAATAACAATTCCAGCTAATCGAGAAGCTGTTCCATCTTCAGCATATGTGGATCCAGAATCCTTAAAGGCTTCTACATCAAAGTAAACAGAGCTAAAAGAAAAGTTAAAGATTAAAGACATGGGATGTGGTGAGTATATCTTTCATGTTGATCAACTCCCACTATCTCCTAAGGTATTCAGTCAACAGGAACAATCTACAAGCAATATGCAAAACCAAGGAATTGGGTGTGAACTACTTAGTGTTGTGGCTACTAAGTCTGAATGCAAATCTCCTCTAGTGGTGCAAGCATCTCTTGATATCAATAGTCCTAAGAGTGGTTCCAACAAAGAATCTATTGAGTGTATCGCCAACCCTCTGGAGAACTCACATAGCTTTACCATATCATCCACTCATTCCATTTCCACTTCACTTCCAAACTTGGATCAACAAGAATCACAAAAGCCCTCACTCATTGGGGATCAAAAATCAAGTGTTGAAAAGAAAAATCTAAAAGTCAATAATAAAGAAAAGTCATTTAGTCCAAATCAAAATCAAAGCTACTGGAATCTGCAAAAATCAAAGTAAAGGATAAAAATCCTATGAAGAAAAAAGAGAAAGAGTTGATCTCCCCTAATATCAAAATAACTGGGGGCAAAAGTTCTACAATTTTAAGTCAAAAAGATTACTTGTTGATCCTAAGTCTCCATCATGCTATCCTACTTTCACTTCTCTTCGCAATCATAAGCCTTCATCACTCATCTACTTGCTCCACACATCCATCCCCTTTTGGTGATACATCACGAACCTTTAATGGAGCTTCTTCGAAGGACTTTGCTATCAGTGATGCCCAAACTTCTTCAGGTGACACGCATACGAGCCTGTGTAGTCCACACACTAGTAATTCTATCTCAATTCCTTTATCAAAGAAGACAGACACTCAAGCTACACATCATTCAGTCAAGGAACAACACAACTATAATCACAAAGTCAAGCCTCGCACATTTGAAGTAGGTGACTTGGTTCTCAGAGAAAATCCCAAGAATCAGCAAGACAGAGAGAAGAAGGGCAAGTTCGAACCAAATTGGCTTGGTCCTTACATCATTACAACAACATATGGATCTGGGGCATATCAGCTCTCAACTACAGAAGGTGAACCTTTGGAGGATCCTATCAACAGCATGCACCTTTGCAGGTTCTACACATAGCTCTTCGGAATATCCTAATTCAAAAATACAAAAAAAATCAAAAATACAAAAAAATTATAAAAATAAAATAAAAAATTGAAAAATCCAAAAAAGTAAAGAGAAATAATTTCGTCCAACGGTGAAAACCACTTCAGTGGTGCCCTAGGCAAGTACCATGGTGAAAATTGGGTTCCCAGCGCCATGCGTAGAGACTTTGCTCCTCCCTCCTTTAGGATCCACTTTCATCCTTTCACTATTGCACACACTCACAACCTATTCACTCATAATAAACTTACCCATTCCCATCATGGCTTGTTATTGATCTACCCAAGATTGGTTAGCCATTCATAATAAACCTCCCTTTTCATCCCTTTCCATCCATAATAAACCAGATCCTATCTGTGGCTAAGGCAATTCCTACGTCTAGTGATGGGTGTGGAACTGAGAACATCACATGTTTCGAGGAGTACAATTTCTTCCAGCTTTCTTCAGTCTATTCACACACAATCCGCAATAAAGCATCATTTGCATCACAGATCCGCAATAAAGTTTCATCTTCTCCACAATAAAGTATCAGCTTCATGAATTCAGTCAGTTTCAGATGAGACACAACAGCAACAATGGGCTTCAACAAATCAAATATTTCAACAGACTCAGACAACATTATGGTTCAGTGCTATCTATCCTTTTTGTGAAAGTAAACATTGTGAGCACAATCAAATAAGACTTATACAAGTGACAAGAGACACTAAACTTGAGGACTACAGTGGATGTTGGTGTCAAGTCTTGGTTTTCTTTTGATTTCATCTTTTTGGTGACATGTCTTTTAGCTTTTCTGGGATGTCTCTGACTAGAGATTCTATCTCCAGGATGTCTTTGACTAGAAAGGCGAGGATGGGGTATCGTCACCTATTTTTGTTTGTTGTCTGTGGATTGTCTTTTAGTAATGCTATGACTTGTCCAAGGATATGAGGACACTATGAGTCTAGTGTGAACTGGGGCATTCCTTGTTTGTGACTGTCTTATCTCCATGCAAACAGGTACAATGGCTTTCTGGGTCGAACATATGCCTCGATTGTCATAACCTATTTTGCCATAATAAAGCTCAATGATGATAACGCACAAGAAGCTCTTTCACTTTCATATCTTCTATCTTTCATCCCCCTTTCTTGATTGACTTCCATCGTCCTTCTCGAGTCCGCGTAGCCTGCTATCACATGACTGAGTATAATGACACACCAAAAACATTTGCATTTCATGTAGCTGCACCTGCATTACCACATATAAGCATTCCATACATACATATAGATATCACAATTGCATCACATCTTGCACACAACACCTGTTAGCACAATTTACATTTGCATTATCATATTCATCTGCATCACATACATTCACATTTGCATCATGCATCACATATACAACATAAAAGAACAAAAATATATTGCATCATATATATATTTGCATCCATATCATAAGCATCACATAAGAACATCTCATCACATAGGTACACATGCATATAGCTGCCGCAAAAATGAATCATCTCATCTATATATAAAGTGTCATGATACAATGATGTCAAAAATCATATGGCTACAATCACCTGCAGGTGTCTACAATATAAAAAATGGTACAAATACTGATACAAGAGAGCCCTCTATGGCTATGATGAACTCCCTCCCTCGGAGCCGCCTGGCCTCGACGGAATCTGAGCCCTGGAAGGACCCGCTCCAGGATCACCCTGCTTGTCTAGTGGTGGTGGAGGACCCATGACCCCACCACTCGATGCCTGTCTCCTCCGGCTCCCTCCCGTAGCTGTCGCTGTCCGTGATGGTCTATGGAAGCTCCTCGCCCGCTGATCTGCTGGCACGACACCATAATACAGGTCCCTCCAGTAGGTAATCTCCTCTCCGGCTTGCAGGACATATGCGTAGCCTGCTCCTGTGTCCTCCACCGCCTGCCTCCCTACCTCAGCGCTGTCTCAACCTCCGTGTAGCACTGAATCGCCTGATCCCTCTCCCACTCAGTATCCCTGAGCCTGGTCCTGAGTCAGTCCCTCTCCCTCTCCAGATCTTGGATCTCATCTACCTGGCCTTGGCAGATCTCCCTGAGCTCAATCAGTTCATCCTCCTCTGGATCCCCACCCTCTGCCTCTGCCTGTGGCTCTCCCTCTGCGGGTGCCTGCCCCTGTACCTGTATCGGTGCCTGAACGGGTACCTGTCTCGGTACATGCCTAGGTCCCTGTACCTATCTCTGTCCCTGCACCTATCCCTGTACCTATCCCTGTCTCTGTCCTTGTACTCTATGACCCTATGTTGCTGGTACCTGTAGGGGCAATCCACCGCGACCCCTCACCACCTGGGCCTATCCCTCCTGTCCACCCTCCCTCCGAGGTGCCACTCTCCTCTCCCCAACTACTCCCCTCCACCTCCGTTGGCCTCGACCTCCATCACCCCCACCACCATCATCATCATCCCCTCCTCCATCTCCCTCCAATAGCTCTCCTGGATCTGTCAATCGAGGGAATGGATGCTCGACCCAATATGTTGCCTACTCTGCATCCATCCCAGCATCCTCAATCTCTGGCCACATATCCCAGGGTAGGGGTACCATCTCTGCCAGCTGTGTCAGGGCCTGATCATATGACAATAAAGGCCCGAACTGGGCCTGATCCCTAACTGTATGGGCATACATACCCGAGCCTTGTGGCATCCTCTGGATCCTGCCATACTGCCTGCATACTCTATCCACCAGCTGTCTCTCCAATATATAGGGCATCCGCCCAATCAGATACCTGCTCCGGAAGGTGTAAGGCAGCTCCACTGCATCATCCTCCCACTCCTCACATCCCAGATACAGCCTCTAGATGACTACGTCAATATCATCTATCACTCACCGCCAATACTCTAGCCTGCCAATCCGAGGCTACGAAGTGATCATGTCATACAGATGAACAAAACTCCGGTCCATGACCTCTCCCTCTGAAATGTATCGACCGCGTGATAGGCAAATGCTCGTATGCCCAAACCTGCAATAGTGTCACTCCATAGCCCAATCCCACTGATCCATGGTATACAAACTGGTGTAGCTCATAATATAGGTGGGCCAACACACATGGACCCCACGCATATCTCATGTGCTGCATCACCAGTGTCTCCAGTGCTCCTCCCCAGCCCACTGCCAACCCCCGTGTCACCCTGTCCGAACATAGGAACCCACTGATAGCTCCTCCAATCACAGCTGGCAAAGCTAACCCTGTCGCGGTCATGGTATCCCATGCCACATGTCCTGCTCTCATCTCTAGGCCGGGATCCTGAAACACCCGTCTCAAAGCCTCTCTGTCTTCGTCGCGATCATATGGAATCAGATCTCCATCAATCGGTATATGTAGAATCCTGTAAACATCCTCAAGGGTGACTGTCATCTCCCCCATCGACAAATGAAATGTGCAAGTCTCTGAATGCCATCTCTCGGCCAACGCAGTCAGCAAACCCATGTTTGCCCGAAACTCAGGCGCATACAGCACATGTCTCAATCCCATCTCCTCAATGGCAGCTCTATCCTGAAATGACAACTTCGGTCGCAACCTCTGTGTTGATGGGAATCTCTCCCGTGACTCTAACATAGGCAAATACTCCTACAGTCAAGCAAATCAATCATGTCAGTCATGGTGGCATTCACTGTTTATCACAAAATGCTACTTTTTATCTAAATGCATATGGCTATCTATCCTAGTGACACTCACTGTTCATCACAAAGTGTTGTTATCTATCTTAGTAGTGCTCCCTGTTCATCACAAAGTACTACGTGTGTGACACTCCCTGTTCATCACAAAGTGTTACTCACATTTGCAGTCCCTATTCATCACAAAGTGCTGCTCATACTTTGGGTACTCCCTGTTCATCACAAAGTACTCTATCTTGGTGCTCCCTATTCATCACAAAGTGCCTTGATCTATCCTAGTCTACCTAGAGGACCTGCTTGAGTGTATCCTCTCAACAGCTTATCCAATCGACAGCGTATGTTCATCACAGAACTACTGATTTGACCTAGAAGACAAAACCTTGCATTTTTTAGACATAAACGCGTTTCTAACTCACAAACGCGCCTATTGACTGCACAAGCGTGCCTAAACAACACAGACGTGCCTGTTTGACATAAACGTGCCTATACTGTTCACAAACGCGACTTTGCAACATAAACGCCCTTGGAGAACGTAGACGCACCCGCATCTGGCACAAACGCGGTTTCAGACACAAACGTGCCTGGCACCGACACAGATGCGCTAACACCAACGCAGACGCGGTTTCCCATTTTTTGCATTTTTTGCATCCTACTTCTAAGCGCATTTATTGCCCTATCTACCATGCATTAATGACAAAAGCAAATGCATCAAAGCACAAGGAGGTTTGGTGGTACTTATCGGCTCTCCTGCCTCTACTGGTCTCTAAAATCGGCGAACACGGTTGAATCTGTGTACGAAAGCCATCATTGCTGACTGTTGCTGGTCTTTTTCTCGCTCTGCACTATGATCTCGTGAGGGTATAGATGACAATGAGGATGTCTTTTGCCCGTGGTTTGTCTTATAGCCTACCCTAGCCTTGGCCTTCGTTTCCCGAGTCAGTCTTCTTCATCCCGTGACTCTGTCACTTTATCCGGTCAATCCATTCTAGCCTTTCTTTCTTATCGAGAGATTATCTGTAATCTTTTCAGACATTTTCATCCAATCTCTCGAGGGGGCATATCATTCCCATCCTGGGGCAACTCTGTATTAGTTCATCTTATCTTCTTTGAAACAACGCGACAAGCCGCATTGTCTCAAAGAGGGGCAAAATGTAGACACCTAAAATTGTCCAGTTTAATTAAATAAATATTTTATTTATTTAATTATCTAAGCTTAATTCTTCTATTAATTAAATAAATCTGTATTTATTTAATTAATTCATTTATCCTCTTCTAGCCTTATTTCTCATTTAAATAAATACATTTATTTATTTAAATTATCCTTTTCCTAAATTAAATAAATATTTTTATTTATTTAATTATCCTACTTCTTCTATTAATTAAATAAATCTTTATTTATTTAATTAATTCATTAACCTTTTCTACACATGACACATGTCATTCATCTCTTAATTCCTACACTACCTACCTCTTTCATTATTTTGGTATTTCTTTTACCTACCCTCTAATCCTAGCCGACCTCCTTTTTACACCTCTCAATCTTATCCCTACATTTCATATTGTGTCTTCTATTTGAGGAGATGCCTTCTTCATTGTCAAACCCTAATCACTCATGCTAATGATCATTTTAACTACACTACGATCTTACTTGCAACCACATTCCGTTCTTTGTTGAGCTCTTGTGCATATAAAAATCTGAGAGCAAATATATCAAGCAAGATCAATGGAGATAGGAAGAATGGAGATCAAAACCCTATTGGACATGTGATGGTATAATCTTTGTGATTTCATGTGATTTGCATTGTCTTAGGTAATCTTCATATGTTATGGTGGATCTTTGTTGATTGTTAGGCTAGGGTTTTGTGGTTGGATTCATTTAGCCTTTCAATATTGTTATTATTGTTGTCCATTTTCACCATATACAGGTGCAAATGTAGTCACATAAATCTGTCCACTTAGTTAAATGAATATTTACTATTTATTTGATTATTTAACCACTAGTCATCAGTTAATTAAATTAATATTTAATTAATTTATTTTTAAACTCTTCTTCTATTAACTAAATTAATTATCCAATTTATTTAAATTAATTCATAAAAACCACATCTCGAATCAATTAAATGAATAAAACATATTTATTTAATTTAACCCCCTTTCCTCTTTTAAATAAATAAATAAATATTTATTTAAATCACTAAACTACATCCTCCACTTGCATTTTCCTACAAATGCAAGCTACACCTATTTTGTTGAAATAAAGTAATTTATTTTAATTAAAATCCTATTTTCCCTCACCCACTAGACTCTTCTAACCAATTCTAGATTCTTCTAATCCATTCTAAATTAGCCTAATCCCATCCCCTAATTATTGTCACATTCCTAAGCAACTTGGAGTCACTTCTCAAAGCCTCAAAGTCTTTGAAAAGCATTAAAAGTTTTATGTCTCCAACAAATTAACCCCCAAAGTCTTCCAAACCCTTAATGGTTCTTACCCAGCCATTTATGGCTCTTTCATAACCATTAATGGTTAAACTCAACTCACCCACATGGTTAGAGACTTTATCTCTAACTCAGCCCCCATTTAACCCATATGTCTCTTCAGGCATTCATTGCTTTGACCATGGTTATCCTCACTAACTCTTGCACAAGAGTTTAAACATTGGATAAAGGCATTATTAATTGGATAAAGACTTTATTCATTCAACTCAACCTAAACCTTAACTCCTAAGGTAACCCTCAAGTCATCTCAAGCATTTAATTCTTCTTTCATCTCCTCTCAAGCCATCTCATGTTGACATTTGTCATCCTAGGATTGGGTTGAAAGCCCTCACATGGATCACAAACCCATCAATCTTGACCCTTGCTAAGATTACTCAATCTTGGACATCCATTGCTCTATTTTTCCTATAAATAGAGCCCATTCCTTCATATTCTAGATCCAAAAATCTTGTATGCATCTCAGTTATAGTGAAATTTGAGAGAGCATTTTAGGAATATCTAATCTAAATTGTTATTTTTGGTTAAAATCAATATATTAAAATCAATATAGATTAATTATCTATTTTCTCATATCTAGTTTGCTTGCATTTGCAGTCTTTTTAATCATTTTCATAAATCTTGAACCTCCATAAGACATCCATAAAAGTGCAAAAAGTTGCTGAGAGCTACACTCATTTGGAACTTTTAGAGGAGGAACAAGGGAGGAGCAACTATGAGTATGTTGGCAAGCATTTGGGAGTGTTTTGTTTCTTTTCTGTGTTTTTGTATGCTTTCCATTAAATGTTTGATATCTCTCTTGATATGCTTGTTTAGTATTGTAGTTTCCTTCGTATTTCATTTATGATTGATATTAACACTAACGTTTGATTCTTGAGTTTTGTGTTGTGTTTCCTAACATCCTCTTTGTAGTGCATTAGTTACTAACGATTAGTGGTCCCAGGTTTTTTACTATGAGGGTATCACCTTTTGATGTAATAATTAATTTTATATTGGAAATGTTATAGAGTCTTCTAGCCACTCTAGCCCTTCATCCCAATCAAATTGTTGGTGATAGAATGATAGGCATGGGGATTTTGCCATTCCACTATTGGAGTTACTTCTAGGTTCTCCTCCTATAAATGTCATGCCTTGCAGCTTAGTTAAATCTATTGTAGATAATGTTCCTATTGATGTTATACCTATTTCTATTATGCCCTTTGTAAACAATAACGTCGATTGTGAGTAATGCCTGTGCTATGAAAAATTCAATTATCCCTTGAAATATTCCTTAGTGTATTGAAAGTAGTTTATTTTCCAAAGCCTTTGATTTGGATAGCTTCCCTTTGGGTGATTTTTTTTTAAATATGAATCATGTTCATAGGATGCAATTAGATGCCCCTCAAGTTTTTTTTTTCTTGAAAATCAAAAAGTGTTAGATGAGTTTGTGGTGTCATTTTTATGCTTATTTTGATGACTACTTTTGTGCAACTATATTTTATTTAACATTTTTGTTCTTTGAGAGATTCCTTATCTTATCCTTTAATGAATTTATTGTAAAAGGTTCGGTGAACTTTTAAACCCCATTTTACTCTATCCAATTCAAAACATTCTTGAAATGTCAATGAACTAAAAAATAATAACCCTTGTTATTCTTTAGTAAGTAGGTTTAAATTTAGTATGACTTTGTCTTCTCCTTCATCCTTGTATCAGCCCCATTTATAAGATAAAAACAATTAATCTATTGCATGCCCAACAACTTTTTTGTTGGCATGCTTTTTTACAAGCTTCTCCTCCTGAAGGGTTTGAGGATCTAGTTGAAAAGTTCTTACATGTTTGCAATGGGCTACCATTGTCTCTCAACGTAATTGGGTGACAACTTTATGGTAATTCCAGAAAAGAATATTGGGAGTCTTAATTGCACAAAATTTCCAAAATATTGCCCAACTACATTTCAGAGAGGCCGAAAGTTAGCTATGATGCATTAGATAAGGAAGAGAAACATATATTCCTGGAGACCACTTATTTGTTTGTTGGAATGGAGAAAACTTTAGCCCTTGTAATCTGGAACTGATTAGGGCGGAGTGGTCTGCATAGTTTGGAGACACTTGTAAATAAGAGTCTTGTTGAGATAGAAGAGGATAATTACATAAGAATACATGATAATCTAAGGGATTTGGGAAGAGAAATTGCATATCAACAATCACCTTACACTCTTTGCTTTCCCCCATAGTTTATGAATGCTCAAAAACAAGAAGAGGTCAGTTAGGCTTATAATTTTTTAATAATTGTATTAGTAATCATGGGAACTTGTCAATTTGGTTGATTGTTTTGTTCTACAAGTTCAACATATCGTAATACTTATGTCAATAGGGTGATGTTATAGTGAAATTGGACCTCCTATTGATTAACTAGTTGTGAATCAATATTTTTTTTCCTCAGAATCCCCTTTTCTCTTCTATAACTGAAAAATCCAAAAAAAGCTTTCTTTTCCATAAGCTGGTAAAAAAATTCTTCCTCCTCCAATTACATACTCAATAGATCTTAGAGATCCCCAACTTTTACTTGTTCAATAGATATGATATCTTATAACAGTTACAACAAAAGAATTGACTGGACCAACATCACTCCCTAAGAAAACAAACACTAACTACATAGCAAGATAATATCTTGCTTATCGATGGAAACTAATAATACATAAATATCTTGTTTATCGATGGGATCTAATGATCACCTAGTCAAATAAATAATTTGTACAAGTCAAAGGAGATAATTTTTTAGTAAAATGACCTTATTTAATACAAATACTCTAGAAAAAACATCTACCTCCGGCAAAACCACTGATGATCTCTATGGTATACTTGACATAATCCTTTGTCACCGGCTCTTGAAGCTAGCAGCAAATGGCAATTCTAGGGATTGAAAAGTCAGTCGACCTCATTCTCCCCGGCAAACTGGGTCGTTGCTTTTAAGGCGCCTGCGTCAGACCAGGGCCAAGAATTTTCAATAACAGTGTTTAGACTATTTCTGAGCTTTCTGCCCTATTTATAGCCCATTCTCATTATAGTCGGCACAATCCATTCCTCGACTCTAATATGAATTAGAGAAAACCATCTAAGTTGTTTGTATAAGTTATCTGACAAATGGTGGGTAGAGAAGGGCAGCAGCAGAAGTCCAGTGTTGGTGATGGCCTGCTTGATCCCACTCTCAAATCTGAGATACTCAGATACGCTGATTTTGCACGCATATGTTACAGTGTAATAAAAAATGATGAAATAGTTAAGGAGTCAAATAATTTGCGAGAACGCGGCTACGAAATTACGGATTATATTTTCTACAATGTTCGCTTGTGCACATCCTACTATCGACGCCCTATTGGCTTCATTGCCGTTTGCACTGACGAAAATGAAATAAGGAGAGTTGGAGGGCGTGATATAGTGGTTGCTTTTAGAGGGACCAGTAAACGACGAGAATGGATTCAAAATCTCAAAGACAAAGTAGTTCCTTGGCAAGACCTGCCTGGTCCAAGTTCAAAACCTGTCTTGGGAATATGTAAGGGATTTCTTGGGTATTATGAAGACAAAGGCGAATACAATTGTGATAGCAGCCCAAAAGACATTATTGAGCGTACGATTACAAGGTTAGTGGAAAAGTATAAAGGGGAAAGTTTGAGCATAATAATTTGTGGACACAGCTTGGGAGGTGCCCTCGCAACAATGAGCGCATATCATATCAAACTACTGCGGCCTTCAACACCCGTCACAGTCTTCACCTTCGCCTCTCCGCGGGTGGGTAATCGACCATTCGCCGATCATATGGAAGAGATTAGAGTCAAAGTGGTGCGTGTGGTAGTGAAAGGTGATTTGGTTACCAAGGTGCCAGGACTCATTTTGAACGAGAATGCACACAATCGAGTGGCACGGCTTGAAGGACAAAAGTTTGTTGGACAGTGGGCATACTGTCATGTGGGCACAAAGATTCGGCTGGATCCTTCCTCCTCCCCCGACTTGAGCTGGAAGGCTAGACTTTTTCATCGCCACAATTTAGAAACTTATCTCCACTTGCTCACCCGGTATACCACTTGCAGCAGCTAATATAAAATTTATTGTTGATTGATCTATGGCCTAACTTACATCATCTGTGAAGTCAATGAAATTATTTTTAAGAAGAATTTAAATATCATTTAAAGGTTTGACAATTCATATCTTTAAATTTCATATTGTTGCCGGAGTAAGACATTTAAAGCATGTATCCTGATTCCCATTTTGGGTGTAGTCTACTGCAATTGCTTCCATGATTCAAGCAGAAAAAGGAGTTCAATGTTTGAGGTTTTGTGCAGTAAATGAAATGCTCCATGGAATCGAGGATGTTTTCATAATAAATGAGGCATGAAAATTCCCTGTTTCAGGCCATGTGTTGCAAGAATTACCAAAGTGCTCCAAGATTATAATGGCAAAGGATCAATTTTGTGGGGTCCAGTGATTGGGACACTATTTTCAAGTTACTGCGCTAGTCCATTGTGTCTCCAATTCCTTAGGGGATTTTGGGTCCTAAATATCATATTTCTTCACATTCCTTGTAAAGAAAAACGGAAAAAGAAAACCATAATATATTAATATGTAGGTAAAGATGCTTTATCCTTCAAAAGACAACAATCAGTCTTAACTAAATAGAACGTAGCTCAGATTGACTATATCAGCAATAAGAGAGAAACAGAAACAAAGTAATGTCCATTGTTTCATTTCCTTAAAAAATAAAAAAATTACAATGCCAAACTTCTGCACGACACGCTCCATCCTAAATCAAAAACTCTGTCCCTTCGAAATGCCTCTACAACCCCACAAAAAGGAAAGAGAAAACTAAAAATATTGTTTATTGATCCAAGTCCTAAATTATATCATGTATAAAGTTAATGAAATTATATTGAAGCAGAATTTAAACATCATGTAAAGGTTAACAAGTCATATCATTGAATTTTGCATTGTGGCTTGACTAATACTTTTAAAGCATGCATCTCTATTCCCATTTTGGGTGTACCCTATTACAATTTCTTTCATGAATCAAGCACAAAAGAAGTTCAATGTTTGAGGTTTTATGTAGCAATTAAAATACTTTGAGGATTAAAGATCACTTCATCATATATCAAACATGAAAATTCCCAGTTTCAAGTCATATGGTTCAAGAATTCCTAAATTGCTGCAAGAGAGGAAAATGATGCAATATGAAAACAAACACCTATCTTTAAAATTCAAAATTCAAAACACAAACACAAACAAAGTCTCTTTGTTAGAAATAAATTCTCAGATTGCAACAGTATGTTTGAAAGGCATAGGAATAGGTGATCCACATTTTAAGATATAAATTGACTTATTTACACACATCACATTAAAGGGAGAATAGACCCAAAATATCCAACCTCAATCCTATTGAGAATAGGGCTAAATGTAGATTGCATTCTATTCCCCTTTTGATTAGTTGAGGATGCAATTAAAATGATTTAATTTGAAAGCTAGATCTAGTGTAAATAATGAGAATTTGACATAATAATAGAAACAACAAGGTACATGTGTAACATGCAAAAATAAAGTTAATCTAAGTAAAATAGATAGAGACGTACCCGTGACAACAAATTTGGCTCAAAACTACAAGACCGAGAGGCAAACATAGAATTTTTCCTCCAACCATCAAATGCCAAAAAAACAAGAAACTTTCAAAATCTAAATGTCACTCAGAACCTTTTCCCAAAAGCTCATCAAAAATTTACAAGACCAAGAGGTAATTATCGACCAAGTCCACTTTTTACCCCTACAAAAGTCAAATCTGGTCATCATTGAATTCTCTGTCGGAATCTTCGCATGTGGTTCTTGAGTCTATCACCTACACACAAAAATAAGGAAAATGTTGTGTTTTATAGAGGTTTCCCTAGGTCAAACACCAAGTTTGGCATTAACCCTTGAATTGAATCAAAATTGAACTTGAAATATTGAAGTAAATGCCAAATGATATTAACTCAGATTTGTTGCAATTAATAATAGATGGTGATGCAATGCTCTTTGAATATAATCACAAGTGTTCATGCAATAACATGACTTGACATGACATGAACATGATGTTGGCATGTTGGTATAATTGATAGAGATGATAATGTACCAGTAAAGGATGATGATGATATATTGATAGACTGTTGGTGATGATATATTGATGGACTGTTGGTGATGATATAATTATGATATGATGCTTTATGATCAATTATTTGTGTTGTCATTGATGGCAACCATGTTTGTTTATGTTTGGTATATCATCTAAGTTATCTAGGCCTAACTGGTAATGGATTGTTTGCTAAGTTGCAGTCAACCGGTAAGTAGGAACAGAGAAGGAGATGGTTGTGGTAGAGATGCGTGTTGAGTTAGGTGTTGTGTTTTGGAATGTATGTCATTATAACGAGTCTATGACTGGTACTGCATCATGTTTGGAGAACCAAAAGTCATGTTTGTAATTGATTGTTGTTTATTTAGTGCAAGGTTTGAGAACCGGTGTCAAGATCTTTAACCAATGATGTTTTATGGTTTGGTGGTGAATCTTTTCATGATCTTATCTTTGTGGTGACATGTCAGAATCTGTGTGAAGTGATAAGATATTGTTTGAGCATGATCAAGGAGCAAATTTCTTGTGAAACAATGAAGTGCTTAGCAGAATGTGTTAAGAGTTTGACAACTTATCATATCGATGTGCGGTGATGTGTTATGATCATTCAACAGTTATAACTGTCTTAAAATTTATTGTAATAATTTGTAATGATTTGTAATGAACTGATAGGATCTAAATTATAAATTCTATGTATTTTGAATGTTGTTAGGGTTATGTAACCGACCTAGTTGAAAAGTGTATTTAGGTCGAGTTTGAGAAGAGATTTTGTGTCGGTGATCAAAGAAGGAGAGTGTGTCAAACCAAATTGAGATGTCTGCATGTGTGAAGTAGATTGGAGCTAAAATGGATCTATACTAGCAAGCAGAGAGTGTTGTGATCAAGTCATTTACCTGTTGTTCCCTAACAGTTACAATAGTATTAAAATCCCTTAACTGGGTAGGTCCTAACAAGTCTGATATTGTAAATCCCTTCATCGGATGGCTCATTAACTTGAGTTTAAATCCTTTAGCAAAGTTACTCCTAAGAGGGCAGAGCTCCTAATAGGGCTGAGGTTAAAATCCCTTTACCGGGTGACTCCTAACAGGGTTTTCTCTTAACCGAGTATTATTGTAAAGCTCCTAACTAGACTAAGCATTTAACAGGGCACATTCCAAAAGAGTGCAAATTTTATGGGTACCAATTCTCACCATGGTTTTTCCCACCACGGTGGGAATTATCGACCTAGTCCACTTTTTGCCCCTACAAAAGTCAAATTTGGTCGTTGTTGAATTCTTTGTCAGAATCTTCACTTGTGGTTCTTGAATCCATTATCTACACACAAAAAGAAGGGAAATGATATTGTTTATAGAGGTTTTCCTAGGTCAAACCCCAGTTTTGGCATTAACCCTTGAATTGAATCAAAATTAAACTTGAAATTTTGAAGTAAATTCCAAATGATATTAGCTCATTTTTTTTGCAATTAATAATTGATGGTGATGCAATGCTCTTTGAATATAATCACAATTGTTGATGCAATAACATGACATGAACATGAATGACCTAATCAAACACAATCACTTGCATGAATATTGATGTAGATTTTCTACTCCATGATGTTGAAATGCTTGAAGAATATGGTGGAATAAAATGTTGCCTTAAATTATTGAAGATGTTTGATGTCGCTTGATGTGGAGGCACGAATGATGGATGTAGATGAAGTTAACAAAATGAATAAAAAATATTCTTCCAAGGTAATTTACTAATTATGCCGACCTCCAATGGTCAAATTGAGACACCAAGAACCAAAATCACTAGGGAGGGGAAGCGCACTAACACATTTAAATTGGGTCCTACTTAAGGAGGACCAAGACACTGCAAGTGTCATGGTCCTAGAATGAGATTCCCTAGGTGCTATATACCACCAAAAATAAAGAAAATGAGTAGCAAAGAAGAGTGCACAGCCTAAGGCACAATTTCCATTCTTCGTGCAAAATATTACATCATATTAGAGGTAAAAAGAGTTGAAAATGAACCTAGGGGAGAGCAATGATGGACACACAAAATTAGGGGCACAAAAGGTGGTATAAATTGTGTAGGGTTACAATTTATGATGCTACATCTAACACCCACTTTAGTGGGAGTATGTTCCTACGTGCATACTCATGATAAAGTAGTATAATGAGAAAGGGAGAGATATGAGCAACTGAGAGCACTCTCACAAAGAGATAAGACATCACTAAATTGAAGAGAACAAGCCCCCAAGCCTAGGATTTTAACTCATATAATCATATATGCAAAGACACACAAAACTAGAAAAAAAAAAAAAAAAATTCAAAAAAAAACTCACATGAAAGACATACAAAAAGACATGAAAGAAGTTAGTACTAAAAACAAAGGTTCCAAGTCAAATGGTTGAAGAGACTTTGATATAAAATGTCTTAACCACTAATATCATTCTCAAAATGCTATTTCAAGAGAACAAGTGGTTTCATGGAAAGAGAAAGAGCATGCATCAAGTGATGAAATAAGAAACCATGATACAACTAATAAATTGTGTTATGTTGGGGAATCATGAAAAGAAAGGAACATGAATTGTATGGGCTAGAAAATTGTGTTATGCTAGGTGATCCATATGAGGACACAAATTCTACAAGACAACAAAGTGTGTTATATTGTGTGATCCATAAGGAGATTCAAAAGGTCTCAAAAGTTATGTTATACTAGTCAACTCATTCTACAAAACAAAAAGAGAGTCAAAAGGTCTAGCAAGTTGTGTTTGCTAGTCAAGTCATACTACAAAACAAAAAAGAAGAGTCAAAAGGTATAGCAAGTGGTGTTATGCTAATCTTGAATCATCTTCCAAAAGGAAAAGGAAGAGTAAAAAGGTTTAGAAAATTGTGTTATGGTTGTCAACTCATTCGACAAAATAGTAAAAAATATAACCAAACAAAGCATTGTTTATAAGGAAATCTGCAACATAAATTTGAAAAGCATAACCAAGCAAATCATTGTATACACGGAATTCTGCAAATTAAATAAGGATAAACAAGTACCATTGTATGTAAGGAAATCTACAACAAAAATTTGAAAAAGATAACCAAACAAAGCATTATATGCAAGAAAATCCACAACTTGAATTTAAAAAGGATAACCAAGCATTGTATCTAAGGAAATTTGCAACTTAAATAACAAGGAGGAAACACATGTATGCCTCCTCAACCTCTCCCTCCCTGGGCTACACCCCTCCCCCCTGCCACCTTATATGTCAAAATAGCTCTATGTTGATGTCTAAAGGTATAAATTAGAGACAAGGATAAACACCTTCATCAACAAGGAGATATCCTTTTAAAAGAAAGAATGTACATATGTCCAAGCCAAAGAGGCATAACACTTATGAGCAAGGAAAAGATAGCTATAAAAATATATCTTGCACAAGTGTAAAGTGATCTTTTTGATGGATGCATAGTGAAAGGAGGAAGATATCTTTGCCAAAATATTTTGTACCCCAAAAAGGAGATGAGATCTTTAATAAAGATGACATCTTTGAAAAGGGAAGGAAACTAAGAATGCTCACCTTCCCCATTGCTGGGAAAAATGGATTCTTAGTGAAGGAATGCACACATTCACTAAGCATATGGACTTAGATTTGGTCAAGGCTCATCTAGCTAAGATTGGTACTAAAAGTTACTAACAATTAGTGGTCCTGGGTTTTTTACTATGAGGGTATCACCTTTTGATGTAATAATTAATTTTATATTAGACATGGTATAGAGTCTTCTAGCCACTCTAGCCCTTCATCCCAATCAAATTGTTGCTGATTTCACCATTAGAGTCATGGGGATTTCACCATTCCACTATTAAAGTCACTTCTAGGTTCTCCTCCTATGAATTCCATGCCTCGAAGCTTAGTTAAATATATTGTAGATAATGTTCCTAAATTGATGTTATACCTATTTATATTATGCACTTTATAAACAATAACTTTTTTTGTGAGTAATGCCTGTGCTATGACAAATTCAATTATCCCTTTAAATATTCCTTAGTGTGTTGAAAGTAGTTTATTTTCCAAAGCCTTTGATTTGGATAGTTTCCCTTTGGGTGATCTTTTTAAATATGAATCATGTTCATAGGATGCAATCAGATGGCCCTCAAGTTTTTTTTTTCTTGAAATTCAAAAAGTGTTAGATGAGTTTTTGGTGTCATTTTTATGCTTATTTTGATGACTAATTTTCTGCAACTATATTTTATTTAACATTTTTGTTCTTTGAGAGATTCCTTATCTTTTCCTTTAATGAATTTATTGTAAAAGGTTCGGTGAACTTTTAAAACCCTTTTTACCTTATCCAATTTAAGACATTCTTGAAATGCAATTGAACTAAAAAATAATAGCCCTTGTTATTCTTTAGTAAGTAGGTTTAAATTTAGTATGGCTATGTCTTCTCCTTCATCCTTGTACCATCTCCCCCTTAAGAAAAATATATATAGATCTTTATCATCATCTTTTATTACTACTCTAAAAACCTATTTGCATCATTATTTTTATGATTATTTAGGGTGGGACAAAACTCCTTTATAAACATGACTATTGGTATGTTCTCTACCTCTTACAATGTTTTTAAGAATGCCCTTTTGTGACAACCCATCCAATTATGCCCTTAGAGATGAGATAATTAAAAATAAATATTATTTCGCAGCTCATGATTTTTTCTATAATTTTCAAAAAACTTGTTATGGCTCTCTAAATCTAATTATTGGATTATAAAAACTTGGCACTCCTCCATGATTGAAATAGTGGATATCTAGCCTTATACAAAGGGTTTCATTATTTTATCCTTTGATTGCATTAACCATAATTTTATTTTATATGGTTTTTGTAGATATTTTATTAGAGTTCCATCTCACTCAAACCCTAGTTTTCCCTCTTCAATCATGATACAAAATAGTTGAACTTTTCATCTATTTTGGTTAAGCTTCATAATCTCTCACTCCAGCCTTTAAAGAATACGCGCTACTTACTATTGGAAATTTTTTTAATCAATGTTATTTCAAAGGAACCAATGACCATATAATGTGTACATACTACTTAAGCCTATATTCTTGTGGACTTGGACTTGGCTAAGGCACTTCTGACCATCAATGGTCCTAGTTTTTAATTATGGGAATATCCCCTTTTTATGTAATCATTAATTTTATATTAGACACATTATAAAGTCTTAAAGACACTACATCCCTTCGTCTCAATCAGCTTGTTGGTAGTAGAATGTTAGGTCTAGAGATTTAACTATTCCAATATTGGATTCACTTCTAAGTCTCTTCCTGTCAATGTCATGTCTAGTGACTTAGTAAATCTATTGTAGTTAATGTTCCCATTGATTTTCTACTTATTAGTACCATAACCTTTGGAAACAACAACTTGTGTGATGTGAGTAATGCCTGTGTTGTGACAAATTCAATTAGTCCTTATATTATTCTATAGTGTCTTGAAATTAGGTTGGTTGTCCCGCCTTTTGATTTAAATATCTCCCTTTAGATGTTATTTTTACAATACGAATCATGTTCACAAGACACAATAATTCACCTCAAGATTTTTATTTTCCTTGAAACTCAAAATATATTACATAAGTTTTTGTGGTGTGACTTTGATGCTTGTTTTAATTACTACTTGTGTGCAACTTCTTTTTGTTTATTGTTCTTGTTCTCTGGGAGATTTTTTATCTTATCCTTTGGGACATTTCTTTTAAAAGGGTTTGTTATATTTAAAAACCCTTTCTAACCTTATGAAATCCAATATATTCTTGGAATTTAAATGAACTAAATAAATTAATAGCCCTTGTTATTCTTTTATATCACCAATGTATACCTTATGGAACTTCCACGTGTCCTTTTCTAATTTGAATAAGAACTATAAGGTCATGTTAAAATAAATTAAATAAATAAATGTAACCTTTTCTATAAATTTTTCTTGCTTCCACCATTTCTTTAATTTAAATTCCAAATTTCAATTCTAGGAGTGGAGCCAAACTTACCATTAATTATATTTAATGGATGAAAATGAGGTACACTAATTTTTTAGAGAATTATAGAATTAAATCATTTTCTTTATAGATGAAAATCCAAATGTTTAACTAAATCCATAATCATCTCAAGTCTATAAGACTACTTAGTCATTAACATTTTAAATATATATATAATTTATTCTATATATTTTTCTATATTATTATAGATATGTGTTTACTTTATCTAGCCATTATGTATTTAAGTCTATTAACACTATTTAAAAAAAATTAATCAAAGAAAATTTCCTATTTCACAAATATACTCCTTACACATTTCTATTCTTATATTTATTAAAATGTATATTGTTTTTCCTTATATAGTACATTAATGAATTATATATGCATATATGATTGTATTTCTCAAAAGTATTATTTCTTCCTAATAAGACATGATTAGCAAAATAATTTCATAGCATGCATGCTCATAACCAATTACAGTATTTATAAGTTAAAAAGTAAATCAACTTTACAATAAAAATATATATGACTATTTAATTATTTAGATGGTGAGTCTCATAAATAAACTACATATCTTACATATATAGTAACAAATGAAAATCTAGCATTTATAAGGTGTCCATTTTATCATATCATTACACGAGACAATGTTTCTTTCAATCAAGATAAATTAGATAGAACATTAGAATTTAAAAAATGCATTAGAGAAACTATTTAAGTAAATTTAGTTGACATTTTTACAATTAGAGAATGTATGTTGCCTTTATATTTCAAAAATTATTGTTTCATATATTTACATCCTAGATAGTGGTAAAATTATAATTGATTGATTAAAAAAAATATTCCATTCTATAATACATATAAATATCTTAAAAAATCATCAAAATTATTGATATAATTTAAGAATCATTAGAAAAAACCATTAATTTTTGAAATATCTATTCTAGCTATTTAGAATAAGGTATGTAACTACACCTTATCATATCTAATTTTTTTTCTTTTATTCATTCATAGATGCAAATATAAACATCTATATTATTTGCTACATCAATATATGCAATCATACTTGAGGATCCTCCAAGATTACTATGAGCTCTAAAAACATTTCTATTTGTCTTACAAGTTAGGGTCTCAATAATAACAATACATACAATAACCCTTATTCACCTCTAAAATCTTTCCTTTATCAAGGGTAAATAGTTATGGGATTGATTAGGATTTTCATTATGTCATCCTTTACACCCTTGCATGAAGTTGAAAATTCATCAACCTCCCTTCATAGGAAAGTTACCCATCTATACATATAGTTAAAATACACCCTTTTGCAACATGTTGGCATATCTTTCTCATAACATAAATAATCTCTAGTTAATTCTTGGATGTGTAACTCAATGTGAATTTCTCCATACTCCAAAGCTTGCTCCCTTGTGGTTCCAAGTTTATCTCTTATATAAAAATCCAACCAAGAATCATTTCTAATTTGGCCTTTTGGTTCCTTCAATAGAAAATATGCTCAATTAGAACAAGGATACATTGCTTGTTATTCAACTATAAAATTCATATATAATTAGATAGGTTTAGCTAAGTTTGGTTAATATATACTTGAAAATCTTTGCAATCATCGATTAATTGACAATCCATTACGACATCATATTCAAACGTAGTAACCCTTTTCAAAATATCATTGGGAAGGACTATGTCAATCAAAAGAATTGGAAATAATGTGACCACGGGTACGATTGAAGAGTCAATGGAATTCTTTAAGTATTCATCTAAAGTAGGGTGATAGTCATTAACAATCCATTCTGCATCTTGAAATTTTGCCACAATAAGATCCATCCACTACAATACAAGATATATGAAATATAGTATAAGAATTATAAACATAAAAAGAGATTTTTATATTTTTATATTTCGACATCCAATGTTTGATGGATAAATTTGATCTAGTGACTTACATAAACTTGCATCCACTTGCGTGCATGTGGACCATTTATTTTCTCTGTCTCATCAGCTAATTCTATGTATGTTTCATGGAGAAATTGCAAACAAATTTGCATGTATTGAGGAAGACGACCCACCATAGACATATCCCAACTAAGTAGCATAATTAATTCATTTGTTATAGTAAAATGATAATCAAATAATAACTATGATTATCAATACATGGTTTCATAATTTATAGATAGAAATATAAATAAAAAGAACTAGAGTTACTTGATCAAGGTTGTCTTGAAATGTACAAGCTCGTGAATGGTTCCATAAGTGTAAAAAATGTCATCAATGAGAGTAACCATGACACCCAATTTTTAGCATATCCAACTCGAGTTAGAGAAAATTCAAATTCATACAATCTACATGCATATCCAAGATAATACTCCACATGTCGATGTTAGAAAAAACTAAATTTATTTACACTTGATTCACTCCACTATCTACATATTTGTATCACTGTATACATGTTGGTTCAATATAATGAACATTACTAGCAATGTATCATGACATAATGAATTATTTTATCAAGTTAAGTCAATTCCAATGTATAGATATATTACTTAGATATAATTTTGAGGTCAGTTTGATGTTGAGCTTGTAATATGTAGAAATTTCCAATATTGCTCCAACACTTCCAAAATATTTTTGCAAATTTCATTTGACACCCTTAAAGAAAGAATTGTATTAAATAGAATAAATTAGCTCGATTTTTCAATTTCCATCCACTCTTGAAGTTATGACTTTTAGCACCCAGGGGACCACAACGAAGGGCTCCAAAATAGAAAGGTAAGGAGGATAACCCACATTAAAGAAAAGGTTACCATCCGCGGCGAAGCATATCAGGCCCAAAATCTTAAAAAAATAGACCCCCTGAAAAAATAGAGACCCCCATCCTAAAAACAGAGCCACGCAATCGGATCGGCAGCATCTCCCAAAATGAGGGCAAACGTTGCAAAAGAAACCCCAAACACAGCCCACCTGCTCTACCCACGAACCAAACCAGCCGTATGGAAGAAAATCAGGCCGAATAAGATGTGTCTCCGCAAAAAGAGAGCCTCCAAAAGCAGGCTCAGTTGAGGAAAGAATAGGCGCCCTGAACACAGAAGGGAGACAGGCAAGAAAGCCCCCGCCAAGGATAGAAAAAATAGAGCAGAGAAAGGGAAAGGGGAAGTCCTCAGCACATCCCCCGCAACCCTTAACTTCATCTAAGACTCCGGCAACCCCTTCGCCAACAGCATCCTCCTGAGTCCTAGCCCAAGGCGCTCCCATCCAAACACTCCAACCGCAAAGCGGCCAGACCGCAGAGCACAGCCAACAACCAAGCGTAACCCAAGGGAAACGATCCACCCGTCATCGTCATCGTCCACTTTACCATCTCCACCATCAGAATCTCCTGAAACCCTCGCTCCCGCCTCACCTCCAGCTCGCCTCATTTCAAATGTTCTAGGTCCAAGTTGAAATCGTCTACTTGTTAATATCAATATTACGAAAAATTTATTCAACAACTTCATTAAAATCGAATACCATTACCTCTGTCAAAAGTTGGTTGTTCTCTCTTATGTTGTGGCTCTCTGCAAGTGTTTGTTGAAGGTAGCGAGAGGCAAATGATTTAGCCTCTTTCATTATTGTTTCTCCCGGAAAAGAAATCTATGTAGCTTGATATAAACTCAACACACTTCTTAACTGATTCTCACCTTCTTCACTGGGTGGCCTCAAAACAAATTGTCCATTTTCATCGCTAAAAAATTTGAATACCTCTGTTTCGATCAAAACAAAAGAAAATATCAAAAATCAAATCATAGCAGTTTTTCAATCTAGTGTTGGAACTGGACAGAAGATCAAACCTTGAGTTACATGATATCAATTGAAGCTAAGAACCCAAAATCCCAAAGCAGTGGTGTTGAGGTCTGAAATGGAATCTTTGCTCCCCCATGAAATACCATTTCCATCATTCCTATGCCTGTTTGAAAAGATACAATTAAAACGTTCATATTGAATGAAAATTTAGAGATTGCAAATGAAAAGCGGCACTAGATAGGGGCTGCTCTTAAACCCCACACACAGCAAAGTACTTACTTGTAAGTGTAGTCCAGAGTTGCTTCGATTTCTTTTTCAAAATATCGATGAATTCCTAATCGTTGGACAACGTCAACTAGGAACAACCTCTCAAGCAGGTCGTAAGGGGAGGCCCATTTATCACCATCTCCAACCAGGGGATAATGTTCACTTTTATTAGGATCAAAATAATAAAGATAAATAGTGGTTCATCTCATAATGTTTTAGCTCAATGATGATGTTGTTTTTGTGCTCACTAAAATTTAAGAACTATTGTAATCACAACTTGTGCCTTAGTTGATCCAAAAATTTATCTAAAAATAACAATGAAAATAAATAAATAATCGTCCACCCACCTCATATGGCGATGAAAGGGATTGCAGGAAATCGTCCTCCCAGACATTGGGATGATAGTTGCGTATCCTTCGATCCACCAAATTCTCATTATTTTCTTTCAACAGAGTTGAATTTTCACAAGCCATTCTTATCCTTTATACACTTAGGCTGCTGTTTTTTTAAGTACCAAACGCTTAAAATAGTTGAGTAGAGAGTGTGAGATTAAGAGTCCAATTAGATGTATTAAATGGGTAGAAGAGAAACAGATTCGCATCAACATTAAACCCCCGTGATCTTTTACGCATTTTTCGCAACATGTCTGGAAATACTGTAGAAATAATAGTTTGAATGCATGCATTTGTGTTCCTGATGTCGTAGGTTCAAATCTTAATCCTGCTTTTTTTAAAAATTTTGGTGATGTTCTTTTTATCATCCTGATGGCATAGGTTCAAATACTACAGAGCGTAATCTTGTTTTTTTTATTTTTGTTGATGTTCTTTTATCATCCTTACAGAATGTGTTCATGTTTTTTGCAATTTTTTCTGATGTTCTTTTATCAGAATATGGAATATTTTGTTACAAGTTGTTAAGATGACACTGTATTATTCTGTATTAATCTGATGCTGATTTTTTTTAATAATTTTTTCAATTAATTAAAAACATTATTTTCATGATAAAATCATTAATCATGGAGGACAACTCCATATCACCAAGAATCTTTTCTACCTTTATTTTCGAAAAAAGAGTTTGAAATGATTGACACTTCGTCTAAGATAATAGAAGATGATATCTTAATGGAAAAACCTATGAATGTTAAACATCTTAATGTTCTTTGTGTATTTGTTGTCTTAATTTTAAAGATTATGATGTCCCTTCATTAGGACATGGAATATTTTTTGATGAGGCTAAATTATGTATTAATCTGATGCTGACTTTTTTCAATAATTTCTTCAATTAATTAACTAAAAAATATTTTCGTGACAATTTTTAATAATGCAAGACAACTCCATGTCACCAAGAATCTTTTCTTCTACCTTTATTTTTGAGAAAAGACTTTGAAATGATTGACACTTCTTTTGAGATAATACAAGATGATATCTTAATGGAAAAATGTATGAATGTTAAACATCTTAATGTGAACTTTGATTTTTCAATGTTGTATTCATTGTCTTAATTTTAAAGATTATGTTGTCCCTTCATGGAATATTTTTGTTACAAGTTGTTAACATGACTCTATATTATGTATTAATATGATGTTGACCTTTTTTAATAATTTCTTCATTTAATTAACAAAAAATTACTTTCATGACAAAATCATTAATCATGCAAGATAACTCCAAGTCACCGAAAAAAATTTCATCTACCTATATTTTTGAAAAAAGAGTTTGAAATGATTGATACTTCTTCTAAGATAATACAACACAAAATCTTAATGGAAAAACATATGAATGTTAAACATCTTAATATTTTTTAATTTTCAATATCTTAATTGAAAAGGGATTTGCCTATATTTGAAATAAATAAATATAATATAAACACACATCTTCAAGATAGTTCATCTATTTTAATAAAAAATGCTTTTAACAATCTTTTATACCACTCCTTTCCTACACAAATTTGTGCATATGTCGATAGCCCTCAACCTAAACCACCACAATATTACAAAGATATAGAAAGAAGCTTAACCTAAATAAGAATAGAAGAGAATAATTCCTTCTTTAGATAAAAGTAGAAAACTAGAGGTTGATGCACAATTAACTACAATCTAAAACTCATTACCGAGACTTAAATGGAATCAATGTCTTCCAATGAAGTATAACCAATATTTAAGCAAGTCACACAAACATGACCATAATCAATTAAATTAGCATCTAACTCTAATACTGAAACTTCAAAACTTGAAATACCTTGAGAACATCTAACTCTAATACTAAAACTTCAAAACTTGAAATGAAAACAAAGATAAAAGATAATTTCTTTGATTTTGAAAACATGACAAGGTTAATAACATAAAAAACTTGACCAATGTCTGTCCATTGGGCTAGATGAACCATTATTACAACATAACATATGGAGTGACGGAAACATCCTTAATTAGAGACACCTTTCATTGTATGATCAATACCTAATAGTAACCAAAATATAAAATGAATCAACAAGCTATTCCATTAATCTTGTAAGATCTCTACAAAACCTCTGTGATTGATTCAAGCATTTGTCTTCTACTTTAGAAGAAGAAGAAATCATACACATATCAGCAACCCAGTATAGAGTCAGAATCAAACAAATCCTTGCTCGTTGATTATAGAAGTTTTTTTAGCATACATAATGGAGACAAATTGAGAATCATTGAGCTTAATTCTAAGATGCTTCTAAAATTCCATAGAATTTGTATGTCAATTGTATTCATAAAGAAAATTGAAAGAGGACATGAAAACTGAACAAGTGTTGAATTACACACCTATGGACACGGTATGCAAATTCATCTAGGTGAAATGCTTTTTTAAGCTTACAAGACCCAAAAAAAATCTAAACATACTATCCAGAAACTCCAAATAAGGCCTTGATTATCCTTTTATCTTAATAAGGATGCAACAATCTTTGGGCTTTTTACATCCAAATCTACCAGGAGAGAAAGAATAACATAAAGAATCAAAAAGGTGGGAAACAAGTGTTAATTTTTTATTCAAAATTTTAAAAGATTGCTCTAAATGTGTATCTAAATTATTTTTATCAATTTCTTGTTTATTAAATTGACAATTTCCTTTGTGTATTTGTATACTCTATTGGTTTTTACTTCATGATATATGTGATTGATGAAATAAAGTCATACCTTGGTATCTTGGTTAGAATGTGTTAAGGTAACACATTTTTTTGTACATCCAAATTTGGTTTCCTTCTTTCATAAATATTGTATATAAAAGATAATTTCTAAACCCCCTTTGTAATTGTTATTAGTTGTAGAATCTCATTCTATATTCATAGGTCTATCATTGATTTTCTCGTTATTCAACTTTCTTTAGTTTTTTGTTTTTCTCCTTAATGTACTTCCAGGTTAAAAGTACACAAAAATATTTAAAATCCTAGCGTATGAGGGAGTTTCCCCTCTCAAACAAAAAGGAAGATTGTTGTTTTACCTCAATCTCTCCAATTTTTGAAATTGTTTTCACTACTCTTTGGATGAAAGGGATCATTTTTGGAGAATCAATCGCAATGACAAAGTTGTTATACCAAGAAAGTATAAGATGGGGGACTTGGCACCTAAGTTAGTTCATCCTATTGTTTCTTTACCTCTTCCTATATTAGTTTCTACTCATCCTTCTTTGTCTACTCTTGTACCGTAGTAGGTTGTCTTTTGACCCTTCTTCATTAGGGGTTAAGCAAAGACCTATTCCTTAGGTTAGACCTCCCCATCTGCCAAGGACTATGTAGAACTAGTACATTTGGGGCCATTTTTCAATGAGCATTCGTCAGAGCTTAGACAACAAAACGTTGAAATTCTGATGAAACTGGGAGAAAATCCCTGCCGCTATTTTTTCATTAGAAATTCCGATGACAGGCTGCACGTCGCAATTTTGACTTCTCCACGTCAGAAATTTCTATGGAGTAGTGGCATGTTTTTTTTATGAAGAGACGTCAGAATTCCGACATGTGTGTGACAATGAGATGTAGGAAACACTCCTCTTTTTTTGACGAGGAGACGTCAGAATTTTGATGTATGTGCAATGATGAGACGTAGGAAACATTCCTCTTTTTTTGACGAGGAGATGTCATAATTCTGACGTATGTGTGACAATGAGACGTAGGACACATTCCTCTTTTTTCGATGAGGAGACATCAAAATTTTGACGACTATGACCACTGACGAGGTTGCATCCTGTGACATTTTTGTCGTCACAGCTATGGTATCCTCGTCGTATAAATGGTTGTGTGTGACAAAATTATGATGAAAACTATGATGACAAGAACATCGCAGGTACGACAGCCTCATCGGTTGTCTTGTCGTGTTCATTGGAATTCCAACGTTCCCCAACATTTTTTTTTTCAAATATAACAAATTTTTTATGCAGGTTGTCTGCCCTATATATATGGGATGCAGGTCAACTATAGTATTTTGATGAATTGAATGAAATGCCATGTGAAATATAAGAGATGTGCAATGTCCCCATTCTTGAACTATTCCCACTAAAGTAGTAAGGTACTTTTGTGGACAAGGAGTGACAGTCCTTGGACACCATTAGCATTTAGCAGTTAGTCAATTTTGGTCATAAACTGTTTGACCATATTCCTTTAACATATTGATCATGGAAAGATAATAGGTAAGGCCAATGCTTTTACGATTGCTTGAATAGAGAGATCAAGTACAATCCTCCCATCTTATGCCACAATTCTCCTTAAGTTAGAGAAATAACACTCTTTGCATTCCATGATGAACTCTGGACATTGAGCTCAAGTGGTAAATCCAACAACTTGTGTTATGCCACTGTAACCAACTTCTAAGCCAACTAGGAAGGGTTGTTTCCAAACATTTGTTAATTGAAGTCTTCTAGGTCCACATGCTCCATGTCAATCTTTTCTACAAAGCCCAACTTGAAGTGATTTTTGATTCAAGGAAAATCCCCTTAAACTTATACTTCACTTTGTTTGGTTTAGACATTTACCTTGCATGAGAAAACATAATAAATAACATATCAACCATTTATTATACATGAGATAATACCCTCAGTTGAACTTTTGGAGGCTCCAAGAAGTTGTGGGAATACAAGAGGCTTATGAAAAATGGCAAGGGAGTTTCAAAGGCTTTAGAGATATATTGGGGAATCGAATGGCTTAAGGTTCTGGCTGAAGTTTGAAAGCGTGATGGCATAGGTGGAGTTTTGAGATTGAGGAGGTTATGGCGAGGCTTCAGTAAACTAAGAGAGATTCTTGTAAAAGAGTGAGAGGCGAATGGATAAGGAGTTCCGAGGTGAATGGGATAGACCTAAATATAGAGAATTTATTGTCCAAATATGAACAAGTATTATGTACATTTGTCAAAGTTTTAGGTCACCATTGTTGCAGTTTTCATATTTCAAGCAGTCCACACCCTATCCATTCATTGAATTAATATGGCAACTTTCATCATGTTAGCAAACAACATTCTTATTTTTTCAAGTTACCTTAAAATTTTCTCAATCTTCACTAATAACTTTGCATTTTGTTTTAAGGACAAAGATAGTTTCATCCAAAATATGGTATGATATGATTAATAGAATAGAGAATCCTATAAACATCAAGTTACCATGAAGTTAATGTTCTGAAATTTTGTTCCTTGTGTTCCACAAGCCTTGAATGGTTCAACTGCTTGCATTAGATCTAATGAAAGAAACCAAACACAAAAATCAATGTTAGAAAATAGAGTATTGATATATGTATCTGCACTGAGACCAATCTAAGAAAATATTAGCTTCCATTGATCCTAGGACTGTATGCCAACATCACAATATATACCAAATTTGACTCCCTTTGAATGAATTAATTTTCCAAGCCTTGATGCTTGAAGGAAATGTTGAAGCTCAAGCAACTAGATTGCTCTGTCAACATATAAGAACATACTAAGTTCCTCTAAAAGATTACTTCAATTATCAATAATACATAAACATCTTCATCAAAAAATTTATAGCAGAAGCCCAAAATTGACTAAATTTACCTAAACACAAATATGAAGGTTGTTTTGAGTACAGTTATTCAATAAAACTTGGTATTTCTATATTATATTACAAGTGAAAAATGTACAACACTAATTTTCTCTGTGTTTTATAATAAAATGCATGCCTCACAAACAACAGGAAAAAGAAACTTTTTTATTAGTACTAAATCCATCTCAAAGGATATAGAGGACACAAA
Source organism: Cryptomeria japonica (assembly GCF_030272615.1). NCBI lineage: Eukaryota > Viridiplantae > Streptophyta > Pinopsida > Cupressales > Cupressaceae > Cryptomeria > Cryptomeria japonica. The sequence continues at coordinate 118,312,331 of NC_081411.1, forward strand.
CTCTATAATACTGAAGCATCTCAAAAAGGGACTAGTCTTAGAATGAAAATAAGCATGAAAACCTTAAATGCAACAAAACAAAAAAAATATCCTTTGGTTGTTTTATATTGGCCTCCTATAACATAAAAGAAAGTCTACATTAAATACACCACCCTGACATAGGTCTTATAACATTGTAAATCCAAAGGTACATAAAACTTTTACTTGACTGGATCTACCATAAAATATCTCAAGGAACACCACTAGTTGGCTCCTCAAGGGTAATATAACTAGAACCAGAATTGTCCATGGACACTCACAACCAATAGCCCAGGAGCCCAATAAGGTAAGTTTACAAGATGTAGGAATATGCACAAAACAACTTGTAGGGTGATGGCATTCTCTTGGTGTGAAAATTGGTTGAGCCTTGCCCTATGAAATGAATAGATTTTCCTTGTGTGGAGATGAAATGGTGGCTCAACAATAGCACTTGAAAAGGGTAAGGTAGATATATTCCCTTGAAGTAAAAGTTCTATATTTTAATTTTATTTGTAACACTTTCCTTGATGGTGATGCCCCTTTTCATGCTCTTTACACCAGGGATAACTTTAAGAAACCATCCCCCGGGCAACTGTGTAAAATCCTGGCGAATCAGACATTATTTTTGGGGGGAAATCATGTCGATGACGATTTTTTTTTTTTAAATGGGGAAAAAAATTATTTTGTATTGGCAATTTTTTTCTAGGGTACGAAAATTTCATAAATTTCTAGCAAATAATACCTTGTTCTATGGAGAAAATATTTATTGTGGGAGGCGAATAATTTTTGTTAAAAGGAACAAATATATAATTGTATGAGCAAAAAATTTTACTCTGAAGGAAAAATTATTTAAATGTATTGCCCATTTTTATCCACCACTTGAAGATTATTTAAATGTATTGGCAATTTTTATCCACCACTTGAAAATTATTTAATTTGTTTTGGCGAATATTTTGTTATTTATGGAAAAATATATAATTTATTGGTGATTTCATGAATTCATTGCCATTAATAGACAAGTCACATCACATCACATCAGTACATCACATCACATAATACATTGAGTCTGGACTCTGCACAATGTATCAATAAGCACGGCCTCTTTGACATGTGAATGGTGACACATACCTAAAATATATCAATGATTTTAAACCATTCAATGATCGTAGATCAATGGCTGAAGTTTTATTTTGGCCCAATTTTTTGAAGAGAACATAGCTACCCAGAAAGTGCCCAGAATAGAATTAGATTCAATAGACACGTATCAAATGTCATGAATCACGATCGATAATTTCATTCATTTAATATATATCTTTTCACTAATTTCAATCCACTCTGTCCCCACGACTTCCAATGTGATACTTGCCAATTTGGTACTGGTTTATAGTTGTTTCCATTTTCGTACAATAGTGCATTTATGGGAAAGATTTGCAGAGATACCAAAGATTTAATTTTTTTTTATAGCAATTAATACGGTTAAAGAAGTAATTATTACAATAAAGAGCTTCAACTTTTTATATATGATCTCTACTTCTTTCATCTTCAACTAGCCTTTGCCATTTGGTAGATAAATCGTCAGAGCTCACGGTATTTAAAATTTTAAATTCTTCCTCTGGTTTAGGTTTATAGGCCTAGGTTGTTTAATTTGTTAATCTATTTTCTCAAGATGGACACTCTCATCCACTTGAGAAGCATTTCTGCAGAGGACCAGAGGGCCTTTCTAGGCTTCGTTAGAGACCCAACCCTCCAATTAGTCTGCAATAAGGTTGGGTCACTCACCAATGAGACTGTGCGGATGGTGTTGGCCAAAGAGTTTCTGTGAAATGAAAATAGGTACCGTGTTAACACGGACATTACATCCCACTTCTTAGCATCTCTTCTGGACCTCAGAGGAGACAAGGTGGATATGTTGATGCTGTTGAGGAAGGTTTTTAAGGAAGACTTCCTTGGAGATGACATTACTCTTGTCATCCTTGCAGAAGTAGGGGTGGAGATCCCTTGGGCAAGTGAATTATCCAAGCTTCTCCTCCCTAACCAAACAGTACTAGTGGCCAAGCAATTGTTTCTCCTGAACCTGAATGCGAAGCAGTTGAGGCATCATAGGAAATGGGCGCGGATTGGTAGAGACTTCCTCTGGAAATGGTTGCTCCTGGATGACTTTCCAAACTACATGTGGCTTGAATAATTCTCTCATCTTATGCTGTCTGAAGAATTCTACATGGAAGGAGGGCCATATTCTTAGGGCAAAATTGTAAACAATTCCACTACATGTGCCCTAGCCCTACCCCCTGGGCACCTAGTAGTTTTTTTTCCTATGTCCTCAAACCCTAACAAGCTCAATGCGAGTGGCTCACTCATTTTGGCTTTTAATTTTTTGAGGGACTCAAGTCTCAAACGTAAAAATTGTAAATTTCCAAAGCATAAATATTAATGATAATTTTTCAAATTCCAGTTTGTTTCAGTTTGCCTCTTAGAGTCCTATGGATATAAAAATGCTTTCTATAATTCTATTTCATTTTTATTAATTAAAAGTTTTTCAAATTTTTTTTGTATATGAGCTACATTATTTCAATTATTTGTTAAACAATGGAAATAAATTTAATATTGTGATCTTTTTTATGTAATGCTTCTTCCTCTATATTTAATATATATAAAAAAAATTCAGTTTGTTCCATTAATTATTTGTACATTGATTATGGTTGATTATAATTTTATAAATATATAGTTAAGCTTTGAACTAAAACTCCAACTTACTTATATTAAATTTACTTTTTTTTTTTTTATCGGTAATTATTTTTTTTGTTCTATTGATTCAAAGATTTCAAAATACAAAATTTGCAGTCCATCACCATGCATAAACGTAGATAGAAAGAGATCCATACTGTCCATAGTCCAAACTTGTAAATTATCCTACCCTACATCTAGTAGCAGTAAACAAAAAACTAGTTCATGGTTGGTTATCCAATAAATGTTCCAGCATTGATAAAAAGTTTTGGAATAAAAAATCTAACAGTTGAAAACATTTGGAAGAAAACTAAAAAGCACTGGCCAATAGGCCACTCACTCGCTATCCCCCTAGGTCGTCTCCTCTCTTCCTTCCTCAGAGGTCAATGCTTTCCCTTTTGCCACTTCAGCTTTCATTTTTGGAATGTAGTCTAGGCACCCGAAGTCAGGGTCACCCTCCAAACTTGCCAGTAGCTATATGGCCCTGCCTTCTTCAAATCTATCTCTCAATTCCCTACCAATCTCCATCCTTGCCACTATGTGCAGAGCCTTCAGGACTTCATCCACCCTGGTTAATTTCATGAAAAGTTCCATAGCTTCCCACCCCACACAAGCTCATTCATGGCACAAGTATTTGATTTCATCCTCTGGGCTGTGGATGAAAGGGAGCAATTCCTCCTAGTCGTCCCCTTCCTTAATTCAAATGCAAACTCGCGACACCACCCACTCCAAAATTGAGTCCAGGTTGATCAAAAAATTCCCATCTATCAATTTGACCAAAGTGAGTTTCACCTTTTCTACCTCCGATTTGAATTCATAGGCCCACCCTAGAATCAAAGAGTATACCTCCATGTTGGTTCGATATCAGTGACGGATATGTGCTGCCTCCTCCGCAAGCATTAGACGAGCTGCCGCCCACAACTTCTCATCCTTAAACTAGAATAATCCTTGCATTCATTTATCCGATACTTTGCCCAAAAAGGGCACCAATTTCTTTTTTGTTGTTAATGTGAAATTGGCCTCCATGGTCACCTGCAATTTCAAAAAACACTTCCTGCAAAAATAATGTAATATAGAAGTTACAAGATACAAATTTGGTCTTCTTCAAAACAAAATTTGGCATGTAGATCAAAAGGTAATAAATTTTGCCTCCGTCTAGGACGGGTAATGAGTGTGGAGGATAAGGCATTAATGCCATGAGATCAGGAAAAATATTTCCTGCCATCCTCTCCTCCCTCCATTCGTGCGACCTAATAGACAGCTTCCTTCTACAACAAACATTTGCCACCATGACAGTTGTACTTGCCACATTTATTCGCTTAACAAGTTGAGAACTACACATTTTTTAAAAGACTGCACATATTTACTTATTTTAATTATATTTAACTTTAAGTTAATATTTTAGACTTAATATTGAATGTTTTCTTTTTTATATTAATCTTTTACCTTTCAAATTGTATATCAAAATTTATATTTTTATTTAGTTATTTGTTTTATTCTAGAAACTAAGTTTCATGTTTTATACTTTTTTCAATTTCATATTTTTACATATAATATTAACATTATATTTAATAGTTATCTCAAACTATTGCACATCTTTAAAATTTAAATGTCTCTTATTATGGGACCGACAACATCTAACAACACTCAATAGGTACCATCATCCATTGGATGAGCAAAGATCAACGACTTAGGGTGGATTTCGGTCCAAATGTGGGAAGTGAACACATTTGTGAGAACTTCGCCTGAAATTTAACATTTTAAATTTAATTAAATATAATTAAGTCTATAAAGCTCTTTTTCGGATGAAATTTTAAAATGATTAAATAGACTTTAAAAAAAGACCCGAAAAGTGACACGAGTATGGTGACGTGCTAGGAAAAGTGCAGAAGTCATGGGATCCATGATATCTGACAATAGGTACAATCGTCCATTGGATGAGAAAAGATCAACGGCTTAGGGTGGATTTCGACCCGAATGTGGGAAGTGAACACATTTGTGAGAACTTCGCCCAGAATTTAACATTTTAAATTTAATTAAATATAATTAAGTCTATAAAGCTCTTTTTCAAGAAAACTTTTAAAATGATTAAATAGACTTAAAAAACAGACCCGAAAAGTGACATGAGTATGGTGACGTGCTAGAAAAATGGCAGAAGTCATGGGACCCATGAAATCTGACAATAGGTACAATCGTTCGTTGGATGAGAAAATATCAACAGCTTAGGGTGGATTTCGGCCCGAATGTGGGAAGTGAACACATTTGTGAGAACTTCGCCCAGAAATTGGAATTGAAAATTTTAAATTTAATTAAATATAATTAAGTCTATAAAGCTCTTTTTTCGAGCGAAAGTTTAAATTGATTAAATAGACTTAAAAAATAGACCCGAAAAGTGACATGAGTATGGTGACGTGCCATAAAAATGGCAGAAGTCATGGGACCCATGGGCCACGACATCTGACAACAAGTACCATCATCCGTTGGATGAGCAAAGATCAATGACTTAGGATGGATTTCAGCCCGAATGTGGGAAGTGAACACATTTGTGAGAACTTCACTTGGAATTGAAACGTTTTAAATTTAATTAAATATAATTAAGTCTAATATCCTCAGAATTTATACTGAAGTAATGAATGTTTTGCCCTTTGGCATGGAATAGTTAATAATAATAATTAATAAAATTACAACATGGTTCTAGATATTTTGCCTTTGTCCGTTGGATGAGTTAAGATCAACGGCTTAGGGTGGATTTCGGCCCGAATGTGGGAAGTGAACACATTTGTGACAAATTTGCCCAAAATTGAATGTTTTACATTTAATGTCCTCAGAATTTATACTAAAGTAATGAATGTTTTGTCCTTCGGCATGAAATAGTTATTAATAATAATTAATAAAATTACAACATGATTCTAGATATTTTTCCCTTTAGGTATTACTTTTGTACTTTTTTAGAGTTTTCAAAATAAGAGACTCATAAATCATAATCGTATTTCATTTCATGGACAAACCTATAAATTGAGGGAGATTTGGAAACAACTACTAGATTGAGGAATGCAAGTTGCAACAGAGACTGTCTGCGCCAATCTAGTGAAATATAAATTTCGGGTAAAATCTACAACACCTACATCCCGCCTTTTTGCTTTTTTTAATATCGTGGTCCAATTTGAGGTTTAGCATTTTCAGGTTTTTATCTAGATTATTTTGAATTATTAACAATAACAGCAATGGGGAAAATGGGAAGTAGCAGTTCAACAGGAAGCCAAGTGAAAAACAAAATTTACCTAACCGAACTGGTTAAAACACCAGGTTTCACTGATGAATACCATGATATGTATGACCCTGCTATCCATGGTGAAAAGAGTATCATAGATATTAGATATGCATTGTCTAGTAAGGCGGCAGATGCATGTAGGGCAAAATTTATTGTTTTCAACCCAATGTTACAACAAAAAACATATAAAATCGCATCGTGGGATGCTGGATTGGGAAGCATGGTGTTACCTGAAATATTCCCTTGCCCTAATTTTTTCATGGTCTGAGCAGAAAATTATGATGAAGATAAAAAAACAATTGTCAATAAAAATTCAAAAGAGGAAATTCTATCCATAAACGAGGGAGAATTTGCTCATTTGTTGAACCTAGGATTTGAAGCCCAAAACTCAAATGTTCAAATTGACCTTGGAAAGCTGGTAGGGAATTATGAGAGTCTCAATCCAAGTCACAAAGATTCATTTATCAAATCTCTAATAAAGAGTGGTACTGGTATTGTGTTGGATCAAAATCATAAGCCTCCTTATGATTCTAACATTTTATTTCCATGGGTTGGGGATACTATTTCCTTTCTTTCGTTGTTCCTAGGATTGGAAAATAATAGGGAAGTGGGTGCAAGCCTTCTTAAAATGATTTATAATATCCAATGTGTAGGTTAGCCAGTAAGATATAATTTTATTGAGCACATTGTTCAATCCATGCAAAAACAATTACTAATGATCAAAAAAGGTTCCTGTAAGACATTTTGGTTCTCATCCTACTTGTGCTATCTCCTTCTATCCAAGTATCATGCAATATTCAAGACCAACAAGCTTCAAATTGTGAACTATAAGATTGATGAGAAGACTGGGAAGAGAACAGAGTGTCCAATATATGAATGGACACCAAAGATAAGGATGCATGATAACAAAAATAATTACAACCATTTTGTAGACTTCTTTTTGGCACCAATGTATAATGAAATTACAAGCACTCCAATGCCTAGGTTTCCTGTGTCTTGTAGAGATTTCATTCAACTTTCAGTCAAATAGAATTGGTTGACTGGTTCTTCATGGAAGAATTCACTATGTTAAGGTTTTACGGGTTGGCAGTAAAACCATACAAACTTCCAATACATGTGACAGAGAGGGTATTTGCATTGGATTATGTACAGTAATTGGAGAGCACAGATAGGAACTTCCATGGTCACCAAAAGAAGAGCATATTTCCTTCCTTGCCTTTCTCATGTGGAGGGTTCACATTTGAGAGAAAAGCATTCAATGTGGCACATGATTTTTTGACAATTTTTAACTTTGGTGATGAGGGTCTTTGGCAGTATGATCCAATCAGTGTAGTTCAAGCAAGGCTTAAGAAAAATGGGAACTCTTTAGCATTATGTCAACATGAAAGTAAACCATTGCTAGAAAAGCTTAGAAACATGGACTCTTGGGATGAGGTTAAAAAAGAGGAGAAAATTGTAGCTGACAATAACATTTTAACAGAAGAAATTTCATCACAAATTATGGCATTGCACACATAGAGGACAATAGAGGAGGGCTAGGACATCCAAAGTAGGAGGTCCTACAATTTCTACCTAAAATCTGCTAATCCATCTAAGAAATCTATTCCTAAATCAATTCTGCAAGATTGTAAAGAGATTTTTTGAACTCAAACCAAAATAAATGATTTTTGGACTATGAGGAAGAATCTCAATGAACCAAAGACCAATGCAGAATTTAAGACCATTGACGAGGATGAAGATTTTAGCAAACTGTGGAATATGGAGCATCCCACAACAGCACATGATAGGAGTGAAGATGATGATGAGTATGAGGTTGAGCCCACTCCAACAACTACTACAGTCCCTAAAATATTAGGTGCAGTCCATGAAAGAAAAATATAGAAAAGGGGCAAGCATTGTGGAAAAAATGGGTTTTGAAGGTGGTGGTCTAGGTGCCAGAGGAGAGGGCATTTGGTATCCACTTGGGGTACAACTTCCATCAGGGTCAAAATCAAAATCTCTTGTTAAACCAGTCATTGGACTTGATTCTTCAGATTCATCATAGATAGGCACTACTCATTACCCTCAGGATCCACCTACCTTTGTTTCAGGTTCAAATCCACAACCACCACCACATCATGGTATTCCCATTGGTGGTGAATGAAGTGCCACTACCACAGGTGGGGAATCTGGGGATAGTATTCCCATTATTGTTCAGTCAAGTGACATTGTGATTGGTGGCCATGGTGGGGTTGGCATGGGTACTACTAGTACTATTGATACTAGTTGTCTAGTTGTTGGACAAGGGATACAACAAAATATCTCTCGCAAGAGGCCACTAGTGGTAGATACTAATACTATTCAAAATCCTATATCAAGTGCCACTGACACTACAAAATAATCATTTGCAGCTTCAGATCACACACCTAAAAAGATTATGAAAACTACACATGAAAGTGTCAGTGGGAGTGGGACAGTATCAAGAATTGTTGTTGGTAATCCTAGTCAAGCATTAGTTAAAACCACATGAATAAGTGGAACTGGAGCCTCTGGTATTCCTATGTCACCTTTCAAACATTCAATTGCTTCAGCAAGCCCAAATTTTCAATATCATGATTACTATGAAAAATATGAAAACACAACAAAAGCAAATAAAGAAAAAAAGAAAGCATTTCATAAGGTTTCCCTGACTGAAATTTTAAATGAAGAGCCTGCAAGGAACAGGGTATTTCCAACATATGACCCACAATAAGATATGATGGAATTCATGGTTGTTATGCCCCCAGCCCCAACTAAAGATAAAAATCCACCACACAGTCAGATAGATCCCTCTAAATTTCAAGTTAGCACCCTCCAAATAGATTTTTCCAAAGTACATAATGTGGACAAAATTAGTGTGTCAAAAAGGACTAACGAAGTGGTCTACACTTCACTGCTAAAGGTGGAGAGAGAAAAAAATAAACTGGAAAAACAAATAGAAAAGTTACAGGCAGACCTGGCAAACGAAAAATCAAGGAGGAAAGCAGTAGAAAGAAAGTTTAAATTATTTGTAGAAAAGGATAAAAAATTCGCGCTCTACAGTAGAAATTGCAGAGCAGGAGAAGATAGATTTAGAATTGAAGGACCTGACAGAAAAACTGGCTAAAAGCAGTAAAAAATTGATGAAGAAAAAGTCAGTTTTCAAAAATTATACAAAAGTTATGAGTCTTCTGCTACCGAAATGAGAAAATTATAGGACCTATTGGATCATGGGAAGGAAAAAGAAAAAAAATTGCAAGAGGAAGTAGAGGAAGAAAGAAAAAAATGTGCGCAAATGAAAGAAGACCTGCACAATGCAAATGATAAAATAAAAACTTTGGAGGTTAGATTGAAAGATAATATGAAAAATATAATGAAGTATATACAAGAAAACATTTGGTGGCAAATAATGCAGAGGAGTGACAAGTTGTGGGAATGGTTTGAATTGAATGAAAGTCTAAGAGTAATTTATATGAAAATCAAAGTGCACTTTGAGAAGAGAACACATGTTTATTCAAAAGAGGATATGGCAAAAAAGATTCTGCTAGTCTACAGTTCCAGTGACAACTACTTGGCATCCAAGGGAATTAAGAGTAGCATTGATGCCATAGTTAAGACATCATCTATCATTAAAAAATGCCAGAAACTAAGGGAAACATCAGAAGTTATGGAAAATTATGAAAAAAAGATATTGAAGCTACAAGAAAAGAAAAATAATTTGATTAAACTTGGTTTGCCTAAGACCAATGACCCATCAAATAAATTCATTGGAAAAGAAGCTTACAAAAAAAACATGGAGATAAAAATGAAGTCAGATTTAGACTTGCTTCCTAAGGACACAACTCCCCAAAGCTTTCTAGAATTCATCCAACCATTTACAAATCTAAATTCGGTATTGGATGAAATAGTGATGTCAATTCAATCTTCTAAATATGGAATGTTGATGCAGTTGCAGTTGACTTTCCATATTTTATAGAATATTGACCTTCCATTAGACGAAGAGTGGAGCACCCTACAAAAACTGGCACAGAAATCTTAAGAATCATAGTATGTATTGCACAGTTTTCTTCATTTACTCTTAATTTCAAGGTTTTATGTTTTTTCTATTTGGAATTTGGCATCGCTTGAAATGACTTTGTTTTGTGAATAGGAAAAAACCAGCACTCGCACAACTATGATACACAGTGCAAAACTTCGGCCAGTAAATTTGTATTCTCAAATTCTCCCTTGCTTTAACATTTATGCATTTCTCTATTTCTGATTACTAGGTTTTAGACACTGCTATTATCTATATTTAATTTGTCATGGTGTGAACTAATATTTAATTTTGAACTCTTTTTTTTTAACAGGAGACATCAGACATTTAGTGGATGTTAAATTGCTAATACAACCTGTGATGGCCATTTAAATATGTGTTGAGTTTGTGATTTTGATGTTGAGTCTTCACATGTTGCAAACTTGCAATTCAACCTGAAGCTGTTGTTGCTCCCTTGTTTCTATAAAAGGGAATTCAAGGTCATTTGCAAAGGGTTCTGAAACTTTGTATTCACTTTTGCATGGACATTGGAGAATCACACAAGAGCTGTTGTTGCTCTCTTGTTTCTATAAAAGGGAATTCAGGGTCATTTGCAAAGGGTTCTGAAACTTTGTATTCACTTTTGCAATTTGCATGGAGAATCACACAGATTGGTGTATTACTATTGAATGAATTGTATCATATAGCTAAATTTTGAAAGAATTAATGAAAATCTAAGTTCTCGACATGTGTATTACTATTGAATGAATTGTATCATATGGTTCTGAAATGTATCACACAAATTTGAGACTCAAACATGTCTAAATAAACAATAAACATCTCTATATCAATAAACACATTATGGTCTTTTTTTTATACTATTTTAAATCTGGTAAATTGGAAATAGAAAGTTGAAAAATACAATTACAAATCAATATTAAATTCTAATTGTAAAAAGTAATATGCTTTTGTAATATGAATAATGAGATATAGTAATAAGATTAATAAATACCAATCTCTTACAGTTTCCATTCATCCTCATCAAATTCAGAGCTTTCTTGATTCTTATCTATGGTTTCTTCACTCCGAGTCTGCATACCTTCGTTGAACTGCATCTCAATGCTACTAGTAGGTCCAGTATATGAATCAATAGTCCCACTAGAAATTTGGTTTGAAGTGTTGCCCAAACCTCTTCTTTCACATTTGAACCTCCAGATTTGTAGTGCCCTATCGTAAGGAAAAGTGTGGACATCATACCTAGATGTATAGAGCCTCAAGAAATTTTCCAATTTTTTTTCTAGTTTGTTTCTTATCTTTGATTTTAGGAACCCCAAAGCATTGAAAACTCTCTCATCTTCCACTGAACCCAATATCATGGTAAGACATAAATCAGCAAGCTTCACATATTCTGGCATTGAATCACACAACGCTAAGTTCTCAGCTACAATTTTCCAAAGCCTTGTTACTGATCCCTCTTCGCGAGGGTTCTCCATTTTGGCATATTGTTCTCTCATAGTGTATGAAAAATGAGATGATTGCTCTCGAAGATGAGTTTTGTCTAATATTCCATTTATAGTTACTCCATTCAATTCTCTGGATGTACAAAAAATTTTTATCAAAATTAGTAGCTTACTTCAAAAATTAGATGCATTGTTGAGGCTCCAATAATGAGGAAACACAATAGACATGGGTTCGAGAAGGTTGTCAAGAGGGAATCTGCTTCTAATTTGTGAGGAAATATCATATGCAATTTTCTTCACAGAAGTGGTTACAGTTTCAATAATCTTGTTGAAATCTTCCCTTGTAACTCTTGCTAGTTTCTTCCTAGGGTGCTTTCCTAGTTCCTCGGGGTCGACCATGGCATAGAAGTGCATTGGTATCTCAACTCCCCATACATTGGCACATACCTCCCCATCTGCACCGATTTGTAAAAAGTTATAAGGATTGTTCAAATCTATGAGTGTCCGCCACTTAACAAATTTTTCATCAGATAGTGTTGGTTGATTTCGATAGAGATCGTCGAGGGTCATGCATGTCATCTTACGCAGCGTAGCATATTCTGCAATATACAAAGCTCTTTTTTGGGCAACCTTCATAATATTCCTCATTTCCTCTAGCATGGGCAAAAGAGCTGCTAAAGTTAAGAGTTACTCTAAATTACTTAACCTCTCAAGAAGGTCAGGAAATTTCGGTTGATCTGATTCGTCGCAAGCTGTGTGAAATAGTCTAATTAAGGATGGATATTCTGAAAACACTTGATGTGCTGGACCATCCAAAGAGATCCATCTGGTATCATTATCCTTGAGAAGCTTGTTCCCATCAGTTATTCCATCAAAAAAGTGTTGAAATTCCATAAATCGCTTGGGACTTCGACAGAAGTGTGAGTAGAGCTCTTTGATTAAAATTTCAATTTTTTCAACCGAAGCAAACTTGCTCACAATTCAAAAAGCTACATTCATTTTGTGAGCCATGCAGTGAATTGCAGTAATGTACGGTGCAAATGAAGTTTCAATCTTTGTACAAAGACCATTCCTGAGACCTTGCATTACTGAAGCTCCATCTGCTCCAACACAAACCATTTTTTTGGCTACCGTCATGTCATCCATACCTCCATATTCAATTAAACTTCTCTTTTCTAGTTGAAATAAATTTTCCATTGTCGCACTCTCCTTCATTTTAGAAATAGATAGTAGATGAGGTTGGCGGGTATGATTCCTCTATAGTATAAACATGCATGCATACCCATGAAGTATTGCTATAACTTTGGCTAAAGAAAATGCAATAAAGTTTAACTCTCTTATTTTTTCCTTTGCATCTTCTTTTTCAACCTCAGCAAGACAACTTGCCCATTCCCATCCACTGTTTACTGACCAGTGTCTATTAGGATAGTTAGGAACTTTCAAAAAGTGTAATAAACCACTAATTGATGGGAAATCTATCATAGCACACCCTCTGCTCAAAATATAAAAAATAATGCTTAACTGAACAACTTTTCCTAGTTGTTCTATTTGCATTGTTTTTCCAAAAGTAGCTTCAATAGAACCTTTAACTTCAGCAGGCTTCGTCTGTATTTTATCATGAAAATAATACTCTTTGACATTCCTCACATGCTTACATTCCTCCTTTGTTTTCCATCTTATCACTGATTTTTCAACCCCGTCTATCATTTGTTTTTCATAGACTTTACCCATATGCTTTTCTATGGTGTCAAATTTTAGTTGCAACCTAATTTCCTTGTTATGTTTCCAAGTGCAAATCTTACACCTACATTCTATTGGAGGCTCGCCTTCAATTGGATTCTCCATTGGTTCAATGAATGGATACTTTGATGCCCAATTAATTTAAAAATTCCTCACTGACATATCCTACTCCCAATCCTTTTTTGATTGTGGTTCACCCTTTTATGATCTGACCTTTCTTTTCCCCTTCCGTGCATTATCATCAATGACATTATCACCCAAGTCAATTATATCATTCCGGCTAACTTGGGCATCTACCAGATAATCTTCTTCAAGATCATCCTGATCTGAGATATCAGGTTCGTCACCATCTTGAACATGCAGTGTAGGTGGCGAATTTTGTACTTGTACTTGTGATGATGTACCTTCCTGATTTTCACCACAATCTTTTCCAATGCCAAAGTACGAAGACAACATTCTGCTTTTTGTTGGTCTCTCATGGCCTTCCCCACATTCAGGTTTCCTACCCCTCTTCTCATTCGACATCTCCAACCAAATAAAGGCTGGCAAAAAAATATCAATTTGTTGAAGAAGCAATATTAGACTATAATGTATAATATATGTTTCATTGGCCCTATAACCTACAATCTAGATGTCTGAGGTCTGAATGTCCCCTCTGAGTCCTGACTACTTGGCACTGATGGGTTGCCACTGAATAAAAATGAACTCAACAATGAAAACAAATATAGATAAATTTAGAATAATATTATAACACTTTAAAAATATGATTGCTCACCTTTACATCACTAGTAGTCACCAATGCAGTCAACAACAATGATTTTCCTTGGTCTGAAACTTCGCTATTGATCAAAATTCAGAGCCTAGAACCCACCAGATTGTGTTGAGATAGATATGATCTTTGCATGTATTTATACCAATCCTTATATGGAAAATTCCATAGGAATTTTATATGGTATACAAATATTTGGTGAATCCCGCGTAACTATAACATGACTTATGTAATTTTCAAGGCGATTATAGGTCGTCCAAATATGACTTATGTAATTTTTGAGGCGATTATAGGTCATCCAAATAATTGGCAAATACAATATAGTTGGCAAAAGTTGGGGTGAATGGAGACACGCGTCGGCAAAATGTCGGGCGAATTGGGTCCTCCTGGCTAACAAATCTTCACATGCCTATAGGCGAATTATGGTCGTCTATTAAGGCAACGTCAGAGAGTGTAGGCAAAAAAATTAAATTTACTGTGTGTCCACCATATATTGTATTGGCAAAATCATTGCATCGAAACATTTAATTGCCTAAAACATATGGCGATCAGGTCGTGACTTTGACAGAAATTGATAATATTCTGGCGACATGGCCACCCCCAGTTGATACAAAATATTCGCCATTTCCCAGGTCACTGACGTGAAAAATTCGCCATTGGCGGATATTCGCCACTAAAGTAATCTTTGCTTTACACCTCTATATAATTATTGGAACACACTCATGTGAATGAGGAAACAAATTTTGAAAGGTATTCCATTGCTTATGGGACATTAAATCTTTGGTCATTTTCATGCACAACCATCCTCACTCACTCTCTTTTATTCTTTAAGTTTAAATGTAATACAAATTGTTTGAAGGGCATGAGCACCAATTAAGAGGCGAGTCTTTACATACAGATGGCAACAACTATCTTTGCAAGTAAAAAGAATCAATAAAGATGAACTGAATTTATTGTACTAGAAAGTTGCAAATTACTAACAAAGATTGCTTTATTCATCCAATATATTTCTTATACAAAGACCATAGACAATGAAGTATATATAAGATCAAACAACTTTTCTTGACTATGAGAATTCTATAACCCCAACAGTTACCAAGTAAAACACAACCATTCCAACTATTCTTAAATTGACTTTAACACATATATCGATTCAACATATTGATTAAGTCTTTGAATGCATCAATTAAAGATAAAGATCGAAAGAAGACACTAATTAGATGGTTAATCAGGAGTTTGAAGTACCAATTAAACAACAAGATGAGACTTATGGTGACAGCCATTAACTAATCAATTCATCATTCCAATCGATAAGTAAAAAATGTTTATAAGTGACCAATGATAATCAAGCATTGATGGGTGAAGATAAGAAGGATTACTAATATCGATTAAGACAAAATCCTAACTATCAGTTACAATTCCAATTGATATTCTTAGTCAATTCAAGGAGAAGACAACATAAATGTCTGCATAGTGGCGACCAAACATAATGGTATTGATAAATCATGAAATTTGAATGTCTCTATTGAGTAAGCTATCATGTATGTCATAAATTAAATGATTTTGTTATAACCAAAAATTCCAATCCCGTGAATTGCCATCACCAAAATTTAGTATTTTCTCCAAAGAATGGAACTACAAAAGTTTTCTAAAAAAAGAAATCACCTTTCCTTTCAAATTTCTAAGAAACCAACCCAACCCCCCATCAAAAAATAAGCAAGGTCTTGTATATCGATCAAACTGACCCATCGACCAAATAGAAAAAGTCTTTATCAAAGTGTCACCTTTCATTGAAAAGAAGCTGATTCCCTAAGTTCACTTTAGTATTTCCCATTTCAATGAAATAAATTCCATACTCATCGAAAGAAATAAGCTATCGGTGAAAAGAAAGCATCGGCAAAGCTCAAAAAGATCTTGATGAAATTGTAGTTTCATCGAAGCCTGCAGATTGAAGAAAGAAGGAATGATTCTACCGAAACCATGTCTTTCAATGAAAGGAGAGTATCGATGCGACCCAAAAGATTATTAGTGAAACCAAATATTTCATCAAAGAGAAGGCAATATGTTCCATCAAAACATTTCCTTTCGATAAAAAGGGGTTATCGAAGAAGTTGCTAAGCCTCATGGTGACAGAGTAAGTTTCACTGAAAACAACTGTCATTGGAAAAGAAGGGGTTTCATCGAAATAAGATCTTTTTGATGAAAAGAATGTGTCGATGAGAATGATAAGAAGATGACCGAAGTGGTATGTTTTATCGAAACCAATATAGATGCGGGGTGATATCAATGAGAACTCATGAGGATTCACCAACAAAAATAGACTTTGAAAAGAGGAAATTTTATTCATTCTGTCACGAAATCCCACACAAACCTAAACAAGTCATGTCACAATAAAGTCAAATCAAGTTTATTTATGACCGTTGCACGTAACAAATAAACTCAACTAATAGAATGGTCACAATTGTCTGATAAATTTGTCAGGAGAGAGGAGCTTGAATCGATCAAAGGCTGAGTGGTTCTATGAAAGCTTCTACAATTAGGTTTACTCTACAAAACTAGTAAGTGCTCTTCCAATCCTCATTCTTTTAGCATTACATCTGAGATGGAGGCGTCATCATCTAAACAAACCAGGGATAGAAAAAGAAAAGACCCCCAACCTTAGGAAATTAGGGAAGAAAACAAACCTAAATGACAGAAGAAAGAAGAGAGACCCCTAGACCAAGACTTGTTGGACCAATTCCCTGCCTCAAGTCATCATTCAAATAAAATCAAGTCAGATGATGAGGGATTGGAAGATAAATTCAAAAACATAGGGGATATTTGGATGGAAATTTGAGGTCATGAACTTTTTATCTTCAGATATGTGAGGAGATCCACGGTAGAGCTAGTCTGTAACTTATGGACATTGAATTTAGGGTGGCTTGCAGTGCCCAATGTCTTTGTAAGCATAGAGTTGATAAAAGCATTGGTGGGTAGGTATGAACCTAAGACAAAAGTAATCTATGACTACATGGGTAACCCCTTGATACGCATCACCAATCATTACATTGAGAAAGTGTTTGAATTGGAGCCGGGATGTGAAGAGCACACTGATATGCGTAAACTCACACAAGAGTAGCATATCTACAAGTGATGGAGGCTTCCTCCACACAGACCAAGGTCAGGAGGATCTGTCATTCCGTTTACAAATGATGAGAAAGCTCCATTTGATGTCAATTTGTTTCGCCCATATTTCAAATATACATAGTATTGTGCAACATAAGTTTTGGGTGTAGAAGCTTCTCCCCTTATGGACATTGTCACCATGGCTATCAATGTAGATATTCAATCTAAAAACCCTCACATGTTTGATTATGCCACTTTCTTAGTGGACACTATGAACCATGGGCTTTAAAAACTGAAGAGTGACATGATTAACATCCATTTCAAACAATACTCCCACTTGGTGCACCTATTGCTCTGTGATGGACAAGAGACATGGTTATGGGCTGAAGATCTAGGTATCAGAGAATATGATAAGGCTAGAGTCTGTAAACCTATTCAATTGTGTTTGTCAACTTGGGATCAAAGATACAACAATAGTCAATACATGCATTTTGAAGAATTCTTTATGAAGCCTCTACACAGAGTGCTAGGATTCTCTTATGATTTTCCATTGTCTCCACAAATTAAGAAATTTTTAAGACCAAAAGAATTCGATGAGCAAAGACAAATAACCCATAATTGGGGAGATTAGTATTACTTCCTAGATTATACATAGATTAGAGTATATGGATTTGAGGGAAAACCCTTTTTGCTCCCAATGACAGTACTAGATAGGTTTGCTTACCTAGAAATTATCAGACAATTGTGTCAAGCTAGTGCAAAACATCTCACAGATCATGGAAAGTAATCAATAGTTCCTAGATTGTTAGTGTTTTCAAATTTTATTGTTAAAAGTTTAAAAAGTTATAATTTGTTGCAAAACAAATTAGAGTACTACCACCTTGTGGAAGGGGAACAAAGACCCAACTTTGACCCAGAAGGCTACATACGAGGAGCTAGAGCACCACAAAAGTTGAAAGGCAAGGAGCATACCCCTATGATGAATGATGATTTTATTAGGAATATGGAAAGAGAAGAGGCAATGAAGAAAAGAGAAACTTATGATAAAATTGCCAAAGCCTATGAATGGAAGGTTAGTCGAGGGAAGATCAATGAGAAAATTTTGGAGAGGATTGATGACCCTGTGGCCATAGCTGAGAAATTGTTTCTACATGAGTTGGAGATTGTAAATAATGTTCTTCAATATGTTTTCAAAATTGGGTCTAAAAGTGTGAGGGAAACTGAACCCATAGCACATTTATCTCCCCAGTCAACTATTGAATATATTCCTACTGATTCATAAGACAATATGTCTCCACCCAAGTTTGGATATGAGCAACAGATGGATTTGGCTACAGGCCAACATAACATGCAAGAATTGGATGACACTAGGATCTTGGAACATGAAGAGTTCATATCAGATAAAGATTTCATCTATACACAGGAATTTAATACTTTATTATGTCAATATAGGGTAAAGATAATGAGACAATAGGCAGGAGAGAGAGAGGTGAGGAGGAAAATTTGCAAATATTGTAGGAGGACATTAACAAAGAAATGAAAGAAATGACCCCTAAAAGGGGAAGGCATTTACTCAAATAAGAAGGTGTGATCATTTATCCCAAGTGGGAGATGAAGTCTGCCCTTTTGTTTGACAGTTTCTTGAAGAAGTAGCACCATGGAAAATAGATTGTGCCAAGCGAGATAGATAGAATATTCTTTGGTTCAGGATATGATCTAGATAAGAAGGCTTTATTACTATGGGCCTTATACTCCAAAAATAAGAGGCCACTCCTTGTAGATACTGATGAAGATTTCGGGCACCTTATGATCCAACAAGTAGGCAAAACAGATCCAAGGATAACTGCACAATTAAACCTATATGTGGCCAAGCTAAACAAGGATCAGATTGAGTACCCGATCAGAGAAAACCATACACTCAAAGCCCTATATGAAAAGGTACAAATGGAAAAATAATATTGGCATGATAAAGCATTACAACTAGAATGAGCACCTAGGATCGCTAAAATTGAGGAATCCTTATTCGGGGAAGAACAAAGAGTCATTGAGGCCTTGCAAGATGCAACCTGTTGATGGTTAAAGAATGAGAAATTGGTGAAGCAACTTGAGGGAGCTAAAAGGAGAACTATCAAACTTACGAGTGATGTGGTGAACCACTAGTTCAAAGCCATGATGTCATACTCAACCAATTTCTAGAGGACATACACCAGCACCATAAAGGCCCTAAATGAGCATATGAGATTACAAGAGCATTTGTAGGAAGTAATGAACAAGCATGACTCAATGATTGTAGAGGAAAAGGGTGAAGGGAATACATTCATGGAAGCACACCATAGGTTTGGTAAAGAATTGAATAATGATGTTCAGACATTGGAAAATGCCAACACACCCCGAATGCCTTCAATTATTCATGATGGAGACCTTGTGCCACTAGAATAATGACAAGCTAAGTTGACAAGCATCCTTGATAGGGAAAATGAGAAGCTGGACACAGAAGAGGACTTTGCACCCCATGTCAATTTGTTGGTATATGAGTTCTCCCAGTTAGAATATGATATGAAGAGATGGAGAAAAGATGTTCGTTGCTACAAGGATATAGAATACATCAATCATTTGGGGATGTTAAATTTGTTTATGCTCAATTATAGTAGAAAAGGCATTTAGTTAGTTAATGACTTCCAAAGGGGCACACCCTTTCATTTTGAAACTATTTGGCTCTCATATAAGTATGAGACAAGTTTTGTAATATTAAGCTATCATCAGAAAGAAGTGTTAGGATAACTGGTGAACAACTGAGAGGGGGGGGGTGAATCAGTTGTTAACAGATTATAACTTTTAATCCACTTAATAACCTTTAAACAGATTAAGTACTGGTAAAGCACATAAATATGCTGGTAGGAACAGATACCAGTAAACAATACAACTTAACAATTAAACAAATAATCATTGCAAAGAAACCATACTACATAACACCATGATTTGTATGTGGAAAACCTGGAAAGGGAAAAACCATGGTGGGAAGCTTACCCACAGTCAGATGATACTTCTACAGAAAGTACGTGATACAATGAGGGGACTGCACATGCAGGAAGGAACACTGCCTAGAGCATACTACTCATTACAAAAGAGTCTCATTGAATACAGAGAGGCTATAACCATCTCAAGATAAATGGACAACAATC
This sequence comes from Cryptomeria japonica, assembly GCF_030272615.1. Lineage (NCBI taxonomy): Eukaryota > Viridiplantae > Streptophyta > Pinopsida > Cupressales > Cupressaceae > Cryptomeria > Cryptomeria japonica. The sequence continues at coordinate 118,332,612 of NC_081411.1, forward strand.
CAGAATAAAGAACTGCTAGAAATAGCATCTACCATGCCTGATTACAATCCCAGTTAAGCTCAATACTGGAGGCCTTTGACCTCTTCCTTAATCCCAATTTGATCACCTATGATTGACCAAATCTCCTTTGCATATGATATTGCATTCCAAGACCACAAACACTTATTCCATTCCCATACCATGATCTACAATGAGATCTTACATCATTTTCTATAAACCCTAAGGCCTAAACCAATTAGGTCAGCCACCTAAAAGATATTACTATAAGATCATTACATAAGTCCATCTTACAATGATATGCCATGTCAGCTTAAGACCAAAACAACAATAACCAATCCATAGATGATCCCGAAACATCACGGTAACGTGTAGAGTACACGTTATCATGATACCGGTCCATAGCCTAAATAGGCACTGGACCTATTTTGGGTCCACCATGCCAAAGCAATGTCTTCAAGAAGTTGAAGCACGATCAAAGAACATCTTCAACATCCTGAAATCCATCTAGAAGCTGCACCAACACCAATTATGCATTCTGTCAAGATTCCTCAGTGAAAGCTCTGCTGGTAGAGCCTTAAACCAATGTCAGTAAGGGTTTACCAGAGTGTATGATAGCATCTGATTACCAAGTAAATACCAACTAACCAAGACATGCTCCAGAAGAATGTACCACATGTAACCAATCACATTCCATAGATCCAAACATGCAGGAAGTGTCCAACAGATAGTCTCTTCTATCGGTAACACTAGCTCTTCTACCGGTAACCAAAACCTGTCTATCGGTAACCAACCATAATAGCTAGTGTTTACATCAATGACAAAACATCAATGCAACACATAATTAATTCATCCATAATGCCAACAAGAAGACCATTTTCATGTTCTGAATTTTAATTAATACAAGCGTCTGCATTTCCTCTACATGTGTTGTGGATAAATGTTGTTTCAGTAACTTGTTCTCTTATGTTATTATCTGGAATAGATAAGGTTGCTTTAAAAATTTCTCAGTGTGGAAAATTGGTTTCTTTCCTTTTCAATTTGAGAAAATAAGATTGTATGTTAAACATAAGTGTTCCTTATATTTCTTGCTTAATTGGTCTTTCAAAAGAAAAGTTAAACTCATTTAAGTGAATTGTAGTGGAAGAAGTCAATTTATATACACTTGAGAGAAAGACAACTGACAGATCCATCGAAAGGGTGGATTTAAAAAACTATCACATAGGAGTTATATGTGGGATCCTAGAAGACATATACTTTGTGACCCAATAAAAGGATAGGCATTGATCGTTACTCAATTATTTACTCAAAATAATACTTTACTTTGCCATATTGAATACACATCAATTTAATTCAAGTAGTAGGATTGATAAAGCATATATAGAGTAGGGAATAAGTTGAGATCAGTAGGGAAGATTAACGTTAGTAGATAACACAAATAGGAAACATAAATTATGTAAGAATATATAGACTTCAAGCATAAAGATCGAATAGTTTCTACAAAAACAATATTTAACTCATCAGTAGCACTCTATTTTGGGACCTTATGCCATTTTGAGATAGGGAGAAAACCAAAGTGAAACATCGAATCCACTATAAAAAGCATTAGTTAAAAGAAACAACTAGTGAGTAGGTATACCCGCCTAGGTCCTATAGAGCCTAAAGTGAGGGAGTTAGCAACTTAATTGGTTCACTCCACAAGTTGGCCATATCAATTGGAGAGTTTGAAGATATGAGTTGGCATTTCCTTAGAACATATCCAATCTGTTGATTTGAGATCCAATAGATTCCATGCTTAAGGAGCTTTTTTATGTGGGAAATACCTTTTGATATGTTGAAATGAATAATTGGATCAGTTGGTTCCTAAGACACTTGGATGGATTCCCATGATGTTGTGCATCATGAAGAAACCCTAAGAGTACTTGAAGAATCATTGGTCACTCTGCATCACCTTCTCTACTCAAACTCGGCCAACTTTAGGCATTTATAGGCCCATATGACAGTTACAAAATTTAACCACTCCCTTTTCAACCAATGGCTAAGAACTCATATGCAACATTTGCAAAAATCAAAGTTGCATTTTTGCACTTTTTACAACTTTTTCCTAGTTTTTGTTCTTTTGACACCTCAGACCTTAGAGACCTTATCAAACACATTAAACTTGATTCAAGTTAGAGTTGTTTAGTTTTTCATGAGGATTAGAATGAGTGATAAGTGTTTGAAGAGATCAGAGAGATGTCAAATGAATCCTAGATTAAGTTGGTAGTGAGAAGAAAGAGTTTGTTGTCATAGGAAATGGGAATGATTAGTCAAAGAAGGGTTTGGATACGAAGACATGTGGGATATGAGTAATCAAGTAATTTGAGGATGGGAAAAGGTGGGGAAGGGGTATAATTATTGTGAAACATTTGTGGGAAGCTTGAACATTTATGGAAAGATGTGATGTCTCTATTGCGAGGATCCTTGAAAAGTGGAATACATAGAAGAAAGAAAGCAACCTACAGATGAAAGATGAGACAAAAATACATAGCTTGAAGTAAAAGTTGCCAATATAGAAGACATACTTTAGAAAATGTACCATCTGAGGTAATAAAGGAGAAGAAAGAGGGGCTGACCAAACACATATATCATGATCTCCATCCCACCAAATCTTCATTTATCAGGTTACTTGGGAAGCATTTATACTTTCATTATATGCAATATAGATTTTAAATAGTGATTTGGTATCTTCCCCAAAACTTGTTATCCATCTTCATACATAATTTTAAAATGCACTTACCTTACAATTAGACTCTATTTTATAAGAATGAATGTCCAATGGAGAGTCATAGGTTGGCATGAATCCCAATGAGGTAGTGTGTCTATTCTGAAACAAAATAAACAAATATTAAGGAATAAATAGAGGAAGTGTGTCTATTCTAGAACAAAATAAACTCACAAAACCAATGAGGCATGCATTCAATTGTAATGGGGAACTATCTCATAGAAGCATGTTCACAACATGCAACACTGAATATGTAACCTGCAAACAAGATGCTTAGCATCAATAAGAATAACAATGGAGCATAATGAAATATTGAAAAGTGTGTTACCTTATTGAGATTCTCTTTGTTTCAAGAATAGTTTAGAATAAATGCACAGTGTTGGGTCCCAATCCCAAGGAAGTCCGCAGGTTGGGAAAAGAGCCCACTAGAAACAGGTGCCCAATTTTTACAAATCAGGCACCTGTTTCACTTCGGGTTCCTGAGGCATTAAAAAATAAGTGCACGTTTTTCAGAAACATGCACCCGTTTTGGTTCGGGTTCCCGAAGCTAAACGGGAGCCTATTTTTTGAATACATTTTTTTTTTAAAACCATTTTCCATCATTTTCACTGTTTCAAAAATGGGTAAACATTTCAGAGGAGCATGGGTACCCATTTTTTTCATCCCAGTTGACCCCTTAGACCATTTTTTACCTCCTTCCAGGTACGTAGTTTTGTTTTTTATATTCTTTTTTATTTATTTTTATTATTTTTCATTAAAAAATGTTAATTTATTATTATTATTTTTCATAGGAAAATGTTAATTTATTGTTATTTTTTAATTGTAGTGTTTTAAAGTTTGAAAAAATATTTTTTATTTTATTTATTTTATGTTTAAAAAAAATTTTAGTTTTTAAATATTGCCAAAAATGTGAAAAGTAAAAAATAGTAAAAACTTAAAACCGTAGGAAAAAACCAAAAAACAAAAACGTAAACGAACAATAAACATTAAACACAAAAACAGACAATAAACCCGAGATAGAAAAAAAATGAACAATAGACCCTAGAAAATAAATGAACAACAAACCCTAAAAAATTAACAAACAATAAACCCTAGATGAAAATCAACAATAAACCCCCCTTCTCTCTTTCTCACACGTACACGTTACCCTCTTTGTCATTACGCTCTCTCACTCTCTCTCTCTCAATCTCTCATTACCCCCTCTCTCTCTCACACACACACACACATTACCCCCTCTCTCTCCCTCTCTCTCTCACACACACATTACCCCCCTCTTTCTCTCACACACATTACCCTCTCTCTCTTTCATTACCCTCTCTCTATCATTACCTACTCTCTATCTCTCATTATCTATTCTCTCTCTAACTTGTTGTATCTCAAATTACCTACTCTCCCTCTCTTTCTCTCTATTTTAATCATGCGTAATAGTTTGAATGTTTAAATTTATATTTCTAAATGTTATATTTAATTATAGGATTCTTTTGTAAATGTTAGATGTTTAATTTATGTTTAAATTGAACTTTAAAATGATAATGAATATGAATGTGCTTTTTTGTGTGTGTGAAAAATAGGGTTCTTAAATTTGATAATACTCTAACTATCACTATTAATCCTCACTACTTCCTAACTTATCCCAATCTCTAAAGATATACTATATATTTACAAACATGATAACATGTCATATACTTTGACTTAATAGTGGAAAGAGAAACCACAACCTATCACCTACTCATCCAACTAATTGCACCACCACATAGACTAAATACATAGTCAGTGTTAGACTTCCTAATGTCAACATCCCATATCAAATTTGAGTTTACAAGTCCCTATATTTTTAATAACATGTGGAACAATCCTACCAGTAAAATTTCTTCTTTCTAAACTTTGTGCTTTGAAAACATGGTTGTTGAAAACATTTTTTTTAAAGATCCTTGATAACAAATAGAGAAATCCAAAGTATCGTGAATATATCTAAAAAATCTCTTGAATGCAACCATGTGATTCTTTTTTAAGATTAGCCATAAACCAACTCAAAACCCCCATTGTTTGGTAACTTATTATCTAGTGTAGGCCATAGCATACATGCGGCTCTCAATCAAACTATCACAAAGAACATAACTCATGTCCACCAAATCTTTAAGTGCAGACAAATATTGCTCAAATAATTCATGTTTTTTCATAATTCTAGGTGTACCAAAATATTGTTTCTAGTTAGTTTATATTTTTTCCATATTTATAGGTGTAGACATATCTCTAAGTATATCTCAAATAAAACTAGAAACAATTTTTTTCAAATATACAATTATCACAAAAGTGAAAATAAAAAATAACTAGTTGATCCCTCAACAAGATTTTTATTTTTCAAATATCTAAGTTCTTTTACAATAATGTGGCCCATGTGTTCATGCTACACCATAGTATATTTATTTAAAACCTTATGGAACTCTTAGATGTAAGGGTGAGTCATTGAGATGCTAGATATTAAATTCCAACCTAGAGGTAGTATGTCCATAAAGTCCAATGGCTACCAAAGTGATAGATTTCCACTAAATGTTAGCTCTTATTGAAGTAACATTAAGTTTTGTTAAAGTGTCATAAAAAGTTGTAAAAGTTTCAACTTGTCGTCAAAGTGACATTATTGGTGAAGTATCCCAATTGTTTCTAAAATGACATTATTATACTAAATTTCAACTAATCCTAAAGTCCACCTTCTACCAATGTTGCAATGTGGATCTAAAGATGTTTTTGAACTTAAAAAATATTACACTAAATGTAAATTATGTCTCAATGAGAAATAGAATGTCATGTGGAAAGAATCTCTATATTTAATCATCCATGTATCCTCACATATATGTATTCCAAATATATAACAATTATATCACTAATGTCATCCTAATAATTTGTTGAATCTAAATCATCATTTAATTCATTCTTGTAATATTTTTCTTGCATTCATTTTTATGTGGATTTTCTTGACATAATTATAAAGCTTAACATAGGATTTATTGAGAGACTTAGATCTCACTTTAGATTTGGAGCTTTGTCCTTTTTCTTATTTTTTCTCTTTGCTTTATCCTTTTATCTTCCTCTAATAGCCAATGCATCCTTTAAAAAAAATAGTTTTTTTTTTGTTTTAACTTCTCCAAGAGTAGAGAACCTATTATTTATTCAAGCTTCAACTTAGTGTAGTACTACTAGTTGTGATCACTAAATCATCCCATGATTCTAGCAAAGAACACAACAAAGCAGTACATGTATTGACAAGTTCATAGATATAACTTATGACTTTAATGGATTTAGTTAAAACTGAAAGAGATTAGTTGAATCAATTCCTATCAAGTTGAAAATATAAAGTGGTAGCCTAATTGAAGATAATGGTTAAATATTGCAAGGGTACTAAATTGTAATTCCATGGAAGTTACCTTCTTTGAAAAGATTAACTACACAATGCTACCATTAAACTATGATTAGAAGCCTCTCATGACAAGATGGTCAAATATCATGGGTCCCAAAGTACAACTATCATAGGTATTGTAATCATCTATCTCTCTATAACAAACATACAAATGCACCATGATGACCTAAAATGCCAACTAAAAAAAAATCTTAATCGAGAATGAGCCCTCAGTGGAGTCTAGAGGAGATGATTATTCATTATCTAAATCAGTGGAGTCATTATATTCATTATCTATTCTCTCTCTCTCTCATGATTATTTTTATGATTTTGATGGAACTTATACTAATGCATCTTTAGATGTTAAAAAGTATTGTTTGAGTTGCATGGGCATTATGATGTTTTATTTTCTAGAATATTTCTTATACTTTGATTTAAGTGGACAATCTTTCTTAAATGATGCTTATTATTAAAATAGACCCACCTATTAATAATATAGATCTATGTGAGTTTCCTTTTTTTATATTTAAGTTGGTAAATTGTATTTAATTATAAGTTTTTTTGGAAGGTGAAATGTAAATTAAATAGTAATTGTAAATTTTCATGTTTGTATATATATGCAGATTATTTTCACCCCCTCCACCTCCACCTCCACCCGATCAATTGAGGCAAACCATTAGGAGGAATATTGATTCTTTTATTAGAGATATCCACACCATTAGACATGAGCCTCATCCTCCTCCACAACTGTTACACATCACAGATAGTATGCAAGGGATTGTATAGTTTGCAAAGGGTTTAGATAGCGAGTTGGATAGCTATCATAGTTGGAGGGAGGGATTGCGTTCTTTTTACATTGATGGCCTATCATACAAACAAGTCAATGAATTAAAAATAAAAAAATGGATTTGAAACAATATTTTGTGAACCCTAAGATGGGTGAAGAGATAGATCCGAAAAAGCCATGGATCTCAATTCAATGATGTAGACACCCTGGCATAGCTAGACACTTTTGGGAGCGATGGTGGATGGTCTTTGACTATCTGCCACACTCCAATCATGAGGTTCCCATGTATTTTTTGAAAAAAATTGTGGGTCGAATTTGAATTGGGTAAAAAACCCAATTACTTTGATATTAGATCATTTCAGGGGGTCGAGAGAGGCATTGCCCCAGGATAGGTCGGGGGCCAAATTGAGCGACAGATTTAGAAACCGTGTGCGTGATGAACCCTTGGTTCCCTTCCTACACTGATTGTTCCAGTACCTGCCCATCATCAAGTAGTGGATTCTTCTCTTGGTTCATTGAGTGCCTTGTCGGACAATTTAGTACAGCACTTGCACGAGCTGAGGGTTGCCCCTAGCTTAGCACATGTTTGCACAAGCTGGGAGAATGTATGTATGGGTCCACATAGTGAGGTTTCCACTGGAGGAGATGGTGATTTTGATGATGCTGATGCTGCCCACGGTGGTTATGATGATGTTGAGGAGGTTGCACATGCTGATGCCATCTCTTCATATGTTGATCTCCTGTGGGCAGATGATGATCAGCCTACAGAGGTACAAATTTATTTATATAATTTACAGTACAATATTAAATTCCTTATATATACACATATGAACCATAACATGAGTCAATTTTTCTAAATAGAGGATGGATCATACCACGTCATTGAGGGACTGACATCATGTTACCTCAATACCTAGAGATGTCGGTGCCCCATTTACGATATGCACTTTCATCTATATACATTGTATTGATATGTACATTTAAAATAAATAATAAAAAATTTAATGTAATGATATGTATGATATGTTTTTTCAATTTTGTAGGGTGCTTCATGTAGCATCGAGGTGGGTAGTTCTTCATTGGACCCGTCGACCATTGAGGCTCAGCCTCATATACCACTAGTATGTTTTTCATTCATTAATTTGAAGTGTTTATATGCTTACTAGTTTATGTACAACTCTGACTCATGTTCGTTATTTTTTGTAATTGTAGGCTTCTAGATTGTTTGATGGTGCATCACATGTACACCTTCACCCATCAGTTACTTTGGCTGCACATGACACACCATATGTATGCTTTTTTGCGATAAACTTGTAGTCTATATATATAATTTATAGTTTATATATATATACAAGTTTTATTCATGCTTTATATATGTTGTTCAGGTCGATACCACTACTAGTATTGGTATGGCTATGGGATTGAGCTAGATGCAACCATCAACATTTTCATTTGCGATGATGATTAGAAAAATAATTTCTAATTTGTTTATATTGTGTACCTGGCTTTTACAAGGATTATCAAAATTGATGTACAATGTTTTTTTTACAGGACTTGACTACAACCACTTTTCTTGTTCATGATAGTGGACCTCCACATACCAGTGAGGGCATTTTAGAGCACGGTCGTATGGTAATTTATTTTAAATTTTTAGTAATTTTTTTTTTTTATTAAGTATCATAGAATCACAAAGTTTATTTTTGCTCATTCGAGCATCCACGTTACAAACTTCTTACATACTAGCTCCTTTCGAGCACCAAACTAGAAACAACAATTGGAAGACCAAGGCTCACAACTTAGAAATCCACTTTAAACAACCAATGGAAGACCAAGAGTCGCAACTTAGAATTATACACAAAGGTGTCCCTCATGGGAGTTGAACTTGGGTCTCCACATTGAGAACTCAATGCTTTAACCAACTAAGCTCAGCCCCTTGGACTAAATTTTTAGTATTTAATTAATTTATAAGTGAATTATGCAAGTAACTTATTCTCATGTTAAATCTTCTTCTCATGTAAAATATTTTAATAATGTACAGGAGGGTGGAGACACTGATACTGCACACACACATGATGGGCATCTCAGGACCACGTGCAGTAGGATGATTCATCTCATCCACCTTCATGTGAAGTGAAGAGGACTATAGATGAGATGCATGAGAGTTCTTAGATTATATATTTTAGATCATGTCATGTTATTGTATTATGGACTTTTTATGATGACACTTGTTATGTTATCCTATCTGGACTTGTTATTATGTTATTTGGACTTGTTTTAATGTCATTTCCTTGTATTTATTTCTTCAGGACTTGTTATTATGTCATTAGGAATTGTTATGTGATTATATATAGGACTTTTTATTATATCATTTTCTTGCTATTATGATATCAGGTCTTGTTATGTGATTTGATGCCCTCTAGTGATTATATATGTGATGTTGTTATGTGATTTGGTGCCCTCTAGTGATTATATATGATCTATTTATGACTTTATATTTTAACATTGTGATTGGTCATCTTATAGTGCAACAGTTTATAATTCAATAAAATAATTATCCCAATTTAAAATAACATCCTATTCTAAAAATAATAATAAAATCAAGAACTTACATTTAATCTATGAAGAGATTACGATAAAATAAATATATCATAAAAAATTAGAATGATTGTAACACAATTACAATGTGCACAAAATAACATTAAATTATTATCAAACCAAAATTGTATCTAAACTAGACAAATACAATGTAACACAATAAAAAATTAGAATGATTGTAACACAATTACAATGTGCACAAAATAACATTGAGAAGAAGATAACTAATACAATGTTGTTTATGAAACCAAAATTGTATCAAATGTAGACAAATACAATGTTAAAGAGACAAAGAAAAAAATTTATCATAATTAAATATAAAAGAGTTCACACAATTAGCACAAACTTACATGCATATAAATTCGATTCAACCTAATGTACCATCTACATCCTCTCTCTTCTGCAATGTGTCTATGATTGCCTCGTGCTCTTCTACTAAAAGTGTCCATAATGTTGGCATTACAATAAGTTTGTTGGTATGAGGATATTGAAAAGGTTATTGGAGATTGGTGATATAATTAATAAAGGATGATTACTGTCTTAATAATATTATTTTGTCATTGATGTCAAGCAATTGATTTTCTGATTCAGTATGATGTTGCCATATCTTAAAGAGTATGTTTTGATGAGTATAAAGATGTCGGTAAGTGACACAGAAAGAATGTGAAAATTAAGGGGAGTAATAAGTTATTCAATGGGCAACTATTACTGAGTTAGATAGTGATGAGATTATGTTATTTTGATTGTTTTGATACCCTATATATGTGTATTCGAAGATTGAATAAGAAGGAGAAAAGATTTCATGCAATAGAATGAGTAAAGGTTTGATACTATTCTATTTTACCGAGCAAGGAGCCAGTCTGTAAATTCCAAGGTTATCGATGTCGGTTAAAGAAGAAAGAAGTCATCGAGTGTCATCAGCAAGCAAAGCTACCGAGACAGTAACTGAGATGAATACAGAATGTCTACCGAGTAAAGTTTAGAATTAACCAAGTATCAACCGAGCAGTAATAGAACGCACTAGATGAATAAATACATTATTAAATGAAGGATGCCAATGAGCTGGAGATTTATAGAAGATTGGAATGTCATGCAAGAAGTTTTTTAAGGATCAATGGCAATAAAAATTTAAGAGTTAGATCTACAGCACAGATTGAACGATTATAACCGAGCACAAGTACCAAGGAAGGAATACAAGTTTCAAGGCAAGATAAAACGTTTTTCAGTTCGAAGGATTCAATGAACCTAGTCAAGTTTGAAGATCTGCTGACTAAGATTAATCATGGGAAATATGATTAAGGAGATTAAGCGGTTAGGAATTGCTTATAAATAAGGAAAAGTTGATGAACATGTATGCAGGCAAATAGAAGAACAGTGATGTTGCTAAAGTGATTACAAAGTACAGAAGATTGAAGATCTGATTGAAGAACAGAGTGAGAAGCCCAACAAGGAGGAAGATAAGTCTTATGACAAGATGATTTTGAGCACATACAGTCTGCTATAACATTTCAGATGTGAAGTTGCAGATATATTTTATTATTGTTATTTATTTTTGTAAGTGACAGGAAATCTCTTAACCGAGTGGACCTAACAGTCTTATTTGTAAATCCTCTAGCAAGGTAACATTCTAATTGAGTGTTTTAAATCCTTTGACAAGGTCACTTCTAACAAAGTGCAAGATTCTAATAGATCTGAGGGAAATCCCTTGACAGGGTCACATGTAGCAATGTGTTTATGTAATCTTTAACAGGATTGGCTTTTAACCGAGCATACTTTAGAAGAGTATATTTTCTTTGTGGGTCTGAAATCCCATAGTGGTTTTTCCCTATTTGGGTTTCCATGTTAAATCTGGTGTTAAAGGTGTTTTGATGTTTCAAGTTTATTAGTTTATGAGTTTGAATGATTTTCAGTCATAGTTGCATATCAAGTAAGTTCTACCAAGGTTGAATCTGATTAAGAGTTTGAATTATGAGTTTATCTGATTCAGCCCCCCCCCCCCATCTTATTAAACTAACACATAACACCTTAATAGCAGGTCTACCTTTGTATCTTTCTAATTTGAAGTTTGTTGCCACCACCAAATGAGAATATTGTATAATCTTCTTTTCTGATTGGTAGTCTTTATAAGCTAGTAAGCCATTCCTTCTTGTTAAGTATTTGTGTAGCCATGTGCCAACTACCACAATAGACCCAACTGGATACTGAAAACCATCATCATCTACTTGATCACATAACAACTTTTATTAGGTTCTACACATCTAGCTAGCCAATACTCAACCTACTCATCATTATCCTCAGGTGAAACAACAACATACACATGTCCTAGAAAACAAATTTAAGTACATGTAGAAATAAAACTTGATAGAATTTATTATTCAAATACAATCATAAATTATATGACAATACATAAAAATATATAATTTAAAGTTATAAACAAGAAATTGAATTAAATAACCAGGTTTTATGAGGTCTGAAACACGATCCTAATCTTCTGCTGCAAATGCATGATCTGGGTCTTCATTTCTTCTAATATCTTGATATTGTGTCTCACTAGGTATTAAGGATTTGTGCTGTCATTCTTTGACCCATTCTATATTCTCGCATTCTTCCCATTCACTTGCAACACAAAATTGACAAAAACATGCAATCTCTCTAGTCTGTATAGTCCAAATGTTAGAATTAGAACTCTTAAATGAATGTCATCTATCTGACCCATTCATTGTATCACAATCATATCTTGGAAGGATATTCTCCTCTTTAACTAGCCAACAGAAACGTCTAATTATAGAGTTCTGACTTGATCTTATGGATAAAGTTGCACTACACCAATCCACAATTGTAGTTTCATTTTTAAATTTAGCCTTTTCCTCGAATTTGAGTTGCTCTCTGCAAAGGGATCTCTTAACACATACACCAGCACCATCATGTTCTCCTTTCCCATGTCTAGCCTCAAAAAAACTCCACGTGTGTTCGATATTAGTTTTCTTATGAATCCTACTTAACCAATAAAACATTTTGGCATTCTTGAATTGCCCTGTGCAATTATCTGACCATATTAGATGTTGTGTCATTTGAATTTCTCTCTCCCTCAAATTCTCAAAAAAGGTCTTGAAGCAATACTAGACAAACTCATATGAGTGTAATTTATTATCACTCATATATAAATGGTACTGTCTCAAAATTATAGGATCCTCTTCTATACTATGTGGTGCATGCCTATAGACAATATGGACAAAAATTGATACTTTCACTAAATTGTAGTATTGTGATTGGACCTCATCTTGTGGTGCAAGCGTGTAGTTCTCTACAAAGTCAACGACCAAAAGTATACTACCAATAGGAAATGTATCCTTGCATATTCAAAACTAACCATCGAGCCATCTAGCATTTTGAGACTGTTTAACATATTTAGGTATGATCTTACTCTTAAATTCATTCATAAATGCATGAACACTAACTTTTTCAGTGATTAGATCGCACCGTCTTCCAACCTTTCCATCCTTTAGTGGATACTCAACAGTTTTAAATCTTTTAACATCAACTAATTATTTTCCAAAATCATTTGAAATATTTTCATGCAAACATTCATCCAACAATGCAATATTGTCACATATATCACATACATAGGAAACAGATGCATTGAAAAGAAAATTTTGCTCATTTGGTGGGTTGCAAAAAAAACTTGATATAAACTCCTTTATAGTTTCAGGTGGTATATTTATACCACATTCTTGCAACATTTAATTACTATGCATGGTAACATGTATATATAGAAATACATTATAATGGTAGCAAAATTGAATATGAGTTTTGCAACAACATGTGATTTTTTCCTTGATAATTAGAACATACCAAGGTTTACACTTTTCAAAAGACCTTTGACAAATGCTAATAGTCAACACCTTATCATCCAAAAAAAATTTGTACAATTCAATTTGAGTCACGTCCAATAGGTGTTTTGGATGTGGATCATGAATTTTTGACCCAACTCTTAATTTAAGAACATCTCTAGCATTACGTGATACACTCGTATTATCATGCCAAAAATTTTTGATCAAAGTTTTGACTTCACCAGTAAGTTTCATATCAGACCTTGGTAGTCTACCACTAACCGTCATGCCACATTTTTATCTTTAGAACAACTTTTCTTTCTGATTGCATCAAAGGCGCTAGCAACAGTCGATACAACTTGTTTTAAAGACTCATCCTTCTTCTTGGGTTTGACATAAAAGCCTAACTTCTTCATCACTTTTTGCATTTTAGTCATTTTAATTAGTTGTATCATTAATTGAAATTGAAACCCAAATTTCTTATTATAAAAAAATGTCTAAACAATATATTTGCATGTGTCCTAATCTGTCTCCATGAAACCAAGCCAGGAAGCTTGTCTAGTACATCACTTTTAATTTCAAAATTTTCATTCATTTGATTATCATTCAAACATGTTTCATTTTCAATTGGTGTTTCCATGTCTACATCCACATTATTGGTTTCAATTGCAAGTGGATTTTCAATTTCATTTGGAGTTTCAATTTCGGTTTCAATTTTAGTTTCAAGTTGAGATCTAGTTTCATTTGGGGTTTCAATTTGGATTTCAATTTCAGTTTCAACTTGAATTCTAATTTCATTTGGGGTTTGATTATTGGTGTTTGATTTAATAAGTAATATACTTCTACAAAATCACCAATTTCTTCATGAGAAAAAACATAGGGCTGTGAATACATGCATGTACCCAATAATGGATTAGAAGATGCACCTGAATTAAATGGTTCTATTGTGTTTCCTTCGTTAGCATTTATGGGCTCATTGAAGTTCTCTTCTAAACGATTGTGGAACTTGAAGCTCCTTGTGTCATTCTTTCTCTTCTCTCTCATTGACGTATTGTCTTCTTCTCCCTATTTGTTGCAATCTCCTCAGTTGTCAGAGCCTTCCTTTGCCTCTTCCTCCGTTGATTTGATCCCATGGTTGCGCCAAATTTTGAATTTGAATCGATCTCCTTACCAAATAGATAATAAGACAAAAAAAGAGAATGATTAATCAAAACATTCTCTTTCCAAATTGAACCTATCAGGAAATGATTGAAAAATCAGTCAATCATTGGGATTGTGCTTGTGGGCCAGATTATGGCCCAACAAATCTTTTTAGAAAGGAGTGCCCATTATTTAATGAAATGGGTGCCCATTTCACTTTCAACAATACAAAGAGAAATGGGCACCCATTTTTTAAAATTAGGGGTGCGAAACAACCCTTAGCCTTATTTTTTGCTTTGGGATAGGCTTAGTCCCACCAAGCCTATGCTTGGACCTCAAAAAATATGGCTAAGGTAAAACGACATTAGATTTCTATCTTGGCCTAATTTTTTGAGGACCTTCCTGATTGAATTTTTTCATGAAACGAAAACCCATTAGAGTTTTCAGCGTCCTGATTTCAGAAATGTAAATTTCATAGTGATAAGATTATTTTTACTATTTTTGTATTATTTATTAATTAAAATTGGTACCTAAACCTAAAATACCAAGGTTCAATAAAACTTTAATAACTTTTTAGTTTTTAGGATTTTAGAAAAATAAATTATATGACATCGATCTCCATACAATTATTTTGAATATTTAAAAAATAAATTGAAAATATGAAATTTTCATCAAATTATGGTGGTCGTACACCCGATGTTTTGAAAATATACTTTATTGTTAGTTAAAAAATAAATAAAAAAATATATATTCAATAAAAAAAAAAGAAAAAATATTAACATCAATATTCGGTGTCTTAGGTATTGTTTCCTAGAAGGATTTGCAAAAATTAATTTATTTGCATCAAAAAAGGGTGGTCGTACACGTGTGGTATGTTCCTGAAACGGGCATTTTGAAAAACCGGTTTTAAAACATGCCTACTAAAAAGATATTTCTACCATGTGGGTATTAAAATAAATTACATATTTGAAAATTAGACTCTGAGAAATACATTTTCTATTAATAAATTTTTTTTAGATTCAATCTCTTAATGCATCAAATTTTGACATCAATTGACAGAAAATTTGAAAAACAAAGAAAACACCCACTTTTTGTCCAAAAGTGGGACTCAACTTCTTGCAGTCACCCTTTAATATTCTCTACTTAATAGGGCCAACCACGTGAATGTGGAAGCTCATTTGGCCCCTCCCCCCCCCCCCTAATATCACTCTAAATTCCCTGTTAATGTATAGCATTCTTTCATCCATTAATGAAACATAACATTCACTCATTATCACGTAACATTCATTAACAAATAACATTACTAACATTCATTAACAAGTAACATTCATCAACATTCATTAACACGTATCATTCATTAACATTCATTAACAAGTAACATTCATTAACACATATCATTCATTAACATTCATTAACACATAATTAAATTCATTAACACATAAAATCTAGTTGTTAACACATAATAAGATTACAATCATTTTTTTTTTCTTTCTTTTTGTAGCTTGGACGTAAAGACTAAGTGGACCATCATTGTCTTCATCATTTTTCCCCTCTTCAGTTCTTCTGCCCTATGCTCGTGATCTAGTTAATGTATGCCTAGTCATGTACTCACAATGAGGACGTGTATGCAAAGGGGGGTCCGCTGCAATAACACAAAAATGGGTTAAATTCTTGATTTTTATTATTATTGTTATAAGTATTTCATTAATTAAAAGAAAATTGCAGGAGTGCTCTTTACCTGATGGGGCCACATCATCTTCCTAATCATTTTGTCTAGCCTCATCCTCAACATCCTAAACACCCTCTAAATCCTTTGGAGTTGAAACATGAAAGGTTACATTAATCAATACACCAATTGCAATTAAATTCGTTTAAAGGAATAACAGTGGTCCTTTTTACCTGGTGGGGCCCCATCACGTTCCTAATAGTGTCTACCTAGATCATGCTCAACTTGGTCACCATGGTCTACATTCTCTAAAATAAAAACAAAAAGGGTTACATTAATTACTACACCAATTTCAATTAAAGATGTTTAATTGTATTAATCATTACATAAAAAAATTGTTTTGCAGATGAATACCTCCAGTACCAAGATGCACACCACGACCTTCATCAAGTGTAGGTTGTGTTCCACCTTGTCTAGGCTTCATTCCAATGGAGAGTCATGTGCATTGTTATGATTGCTTGATTATTTAAAACAAATATAGTCACATTATGTTGAAAATTAACATCAAATAGATTATCACTCAAGTATTGAATTTTAAATAATTTTCATTTAGCTTATTTACATGATTGAAGGATGCACCAGAATCTTCTTTTTGCCCACTCAATCCTTTTAGACATTCAGCCATGGATCCATAGCCCTCCCAGAAGGCCATTTTCATGTCATCTTTTGTGGGCACTCTATTGAATTCAGAGGCCTACATTTTTGCTTAATATCATGAATTTTTTTTGTATTATTTAATGATTAAAAAAAATTATTTGCAATTTATTATTTTGATGTGATTTTTCATTTATTGATACTTACAATTTGTGTGGCAACTTTCATATAACCACAAGAGCTGAGTTTGTGTTGCTCGTGCTTTTCTAATCTTGCCTTAGTTGCCTTTGATGTGTCGAGTAGTCTATGAAAATTTTGAAATATGTTAGATTATATAAATATAAAGAGTAACTAGTACATAATTACATTCTTAATAGTATCAGATTCCTTCTTCTACCTGGTGGTGTATTTCCTTTTTTCCTTTTAACTCTCTCCTTTGCATCCAAAATTAGGTCCTTCCAATCCCTCTCTAGAGTCATGGGGGGACGCTCGTACTTTTTGTTCTTCTCTAAATGTGTCCTATATTAGTCCCTCACATACTATAGATGTTTGCCAGCTTGGTCAAGGACCTTTCTTTTCTTGAATGTATCATTTCCGAACAACTCAACCAAACAGTTTATGAGTTCATCTTTTAACTTTTTTTTTACTCATTCTACCATTTACGTATGGTGGGCCCGAAGATCTCCAATGTAATTTCATTAATATTTTTATAAAAAATATCATTTCTTGCAAACAAATCATGAGATGATTAATCCAAAATGAGTGATCAATAAGTAAATTATAATTAGACTATATATAATAATAATTTTAAAGTACCTGGAACCTTCTCTATCTTTATGGGAAGCAGATCTTTGACCACCACAAATGGGACCGACAACGTTCCCGTACTAGCAATACGGGAAGATATAGGAAATGTTTTTATGGTATTAGCACTAGTGGCCTCTACATCCTCATGCACATGTCCTACTACAAAAAATGAATCCACTATGAAATGCCACCAAGAAAGAACACTTCAAGGGAAATAAACACATAACAAAAGAGAGAGAAAAAGAGGGATCTACCAACTCTGAGGTCAGTATGATGTGCACTAGAGGATGTTTGCATGTTGCATGTTGCCGACATTATAGTTGAAAATATAGATGGGGATGATGGCCTCTGATGAGGTGGCATTTGCACAGGAACATGAACATCACCTGAAGAATAATACATTAAATATACAAAACATTAATCTTGTTAGATGTCTCAAACCCATCCACTTTATGTATCTAGAAGAGTTTGTACTTGAATTATGCCTCTTATATATTGAAATTGTTGATGATCATGTTGAAGGGGTAGATTGGATCAGTTTGGATCCTTGGAAGGTTGGTAGTTCCAGGATATTGGTTTAGGAATGCCTCTGAAATGCAACCTATATTGGAAGGTTGAATGGATCATATTAGGATCCAAGTGAGAAATCTTTGGTGTCTCTGCATCAGTAAGAGGAATCATGCAATCAAAATAGTAGAGATCAATATTCAAGACAAAGACCTTAGTTAAAAAAGAAGTATTGGGGTTGTTTGATGGACTTGTAAAACACTGAGGGGGGGGGGTGAATCAGTGACACCAAAAGTAATAGTACTTTAAACACTGACCGGTGAATAAACTTAACAAGTTTGATAAACAATATGTATGCAATCCAAAATGATATAACAACATCCACAATAAGTAAAACATCCACCATAACACAAGTGTTTATACATGGAAAACCCAAATAGGTAAAAACCACGGTGAGATGGGACTCACAAGTTAACTATCTGCAGTAATAGATAACTGACCGGTTAAGGTCTACAAAATGCTCTGCTAGGAGCGAATCCTGTTAAAGATCCCAAAGCTTAGTTGAAAGATATACCCTGTAAAAGGTAGTACCCTATAAGGAGTAACCTCGGTGGAGGATTTTTGAACCCAAACTAATGGATCACCCGTTTAAAGGATTTGAGCAATGAATCTTGTTAGAGCTTATCCGGTTAGGGGATTTGACTGTTGCAGTGATTAGAAAACAATAGGTGATGTGATGTAGTGATAGCACAAATTGCTTGTATAGATCCTCTTCTGCGCACTTAACTCCTCTTCACCAACATACTCTACGACTTAACACTTCTGCCTTTTCACATAGCATATCACTTTTTCTCATACAAAATAATTCATTGTGATGTCAATATATAGACATTTATATTTCATGTTGGCCTCTGGAAATCATAGCATAATTACCTAGGTGCAGTGTATCTGGTCAAGTGATCATAACTCATAACAAAAATACCGCCAAAACTTGTCGGTAAGGATAACTCATCACATAATCAATGAATACCAATTGGAACAATTCAATACCGTTTGGAGTTAAACATATAAACCATTATCCTTGATGCTCCTATGATAATCTCCATTGGATCTTCATGTTGATGTCAAGTTATGTACATCCACTGGTTGCCTCTATATATAGATATCGGTTGTCACCATGTACCGGTTGGATATAAATCTCTAGTATACCGTTTGTAGAATAAACAACTTGAAGTTATACCGGTAGCCAATATGAACATATGTGTGTGTATGTGTTTCATGAATGACAACATATGATGAATTTTAATCATTACAATCATCATCAAGCCAACAATCTCCCCCTTTGGCATTGATGGCAACACTTAGAAAATTTTACAGTAATACCGCTAAGTGTGCTTACAAAAAAAATATACACATATACACATACTCCCCCTTACTATATACATCATACAAAATTTTTAAAAACACACATACATATTTCTACTCCCCCTTTGACAACAATGCCAAATTGAAAAGCAAAATATATATATAGAGAGAGAGCGAGAAAATTTGTAGCAAAATGTTCTACATATACAAAAACTTTTAAAAAATGAATCAAGACTCATGCATTCGCAAGTCTCATGAAAATAACATTGAAGTTCCTCTTCAACTGTGACATAGCATGCTGCCATGTCTCCAACACGTTCTCAGTGTATTCAAGTGTAGACATAATCTGTGTATGGAACTCTTCCATGGAATCAAGTGTACAGGTTTCTGGAGTAGCTAAAATGGCTACTGCATTCATGTAGGCTCTCTGCAGTATGTCCACTTGTGAGTAGACTCTTCAATTCCTTCAGTGACCAGATTCTTTTTGCTTTCTCAAGATTATAGGTATCCAACCTGTTGTGCAAATCATCCACAGATTTGCTAAAAGAAAAAATAGAGTCTTGAAGTGGTACATATGTATTGCATATCTTTTCTAGCTCTTGCTCTGTTTCAGTTCTCCTATTGTTGATATCAGAATAAAAGAATGAAACATTAGAAGTAGAAGCAAGATATTTGCCTCCTATTTCAATAGTTGTTCTTAATAAATCTTTATTCAAAGATAGAGCAAGTTTCCCTATATCAATCTTTTTCATAAGTTGCTCTCCATACTTCTTCTTGTAACTCTTCTCAACATAAGTTTGTGTTGCTTCTTCAAGTGACTTAATTTGGTCAAATGCATCATCAACCAATTGACCAAGTTTGCTAATAGGGGTTGTCAGATGTCTTGAAGCAGTTTCCGGTAGTAGACTAGATATAATATATACTGCATTCCAGAATTGTTTCAACTTCCATTCTTTGCTCTTTCAGTCTCTTCTTGTGTTCTCTAGATTGCATGATAGTTGCAATCTTCATCATTTTAGATGTATTCATATTATCAACAATTATAGGCCCTGATATGCTTAATGAGTCATCGTCATCTTCATTAGTATGTTGTATGATTAATGCTTGTGCTAGTTCAGAAGATATTACCTTAACAATCTCTTTCTTTTGACCTTTCTCTGTTTCCTATTCAGAGATCTGAGTATCAATGTTTTCATTAGATTCCTTTTGAATATTCTATGAAACTGATTGGGATTGGGGTTTCTCAAGTTGTTCCTTTGCTGGTGGAATATCCACTCTTGGTTGAGTTGTTAGTTTCTCAACTGAAGTAACCTATAAGTCAGTGATTTCAGGAGGCTACATATCTGGTACAATGATGTCTCCAGATAGATCAATTGTATCTTGAATATTATCAACAACTTGGATGATACTGTCATCCTTCTTCTTGATAGGATAGACCACATCATCTTGCACAATTTCTTCTTCATCCATTTTAGGTCGCTCTACAATATCTTGCTCATCCTTAGAAGAATGTATAAGATCTTCCATATGTTTGATATTACGAGCAATCTGATGAGTCTCAGTCTCAACAGGTTGCACTTTTCCATTGATCAGCTTTAATCTTCTCATTTTGTAAGAAAAATGAACTTTATACTTAATCAACCAATTCATTCAACTCATCCTTTGACAACTCAGGAAAATATTGTACAAACCCATCATCTATAATTCCCTTTTCTTTATTGTTTCCTCCCATTTATTCAAAAGAATAGTATACAAGGAATTAGAGATATCTTTTTCAAGATCATGTGGTAATCTATTGTAATGGCACAAATAATTGATTACATGTTGAATTATTTTCTACTTTTCATCTTCAGTGAAAGAATCAAAATGTTCTTTGACATTGTCAAATTTTTTTCTCCCTAATGTCTTCATTGTTCTCTCAATGGTAGCCTCAGGATTGTAAGTTGAGATATCAAAAGGCACAGTTGCCTTTGGCACTTCCTTTACTTGCTTTGTTGCTCTACCGGTTGCTTTCATTTTCTTGGGTTCTTCTTCAGTGTCAGTACCTTCAGATTCTTCTTGGATAATTAGTTTCCAACCTCTTTTCTTAGATGCATTCTCCTTCTGTGCATAAACTTTAGGTGTCAATTCCTTTTTGGTTTCGACACTTCATGTCACTCTTGTATTTTTCATCACCAGAGGTGCTTTCTCAGCCTTCTTTTTCTTACCTTTAGAGATGCTAACATTTTATTAGCATAACCAATCAGTAAGTGATAGTTGACCTCATAACTCATATCTTCCATTTCTTCTTCTCTAGGCTCAATTGCCTCCATTAAACAAAAATCAGTGGTAACTATGAAAACAATGTCCTTAGCAAAATGTTTCACCACATCCTCAAGCAATCTTAATCTCATGCTCATTTTCTTCTGAAACTCATTGAATTATTTGTTCATTACAACCAAAAAGGTGTTCTTCAAAGCCTTGATATTGTTCTTAATCTAGATAGATATCGGTAGATCATTAGACCATTCAAGATCGCCTATTCTCGGTAGAAAATTTTGGAAATAAAAGAATAGCTCAATCAATAACTATCCAAATTTATACTTTAGACTGTTGTCCTTCTTGATAGACTAAAGATTTAACAATAATTGGCTCCTTATGGCCTCACATAGGTCAAAATTATCACTTTCATCTATCATCTTGTAAACAGTATGCACCACTGCTGATGGAACACTATTTAATCTGCTAGAGTAGAATGCCTGGTAGCCTATAACCATAGCTGCCAATTTTACCGTTGGGTCCCTGATGTTGTTGACAGGAAAAGAACACTTATCAGATGTTGATCTGGTTAGAGTGTAAACTGTCTCTTTTGAAATATGCCTCAGCACAGGTACTTTACTGGTTGAGTAAAAACTAGTTACAGCTTGAATAGCTTCCTTGGTTATAGTATGATTTCTTTCTAAATACATGTTTTCTCCATGAACTTGACTCAAAATAATTTGGATATGCTCTTCTTCAAAATGTTCAAGAGAGTAAGCTGCATTATGAAAACCTTTTTCATAAACCCTAATATATTCTATTTGAATCTTTCCATTTTCATTGCATAAGGATTTTAACTGAGAATATATCGACAATGATCCTAAATCCTCAATCTTGCAATCAATGTAGCTGGACAAATCTCCTTTCACTATAACACCACTAGTAAATTGTGACCAAGCATTATAAGACACAATTTGTTCCACTTCAACAACTTCCATAGGTTCAGATGTAATCATTAATCTCTCTACTGGTTTAAAAGACAATTTCATTCCAAATAAACTAGATTCGAAGCAAGATTTTTCAAAGAAATACCTTATTTCATGCATGCTACCTCTTTAACCGGTTGAATGCCCAAGTACACACCAATTCAATTTTCTCCAGCCTTCAAATTAGCTTGATTACTCAAATCACAATGTAGCTTCAACAAATATCAGCCAACAATTCTTTCTCAACTCTGCAAGCACTCAAAAATTCTTTCTCGTATGCATTAGGGTAAAAATATAAAAGTGAAAACTTGTTTTTATTCTTTTTACCTACTGCATTAAATGGTCACCTGTTAGGGTTACAAACCCTAATTACACCACTTAATGATACAAATATGTAAAACCGATTGATAACAGATTGACAAAAAGTTATCAAAATTTCATGCATCCAAATTGTTTTACTGCTCATTTATCTCAAGGGGTCCGGAAGTGGTTTTACCATTAAGCTCCCCTTAGCCATATTAAAAAGGCTTTAATTAACCGATACAGGATTCTCCACACTTGGTGAAGGAATAGTTTCTTCTACAAGTGAGTCATCACTCTTCTTCCATATTCAATTCATTTCCTCTCCAGTTTCTTCAACATTAACCTTCTACTTTCCTTTCTGATCTTTAGAAGGGTTGATTGGTTTTCTCTTTCTAGATCTACAAAATTTTGCTAAGTGTCCTGGTTTGTGACAGTGATAGCAGGCCATACCATATGATTTCCAAGGTCTTGCATTACCTCTCCCAGTTCTCCTCTTGTATTTCATCGCCACATGACCAAAGTTGTTATGGACAAAACAGGTTGTCGTAGGGTGTTTTCTAGTTCATGTTGACCCGGTTGTCAAAATTTCTCATCCAGTTGCCATTTGTTTTGGTATGCATATTTGATACAAGATTATTTTCTCCATATCTACATTCAACTAATCTATGTCCATACATTTTATATGTGAAGTAATGACCTTCAAATTTCTTGGACACATACCTAGCATTAGTATTGTAGCTTGCATTTCTACTAAGTTTGTCTCTACAAACATTTGTAGTGTGACCAAGTTTATGGCAAAAAGAAAAAATAGGTATAAAGACCTTCATAGCGATAGGCTTTTTGACCTTAGGAGCAGATTTGTTCTTAAGAATGTTGTTCTTGGTACCGGAGGATTCACCTTTTTTAGATGTGTGAAAACCAAGTCCAGAGGTATAACCATTCATCCTTTGGGATTCAATTTTCTCTTCTAGCAAAGTGGAACATCTGTTGAACTTCTCCAATTTTCCATTTGCTTCAATGAGCTATCTGGTGATTTCTTCATTATTTTTTGACAGGTTCTCTCTAAGAGATGATGCTAATTCAAGATCTAGCGGTAGGTTCTCTTTTTCTTCTCTTTCTACATTCAAATGGTCATGCAAGGTAGCAATCTCTCACTTGATCTTGGAAATCTCATGATCTCTTTCTTTGGTGAGATCTTCAGTAATTCTCCTGGCTTCCAGTTCCTGACTCATGCAGATAGTAAGACCTTCTAGCTCTCTCCTCAAGTTTAGCTTTTCACTATTTAGTTTTTCAACTTCCTCAACTAAAGCATCAATATTGGCATCATCTGAAGAACTTTATCAGATATTTCTAATAGTTGTTCAATTAGCTCTCTTCTTTTGACTTGAGAAGCCTTCAATTTGACCCTTAGGGTTTCAAGCTCATTCCTACTAGCCTCAAGCTCTCTAGCCATCTCAAAGTAGCTCATATCCCCCATGATACCTTTAGGGTTTTCTTCCAAGCGATTAGGCTTTAAGGAAGTTAGGCTCTAATACCAATTGATGGACATGTAAAGCACTAAGAGGGGGGGGTGAATAAGTGACACCAAAAAAATACTATTTTAAACACCGACTGGTCAATAAACTTAACAAGTTTGATAAACAATATGCATGCAATCAAAAATGATATAACAACATCCACAATAAGTAAAACATCCACCATAACACAAGTGTTTATACGTGGAAAACCCAAATAGGTAAAAACCGCGGTGAGATGGGACTCACAAGTTAACTATCTGCAGTAATAGATAATTGACCTGTTAGGGTCTACAAAATGCTCTGCTATGAGAGAATCCTATTAAAGATCCCAAAGCTTAGTTAAAAGATATACCTTGTAAAAGGTAGTACCCTGTAAGGAGTAACCTCAGTGGAGGATTTCTGAATCCAAACTAATGGATCACTTGATTAAAGGATTTGAACAATGAAGCTTTCTAGAGCTTACCCGGTTAGGGGATTTGACTGTTGCAGTGATTAGAAAACAATAGGTGATGTGATCTAGTGATAGCACAAATTGCTTGTATAGATCCTCTTCTATGCACTTAACTCCTCTTTACCAATATACTCAGTGACTTAACACTTCTGCCTTTTCACATAGCATATGACTTTTTCTCATACAAAATAATTAATTGTGATGCCAATATATAGATATTTAGATTTCATGTCAGGCTCTAGAAATCATAGCACAATTACCTAGGTGTAGTCTATCTGGTCAAGTGATCATAACTCATCACAAAATATACCGCCAAAACTTGTTAGTAAGGATAACTCATCATGACTTGTGATAAATCATCACACAATCAATGAATACCGGTTGGAACAATTCAATACCGGTTGGAGTTAAATATATAAACCATTATCCTTGATGCTCCTGTGATAATATCCACTGGATCTTCATGTAGATGTCGCATTATGTACATCCATTAGTTGTCTCTATATATAGATATCGGTTGTCACCATGTACCGGTTGGATATAAATCTCTTGTATACCGGTTGTAGAATAAACAACTTGAAGTTTTACCAGTAGCTAATATGAACATATATGTGTGTATGTGTTTCATCGATGACAACATATGATGAAATTTACTCATTACAATCATCATCAAGCCAACACTGTTATGAAGAATGAATAGTTCTATGATCTATAAAAGAGGAAACATATGGTCTGAAAAGATATCATTTAAACACAAGTGATAGTAGTCACATGTTTGATAACAACAAGGAGCCTATGAACACATAAAGGATATATTAGAGCATCAAAATAGTTTTAAGGTACAGAACATGGTCATCACCTGAACTACCTAGAGTACCCTGATCATGGCCACTAGCTCAATGAGGACGCAATAGTTCATGTAAAAATAACACGTACATATTTTAGTTCATGACATAAAAAAGTATAAAATATAAACTATTTTTGAACTTATAATATAATTAAAGATTTCATTACTTCTTACTTCCATTTTTTGTGCTCTCTGCATCAATTGTTGCACCCTCTCTTTTATTGTATCAGTTTGAGGGACTTGGTATGCCAAAGCAAGAATTTGTGTATTAATGTTTTTTGGATGTTTCTCATCATTTCAACAGGATTTGTGGAATATGCGATGTCATCATCGCATAATAGTGAATCTAGCTCTATATAGATGTCATCAAGTAATGTAGGTGCCTTTCCCCAAAAATATCTCTGTGATAAGAATATTAGTAACATTATCAAAATTAATCCAAAACCCTAAAGAAAAGAAAGTAATAATATAGCATTTTGCTTCTATCTAATTTTTACAGTTACAATGAGGTTTACCTATTAGGTAGAAGCGCTGAGAGCTATATCCATGTCTGTGCTATGTGTCGGATGAATGTCGCCCTGTGACAAAAATTAAATATAAAAAAAAACATTAGCGAAATGAAACCAATAGACTTAGCAAAAAACTTAATAATAGAATAGTATATTGGAGTCATTATTTGAAGGTTGGTTTAAATGGTATATAGTACGTACCACCCCCATGATAGTAACTTTTTTTGTATCTATGTGATTCAAATTGTAATCGATTAGCATCTCTTCCCTTGTAATTATTGATTTTATCACACATACAAATACATGATTTCCCTCGCGTGCCTCGAATATGCAATTGGGTTGCTTATTACTTGACCTAGGTCATATACTATTTATAAAACCTGCAATATTCCCTATTTCTTTTGGCCTTTCATCAATGTACATAGCCACTCTTTTACTTTGATCATTATCTTTCCATTGTATATAATTCGCTAAGAGTGCATACCTAAGCATACTTTTTTATATCGAACAATCTGCATCCAATTTTTATAATTGTAACAAGGTCTGACATACTCCATCAATTTATAAACTTTGTTGTAACAAACCTTTATTTTGTCCATGGAAAATAGGCCCAAACCATGTAATGACGATGGTTATATGCGGTATATCCTCTCATTAACACAAATCAATGTATATTGGAGGAAGTTCCTTGGGTACCCATTATTTTTGTAGATGTTTGTACCTCAAGGGAACCTTGATGTCACCTATGCTCTCATCATCATAAGAACATGACCCCATTGAGCAAGAAAAAATTGCATGTGTTTATTGAATTTTCTCCTAATCTTTTGACCTCTATTTGATCTCCCTGTTTTAGATGTACTACATGTCTCACTTTCTTCTTCTCTTCCTGAATTTCCCTCACTTGAGGAAGACAGATCTGATAAAATACCTATTTAGTGGTACCTTCACTCCTTCAAATGAGAGAGATAGATGGTATAGGGTCAATTGTTATTGTGAGAGGAAATAAATTTTAGGATTCCATGGAGAGAGACAAAAAGAATTTGTAATAGATGGTTCACTGTATGTTGTTGATATTTTGTAAATGAGGGTAATGTTGACAAAGAAGTCAACCCTAAAGTTGATGTTGATGTTGAGATTAAAATTTGAATAAGCCCGATTGGGGCCTCAAACATTGATAAATGTATTAGATTTGTTGCTAATGTTGAGGTCTTAAAAACAAGGGTTGTTTATTTTCCTAGTAATTTTGGAGTTTTAAAAACTCATAAAAATAGTCCTCCTCGTCACTTAAAGAATATTGGAGGGCCAAGAAGGTGGAATGAGCTATAACATGTGGTTTCAATGAAAAAAAAACAAAGTTTTGACAAAATATTGTTACTAAAACCTGGTTTATTATTAAAGAGAAAGAAAGCAATTAATAAATGGTTTCTATAGGGTGTATTGACTTATACCTGTCGATCCATGACACCATGTAGGATCATCATCAAAGGGGTTTAGGTTCCTGCATATGTAATTCATTTATCTTATGTTAGCTAAAAATTACATGGTATGTATGCTAAAAATTACATAGTAGACAACATGAACAATATGCAAACGTCATAATCATTGTATATTTTTTTTCCTTACCTTTCATTTATCTAGAAAGTGCAGGGTCCTCAACAAAAGGGTTGATGATGTCTGTAGCCAATTACTTGTTTCCACCAAGGATGATAGAATCACACAAATTATATACATGTAATCAGCACCAACAATTGAGCATCATAAGCACCAATAATTGTGGAATATGATTTGATAAAATTTATACATGTAATAAATTTTTTTCATCATCTAGCAGTGGATTCTGCTCTTGGTTCATTGAGTACCTTGTCGGACAATTTAGTACAGCAGTTGCGTGAGGTGAGTGTTGCCCCCAGCTTAGCACATGTTTGCACAAGCTGCGGGAATGTATGTATAGGTCCACATAGTGAGGCTTCCACTAGAGGAGATGGTGATTTTGATGATGTTGATTCTACCCATGGTGGTTATGATGATGCTAAGGAGGCTGCACATGTTGATGCCATCTCTTCATATGTTGATCTCCTGTGGGTAGACGATGATCAACCTACAGAGGTAATGCAATATTTAATTCCTTATATATACACATATGAACCATAACATGAGTCAATTTTTCTAAACAAAGGATGGATCATACCACGTCATTAAGGGACCGACATCATGTTACCTCGATACCTAGAGATATTGGTGCCCCATTTACGGTATACACTTTCATCTAGATACATTGTATTGATATGTACATTTAAAATAAATAATAAAAAATTTAATGTAATGATTTGTATGATATGTTTTTGCAATTTTGTAGGGTGCTTCGTGTAGCAACGAGGTGGTAGTTTTTCACGTGACCCATCAACCACTGAGGCTCAACCTCATATACCACTAGTATGTTTTTCATCCATTAATTTGAAGTGTTTATATGCTTACTAGTTTATGTACAACTCTGATTCATGTTCATTATTTTTTGTAATTGTAGGCTTATGGATTGTTTGATGGTGCATCACATGTATGCCTTCACCCATCAGTTACTTTGGCTACACATGACACACCATATGTATGCTTTTCTGTGATAAACTTGTAGTCTATATATAATTTATGGTTTATGTATATATAAAAGTTTTATTCATGCTTTATATATGTTGTTCAGGTCGATACCACTACTAGTATTGGTATGGCTATGGGATTGAGCTAGATGCAACCGTCGACATTGTCATTTACAGTGATGATTAGAAAAATAATTTCTAATTTGTTTATACTGTGTACCTGGCTTTTATAGGGATTATCAAAATTGATTTTTACAGGACTTGACTACAACCACTTTTATTGTTCATGATAGTGGACCTCCACGTACTAGTGAGGGCATTGTAGAGCACGGTCGTATGGTAATTTATTTTAAATTTTTAGTATTTAATTAATTTATCAGTGAATTATGCAAGTAACTTCTTCTCATATAAAATCTTTTAATAATGTACAGGAGGGTGGAGACATTGATACTGCACACACACAAGATGGGCATCTTAGGACCACGTGCAGCAGGATGATTCATCTCATCCACCTTCACGTGAAGTGAAGAGGACTGCAGATGAGATGCATGAGAGTTCTTAGATTATATATTTTAGATCATGTCATGTTAGTGTATTATGGACTTTTTATGATGACACTTGTTATGTTATCCTGGCCGGACTTGTTATTATGTTATTTGGACTTGTTTTAATGGCATTTACTTGTTATTATTTCTTCAGGAGTTGTTATTATGTCATTAGGAATTGTTATATGATTATATATAGGACTTTTTATTATGTCATTTCCTTTCTACTGTGATATCAGGTCGTGTAATGTGATTTGATGCCCTCTAGTGATTATATATGTGATGTTGTTATGTGTTATGTGATTTGATCCCTGTTTTAATCAATTGGTTGAGGAAATAATGAGGAGAGATAGGAAATATTTCTTACAAGTGATGGCACAAAGTGGAGCCAAGATCCCTCATGATTTTGTCATGTCTCAAATAATGGAAAATTGACCTTTGCAACAGCCTCACATCAACATGGATCAAAGGAGGCCTAATAGTGGAGGCAATAGAGGACCACATATGGTGCCCGAATCACCATCATCTTTGTTTCAAAAACCTGAGGTCCCATACACACATGGTGAAGCATATGATACTCACCTTCATAGACCACTATGGAAGTCTTATGCACTAAAATATACTCAATCACATACCAATGCTAAGGACCAACCACCAAAGCGATTGGATATCCAAAGGAATGAACAAAATTTGGACACAAGGAAACCCTATGTCAAATTTGGGGGCAACACACTAGAACAAACTCATGACATGCCTATAGAGTATGGTACACATGGACAAAACAAATATTCCATTTCTCATCATGACTCTATGCAAAGTGGTCCATATACATAGCATCACTATAGACCTCCTCCCTATGAACATGTGTATGATCAATACCATCCATATATGCAACATGCTCCTCCTCCACCTAGTGCCTCCTGCATAGGATATGGTCCAAGAAGTCGGTCTCCACCTAAGAACAATTTGGAACAACAAATTAAGGACTTGCAAAATAAAATGGAGGACATAAATACACCAAAGCTAACTTACACAATGAGAGACATATGTCCCTATCCATTTGACAAAATCATTCCAATGCCTCCATTTCCTACACACTTTGTGACATCTAAGTTTGATAATTACGGAGGAAAAGGGGATCCTAAGGCATATATAAGATAGTTTTTCACAACTTGCATTGAGGTAGCATCAGAAGAGACATATTTTATGAGATTATTCCCACAAAGCTTAGGTGATCAAGCTATGGAATGGTTCTCCCAACTTCCACTTGGAATTAAGTCATGGGGTGACTTAGCAGAGGCTTTTATCCAACATTTCTCATACAACATAGAGACAGACATACCAGTCACTACTTTGTGCAACACCAAGCAAAAAGATGGATTCTTTTTCATCATTTTTACAAAGATGGAGGAATCTAGCCAGCAGATGCTCTTGTTAAATTCCATAGAAACAAATGGTAGAGATGTTCACCCAAAATGTTAACAAAGACATCAGTTATGACCTAAGAAAAGCTTGTTTGTCCACCTTCAAGGACGTCATTGAAAAAGGCTTAGCAACAGATAAGGTCCTAATTGAACAAGGAGTCATTAAGATATTCAAAGAAAACAAAGAGGACTTTAAAGGAAAAGACAAGCCAAGATTTTGGAATAAAAACAAGAACACAGTCAATGATGGTGTTGTGGATGCCAATACAGTGCGACCCAAAATCATTTTTTTCTGGATCAATCTCTACAAACAATCAAGTGAATACTCAAACCACTTCCAAATCATGAAGGAAGTACACTCCATTGGGAGAACCACTAGAGTCAATTTTCAAAAAGCTAGTGGAAAACAAAATAATAACAATTCCAGATTTGCCTCCATATAAGCCAAAGGTCAAACCAAATTGGTGGAATGATGATGAGTATTGTGAATTTCATAAGAGAAAAGGTCATAAGATGGGAAATTGTCATCGACTAAAGAACATCATACAAGATCTCATTGATAGAGGTGACATTGAGATTGAAGGATACTCAACCAATCAAGAACATGAAATGTTTAAAGAACCATTCCCAAAACATGACAAGGGAAAAGCCAAAGCCACCGATAAGCAAACTAACTATACTAGAGCATCCTATAACTATGATTCAACTGTCAATCACATTTTGATGGACAATTATGTCTCTACCATCATCATAAAGGACAAAACACTAGTAAATTCTACTCAAAGACCTAAAATTTTCCTAAAAGTTATTAGACCTTCTTCCGAACCGACCTCTGAATGTAATGTCACAAATTGGTGAGGTAAATTCACTTTGCAAGGTGGTCTAGCTAAAAACACTGCTTCCTCATCAACCAAACCTGAGTATGACCTTGTAGAACAATTAGGGAAGACACCCACACTCATCTCCACCCTTGAGATCTTACGTATATCCCCCGCACATAAAGCCATTCTTGACAAAATTTTGAGAGACACTTATGTCCCTACGAATCTGAACGTAGACTAGTTTCAAGCCATGGTGGGATACCTTTCCATTCTACACTCCCTTACATTCAAAGAAGCTGACGACACCTCCGTCAGCCAACCGCATAATGCACCTTTACACATTGAAGCCTTTCTCCACAAACACCAAATAAAATGAGTCCTGAAAGATGGAGGAGCTGGTCTCAACATTTGTACATTGAACACTCTTAAACAATTGGGATATTCTGAAAAGGCTGTAAATTCTACACATACAATCACCATCAAGGCATATGATGATGAATAACGTTCATCCAAGGGCACAATCACCTTGCCTCTTAGAGTTGGGCCAGTGGCAAAGGATGTGGTTTTTCAAGTCCTTGATTTAGATCTCACATACAACATACTTTTAGGACATCCATAGATTCATGAGATGAGCGTAGTCCCATCTACATATCATCGATGTATCAAGTTTCCATAGAATGGAGTTGAAGTGATTATCAAATCTGACCCAAACCCATTCATATATTGCAACAATATGTGACCTAGATCAAAAATAACAATTCCAGTCAATCGAGAAGTTGTTCCTTCATCAGCATATGTTGATCCTGAATCATTAAAACCTTCTACATCAAAGCAAGCAGAGCTAAAAGAAAAATTCAAGGTTAAAGACATGGGATGTGGTGAGTACATCTTTCATGTTGATCAACTCCCACTATCTCCTAGCATATTTAGTCTAAAAGAACAACCTACAAACAATTTGCAATATCAAGGAATTGGGTGTGAACCACCTAGTGTTGTGGCTACTAAGTTTGAATGCAAATCTCCTCTAGTGGTGCAAGCATCTCTTGATATCAATAGTCCTAAGAGTGGTTCCAGTGAAGAATCTATTGAGCATATTGCCAACCCTCTTGCAAACTCACATAGCCTTACCATTTCATCCACTCCTTCCATTTCAACTATACTCCTAGACTTGGATCAAAAAGATTCACAAAAGTCCTTACTAATTGGGGATCAAAAATCAAGCCTTGAAAAGAAAAATCTTAAAGTCAAAAATAAAGAAAAGTCCTCTAGTCCAAATCGAATCAAAAGCTATTGGACTTTGTGAAAATCAAAGTCAAGGATAAAAATCCTATGAAAGAAAAAGAGCAAGAGATGATCTCCCCTAATACCAAAATAACTAGGGGCAAAAGTTCTAAAATTTCAAGCCAAAAAGAATACTTGTTGATCCTAAGTCTCCATCATATCATGATACTTTCACTTCTTTTCGCAATCATAAGCCTCCATCACTCATCCACTTGTTCTGCACATCATTTCCTTTCTGGCGATACATCATTGACCTTTAATGGAGCTTCCTCAAGGGACTTTGTTGTCAGTGATGCCCAAACTTCTTTAGGTGACACACATATGGGAAAACATAGTCCACACATTAGTAATTCTATCTCAGTTCCTTTATCAAGGAAGACAGTCACTCGAGCTACACATCATTCAGTCAAGGAATAATGCAGTTACAATCATAAGGTAAAGCCTCACACATTTGAGGTGGGTGACTTATTTCTCAGAGAAAATCCTAAGAATCAGCAAGATAGAGAGAAGAAGGGCAAATTTGAACCAAATTGGCTTGATCCTTACATCATTACAGTAGCTTTTGGATCTGGTGCATATCAGCTTTCAACTCCAAATGGTGAACTATTGGAGGATCCTATCAACAACATGCACCTTCAGAGGTTTTACATGCAGCTCTTTAGAATATCCTAATTCACAAAATACAAAAAAAATCAAAGAAAAAATTCAAAATACTAAAAAATCATAAAAATAAAAAATTGTTACTTGGTGAAAACCTGGCGAACAGGCGCCTTGTAACACAAAAAAATTGACAAATCAAAAAAATTAAATAGAAAAACATTTTGTCCAATGATGAAAACCACTTCGGTGGCGCCCTAGACAAGTACTATGGTGAAAACTAGGTCACCGACGCCATGTGTAGAGACATTGCTCCTCCCTCCTTCAGGATTCCATTTCATCCTTTCACTTTGCACATACTCATAGCCTATTTGTCCATAATAAAATTACCCATTCCCATCATGGCTTGTTATTGATCTACCCAAGATTGGTTATCCATTCATAATAACATTCCTTTTCACAACCTTGCCATCCATAATAAATCGGCTCCTATCTGTGGCTAAGGCAAATCCTACGTCTAGTGATGGGTGTGGAACTGAGAGCATCACATGTTTCGAGGAGTATAGTCTCTTCCAGATTCCTTCAGTCTATCCATGCACATTCTGCAATAAAGCAACATTTGCATCACCAATCTATAATAAACCTTCATCTTCTCTGCAATAAAGGATCAGTTTCATGGATTCAATCAGTTTCAGATGAGACACAACAGCAATGGAAATCTTTCAACAGACTTAGACAACGTTATGGTTCAGTGCTATCTATCCTTTTGTGAAAGTAAACATTGTGACCACAATCAAATAAGACTTATGCAAGTGACAAGAGACACTAAACTTGAGGACTATAGTGGATGTTGGTGTCGAGTCTTGGTTTTCTTTTGATATTATTTTTGGTGACATGTCTTTTAGCTTTTCCAGGATGTCTCTGACTAGAGATTTTATCTCCAGGATGTCTTTGACTAGAAAGGCAAGGATGGGGTATCATCACCTATTTTTATTTGTTGTCTGTGGATTGTCTCTTAGTAATTCTATGACCTATCCAAGGATATGAGGATACTATGAGTCTAGTGTGAACTAGGGCATTCTTTCTTTGCAACCGTCTTATCTCCATACAAATGGGTACAATGACTTTCTGGGTCGAACATATGCCTAGATTGTCATAACCTATTTTGCCATAATAAAGCTCAATGATGATAACGCACAAGAAGCTCCTTCATTTTCATATCTTCTATCTTCCATCCCCCTTTCTTGATTGACTTCTATCATCCTTCCCGAGTCCATGTAGCCCACTATCACATGACTGAGTATAATGACACACCAAAAATATTTGCATTTCATGTAGTTTGCACCTACATTACCACATATTAAGTATTTCATACATACATATAGATATCACAATTGCATCATATCCTGCACACAACACATGTTAGCACATTTTACATTTTTATCATGTAAATAGTTATTTGCATTATCATATTCATCTGCATTTCATACATTCACATATGCTTTGGCATAACATATAAAACATAAAAAATCAAAAATAGTGCATTTCATTATGTACATATTTGCATCCATTTCATAAGCATCACATATAAACAAGCATTACATAGAAACATACATCACATAGGTACACATGCATATAGCTCTCGCAAGGATGAATCTCATATATATATATATAATCATAAGTGTCATGATACAATGATGTCAAAATCATATGGCTACAATCACCCGAAGGTGTCATCATACAAAATGGTACAAAACTGATACATAGGGAGGCCTCTAAGGCTATGATGAACTCCCTCCCTCGGAGCCGGCTGGCCTCGATGGAGTCTGAGCCCTGGAAGGACCCACCCCAGGATCATCTCTCTTGTCCCCTCTATCTAGTGGTGGTGGAGGACCC
This sequence comes from Cryptomeria japonica, assembly GCF_030272615.1. Classification (NCBI taxonomy): domain Eukaryota; kingdom Viridiplantae; phylum Streptophyta; class Pinopsida; order Cupressales; family Cupressaceae; genus Cryptomeria; species Cryptomeria japonica. The sequence continues at coordinate 118,368,124 of NC_081411.1, forward strand.
ATAACCCCACCGCTAAATGCCTGTATCCTGTCTCTCCCTCTAGTGGTCATCGTTGTCCGTGATGGTCTCCGGAAGCTCCTAGCCCGCTGCTCTAGTGGCACTACTCCATAGTATAGGTCTCTCCAGTAGCCTATCTCTTCCCCAGGCCATAGAACATAGACGTATCCAACTCCTGTGTCCTCTGCTACCTACCTCCCTGCCCTCAGTGCTATCTTAGCCTTTGTATAGTGCTGGATAGCCTAATCCCTCTCATGCTTAGTGTCCCTTAGCTATCGATTGAGACTATCCCTCTCCCACTCTAGATCCTAGATCTCATCTTCTTGTCCCTGGTAGATCTCCCTCAAAGCCAGTAACTCATCCTCCTCCTCTCCCCCCTCACCCTATCCCTGTACCTATGGCTGCCCCTGTCCTTTTACCTATCTAGGAACTTGTGCTACTAGCACCTGTAATGATAATCCACCTCTACCCCTCACTATGTGACCCTACCAAGCTTTCCTCTCCTCTCCACCCTCCCTCCTCGGAGCCACTCTCCTCTCTCCTGCTACACCCCGCCTCCTCCATTGGCCTCTACCTCCGCCACCTCCATCATCATCGCCATCACCTCTACCATCTCCATCTATCGGTCCCTTGGATCCGTCAACCATGGAAATGGATGCTCTGCCAAATATGTAGTATACTTTGCATCCATCCTTGCATCCTCTATCTCTGGCCACATATCCCAAGGCAAGGGAATCATCTCTACCAGCTGCATCACTGCCTGATCATAAGACAACAATGGCCCGAAGTGCACCTGATCTCTCACTGTCCGAGCATACATCCCTGACCCCCGTGGCATCTGTTGTATCCTGCCGAATTGCCTGCCCACCCTATCCACCAACTGCCTCTCAAGAACATATGGAATCCACCCAATCAGATACCTACTCTGAAATACATATGATAGCTCCATTGCATCATCCTCCCACTCCTCGCACTCTCAAAACGGCCTTCATACTACACTATCCAGCTCATCAATGACCTTGCGCCAGTACTCTAATCTCCCAATCCGAGGCTGAGATGTAATCATATCATACACATGTACAAAATTGCGCCCATGGCCCCTGCCTCTAAAATGAATCGGTCGTGTCATCGACAGATGCTCATATGCCCACACCTGCAACAATGTCACTCCGCAGCCCACTCCTGCTGATCCATGGTATACAAACTGATGTAACTCATAGTACAAGTGTGTCAGCAAACATGGTCCCCATACAAACCTGGTGTGCTCTATCACCAATGTCTCCAGTGTCACCCCCATCCCACAACCAATCCTTGGGTCTCTCTATCCGGACATAGAAACCCACTGATCACTCATGTTAGTACTATTGGTAGTACTAATCATGTCTGTGTCATGGTATCCCAAGCCACGTTTCCAGTCCTCATCTCCAATCCCGGATCCTAGAACACTCGTCTCAGTGCATCCCTGTCTCTGTCTTGATCATAGGGTACTAACTCCCCATCAATCGGTATCCTCAGTATCCTATAAACATCCTCTAAGGTTACTGTCATCTCACCCATTGGCAAATGAAAACTACAAGTCTCTGAGTGCCATATCTCAGCCAGCACGGTCAGCAACCCCATGTTCGCTCGAAACTCAGGCACATACAAAATATGTCGCAGGCCCATAGCCTAAATTGCTGCTCTCTCCTCAACTGTCAGCTTTTCTCACAAACTCTGAGTCGATGGGAATCTCGCTCGTGACTCCAGCATAGGTAGGTCCTCCTGTAGTCAAGCAAATCAACTGTGTCAATCATAGTGGCACTCCCTGTTCATCACAAAATGTTGTTTTTTATCCTAGTGTTTATGGCACTCTATCCTAGTGGAACTCCCTATTCATCACAAAGTGTTGCTTTTATCCTAGTGGCACTCCCTGTTCTTCGCAAAGTGCTTCTTTTAATCCTAGTGGCACTCCCTGTCCATCACAAAGTGTTGCTTTTTATCCTAGTGGCACTCCCTGTTCATCACAAAGTGTTGCTTTTTATCCTAGTGGTACTCCCTATTCATCACAAAGTACTACGTTTTTGTACTCCCTCTTCATCACAAAGTACTACATTTTTGTACTCCCTGTTCATCACAAAGTACTATGTTTTGGCATTCCCTGTTCATCACAAAGTGCCTCGATCTATCCTATCCTAGGGCTTCTACTTGAGTGTATCCTCTTGAGTAGTTTCCTGATTGGCAACATATGTTCTATCATAGAATTGTCAATCCTAGCCCTACCCAGTCTTTCCTAGAGGACCTACTTAAGTGTATCCTCTCAGCAACTTATCCAATCAATAACGTATGTTCATCATAGAATTGTCGATTTTGCCTAGAAGACACAAACGTGCCTTCATGACATAAACGCACTTACAGACTACGTAAATGCGCCCATACAACATAAATGCGCCTGCACAACATAGAAACACTCGCATCTGACATAGATGCCTTTGCATTCATAGACGTGTCTGGCACAAATACAGATGCGCCTAGCCAACCCAGATGCGCCTGGCACCAGCATAGATGCGCCTTAGCATTTTTTGACCCTGCTTGACATATCTAAAATGCATTAAATGCACTACCTAACATGCATTTATGGCAACATTTATTGTGACAAAGTACAAGGAGGTTTTGTGGTACTTATCGGCTCTCCTGCATCTATTGGCCTCTGAAATCAGCGAACATGATCAAATCTATGAACCAATGCCATTGCTACTAACTATTGCTGCTATATTCTCTCTCTACACTCTTATCTCTTGGATGTGTGGATGACAATGAGGATGTTTTCCCCTCGTGGTCTATCTTATAGACTTCCCTAGCCCTAGCCCTAGTCTCCCATGTCAGTCTTCTTTATCCCATGACTTTGTCACTCTATCCTATCTTGTCAGTCCTTTCTAGCCTTTCTTTCTTATCGAGAGATTATCTGCGATCTTTTCAGACATTTCATCCAATCTCTCAAGGGGCCATATCATTCCCATTTTGGGGCAACTTTGTATCAGTTCATATTATCTTCTTTGAAATAATGCGACAAGTTGCATTGTCTCAAAGAGGGGCAAAATGTAGACACCTAAAATTGTCCTGTCTAATTAAATAAATATCTTTATTTATTTAATTATTTTAAGCCTAATTCTTCTATTAATTAAATAAATCTTTATTTATTTAATTAATTCATTTATCGTCTTCTAGCCTTATTTCTCATTTAAATAAATACATTTATTTATTTAAATTGTTCTTTTCCTAAATTAAATAAATATCTTATTTATTTAATTGATCCCACTTCCTCTATTATTTAAATGAATCTTTATTTATTTAATTAATTCATTAGCCTTTTCCACCTATGACACATGTCATTCATCTCTTAATTCCTACACTACCTACCCTTTCATTATTTTCTTATTTCCTCTACCTACCCTCTAATCATAGCCGACCATTTATCTTTTACACCTCTCAATATTATCCCTCCATTTCTTATAGTGTCTTCTATATAAGGAGATGCTTCGTTCATTATCAACCCTAATCAAGGATCCTAGCATTTCAAATTTTCATATGCGATCAAGCCTACTTGCAACCATATTTTTGTTCTTTGTTGAGCTCTTGTGCACATTTAAAATCTGAGAGAAAATATATCAAGCAAGATCAATGGAGATAGGAAGGATGGAGATCCAAACCCTATTGGACATGTGATGGTATAATCTTTGTGATTTCATTTGATTTGCATTGTCTTAGGTAATCTTCATATGTTATGGTGGATCTTTATTGTTGTTAGCCTAGGGTTTTTGTGGTTGAATTCATTTAGGCTTTCAATATTATTGTTATCCATTTTCATCATATACATCCATAATACCTTATTAGCAGGTCTACCTTTGTATCTTTCTAATTTGAAGTTTGTTGCCACCACCAAATGAAAATATTGTATAATCTTCTTTTCTGATTGGTAGTTTTCATAAGCTGGTAAGCCATTCCTTCTTGTTAAGTATTTGCGTAGCCATGTGCCAACTACCACAACAGACCCAACTGGATACTAAAAACCATCATCATCTACTTGATCACATATCAACTTTTTCTTAGGTTCTACACATCTAGGAAGCCAATACTCAACTTGCTCATCATTATCCTTAGGTGCAACAACAGCATACACATGTCCTAGAAAACAAATTTAAGTACATGTAGAAATAAAACTTGTCAGAATTTATAATTCAAATACAATCATAAATTGTATGACAATACATAAAAATATATAATTTAAAGTTATCAACAAGAAATTGAATTAAATTACCAGGTTGTATGACGTCTGAAACACGATCACAATCTTCTAATGCAAATGCATGATCTGGGTCTTCATTTCTTTTCACATCTGGATATTGTGTCTCACTAGGTATTAAGGATTTGTGTTGCCATTCTTTGACCCATTCTGTATTCTCACATTCTTCCCATTCATTTGCAACACAAAATTGACAAAAACATGCAATCTCTCTAGTCTATATAGTCCAAATATTAGAATTAGAACTCTTAAATGAATGTCATCTAGCTGACCCATTGATTGTATCAAAATCATATCTTGGAAGGATATTCTCCTCTTTAACTAGCCAAAAGAAACATCTAATTGTAGAGTTCTGACTTAATCCTATGGACAAAGTTGCACTACACCAATTCACAATTGCAGTTTCATTTTTAAATTTAGCCTTTTCCTCGAATTTGAGGTGCTCTTCGCAAAGGGCTCTCTTAACACATACACCGACACCATCATGTTCTCCTTTCCCATGTCTAGCCTCAAAAAACTCCACGTGTGTTCGATATTATTTTTCTTATGAATCCTACTCAACCAATAAAACTTTCTAGCCTTCTTGAATTGCCCTATGCAATTATCTGACCATATTAGATGTTGTGTCATCTGGATTTCTCTCTCCCTCAAATTCTCAAAAAAGGTCTTGAAGCAATATTGGACAAACTCAGATGTGTATAATTTATATCACTTATATAGAAATGGTACTCTCTCTAAATTATACAATCCTCTTCTATACTATGTGTTGCATGCCTATAGACAATATGGACAAAAATTGATACTTGCATTGAATTGTAGTATTGTGATTGGACCTCATCTTGTGGTGCAAGTGTGTAGTTCTCTGCAAAGTCAATGACCAAAAGTATACTACCAATAGGAAATGTATCATTGCATATTTGAAACTAACCATCGAGCCATCTAGAATTTTGATAGTGTTTAACATATTTAGGTATGATCTTACTCTTAAATTCATTCATAAATACATGAACACTAACTTTTTCAGTGATTAGATCACACCATCTTCCAACTTTTCCACCCTTTAGTGGATACTCAATAGTTTGAAATCTTTTAACATCAACTAATTGTTGTCAAAAATTATTTGAAATATTTTCATGCAAATATTCATCCAACAATGCAATATTGCCACATATATCACATACATCGGAAACACATGCATTGAAAAGAAAATTTTGCTCATTTGGTGGGTTGCAAAAAAAGCTTGATATAAACTCTTTTATAGTTTCAGGTGGTATATTTATACCACATTCTTGCAACATTTCATTACTATGCATGGTAACATGTATATATCGAAATACATCATAATGGTAGCAAAATTGAACATGAGTTTTGCAACAACATGTGATTTTTTCCTTGTTAATTAGAACATACCAAGGTTTACACTTTTCAAAAGACCTTTGACAAATGCTAATAGTCAACACCTTGTCATCCAAAAAAAATTTGTACAATTTAGTTTGAGTCATGTCCAATAGGTTTTTTGGATGTGGATCATGAATGTTTGACCCAACTCTTAATTTAAGAACATCTCTAGCATTACATGATACTCTCGTATTATCATGCCAGAATTTTTTTATCAAAGTTTTGACTTCACCAGTAAGTTGCATATCAGACCTTGGTAGTCTACCACTAAAAGTCCACAAATTGTTTGTTGGATCACTTTCAAAGTTAACTCTTCTTTTTATATCTATTGACAAAGTTTTATGATGAATATTAAGATATCCACTTATGTTACTCAACATTATTTTATTAGAAGTTGTTTGGCTTACTAAAGTTGTTGTTATTTCCCATCGTGCTTCATTTTTATCTTTACAATGACTTTTCCTTCTAATTGTATCAAAGGCGCTAGCAACAGTCGATACAACTTGTTTTAAAGACTCATCCTTCTTCTTGGGTTTGACATAAAAGCCTAACTTCCTCATCACTTTTCACATTTTAGTCATTTTAATTAGTTGTATCATTAATTGACATTGAAACCCAAATTTCTTATTATAAAAAAATGTCTAAACATTCTATTTTCATGTGTCCTAATCCATCTCCATGAAACCAAGCCAGGAAGATTGTCTAGTACATCACTTTTAATTTCAAAATTTTCCTTCATTCGATTATCATTCAAACATGTTTCATTTTCAATTGGTGTTTCCATGTCTACATCCACATTATTTGTTTCAGTTGCGGGTGGATTTTAAATTTCAATTGGAGTTTCAATTTCGGTTTCAATTTTAGTTTCAAGTTCAAATCTAGTTTCATTTGGGGTTTCAATTTGGATTTCAATTTCAGTTTCAACTTGAATTCTAATTTCAATCGAGGTTTGATTTTCAATTGGCATTTGATTTAATAAGTAATCTACTTCTTCTAAATCACCAATTTCTCCATGAGAAAAAACATAGGACTATGAGTACATGCATGTATCCAATAATGTATTAGAAGATGCACCTGAATTAAATGGTTCTATTGTGTTTCCTTCATCAACATTTATGGTCTCATTGATATTCTCCTCTTCTAAAATGATTGTGGAACTTGAAGCTCCTTGTCTCATTCTTTCTCTTCTCTCTCGTTGATGTATTATCTCCTTCTACCTATTTGTTGCAATCTCCTCAACTATTAGAACCTTCCTTTGCCTCTTCCTGCATTGATTTGATCCCATGGTTGCGCCAAATTTTAAATTTGAATCGATCTCCTTACCAAATCGATAATAAGACAAAAAAAGAGAATGATTAATCAAAACATTCTCTTTGGAGATCAAACCTGTCAGGAAATGATTGAAAAACTCATTCAATCATTGGGATTTGTGCTTGTGGGCTAGATTCTAGCCCAATGGATCTTTTTAGAAATGGTCGCCTGTTATTTAACGAAACAGGTGCCCGTTTCGCTTTCAATGGTATAAAGAGAAATGGGCGTCCGTTTTTAAAATTTAGGGGCGGGAAACAACCCTTAGCCTTGTTTTTTTCTTTGGGATAGGCTTGGTCCCATCAAGCCTATGCTTGGACCTCCAAAAAAATGGTTAAGGTAAAATGACATCAGATTTCTACCTTGGCCTAATTTTTTGAGGGCCTTCCTGATTGAATTTTTTCACGAAACAAAAACCCATTAGAGTTTTCAACGTCCTGATTTTAGAAATGTAAATTTCATAGTGATAAGATTATTTTTACTATTTTTTGTATTATTTATTAATCAAAAGTGGTACCTAAACCTAAAATACCAAGGTTCAATAAAACTTTAATAACTTTTTAGTTTTTTAGGATTTTAAAAAAATAAATTATATGACATCGACCAATTGTATCCTGAATATCATCAACAGCTTGGATGATAGTGTCATCCTTCTTCTTGATAGGGTAGACCACATCAGCTTTCACAATTTCTTCTTCATCCATTTCAGGTAGCTCAACAATATCTTGCTCATCCTTAGAAGAATGTATAAGATCTTCCATATGTTTGATATTATGAGCAATCTGATGAGTCTCAGTCTCAATAGGTTGCACTTTTCCACTGATCAACTTTAATCTTGTCCTTTTGTAAGAAAAATGAACTTTATACTTATCAACCAATTCATTCAACTCAACCTTTGACAACTCGGGAAAATATTGTACAAACCCATCATCTATAATTCCCTTTTCTTTCTTTATTTCTTCCTCCCACTTATTCAAAAGAATAGTATATAAGGAATTAGAGATATCTTTTTCAAGATCATGTGGTAGTCTATTGTAATGGAACAACTAATTGAATACCTGTTGAATGATTTGCTCCTTTTCATCTTTAGTGAAAGAATCAAAATGTTCTTTGACATTGTCAAATTTATTTCTCCCTAATGTCTTCACTATTCTCTCAATGGTAGCCTTGGGTTTGTAAGTTGAGATATAAAAAGGCACAGTGGCCTTTGGCACTTCCTTTACTTGCTTTGTTGCTCTACTGGTTGCTTTCATTTTATTGGGTTCTTCTTCAGTGTGAGTACCTTCAGATTCTTCTTGAAGAATTAGTTTCCAACCTCTTTTCTTAGATTCATTTTCCTTCTTTGCATAAACTTTAGGTGTCAGTTCCTTTTTGGTTTCGACACTTCGTGTCACTCTTGTATTTTTCTACACCGGAGGTGCTTGCTCAGGCTTCCTTTTCTTACTTTTGGAGATGCTAATAGGTTATGAGCATAACCAATTAGTAAGTGATAGTTGACCTCATAACTCATATCTTCCATTTCTTCTTCTCTAGGCTCAATTGCCTCCATTAAACAAAAATTAGTGGTAACTATGAAAACAATGTCCTTAGCAAATTGTTTTACCACATCCTCAAGAAATATTAATCTCATGCTCATTTTCTTCTAAAACTCATTGAAGTATTTGTTCATTATAGCCAAAAAGGTGTTCTTCATAGCCTTGATTCTATTCTTAATCTAGGCAGATACCGGAAGATCCTTAGACCATTCAAGGTCACCTATTCTCGGTATAAAATTCTGGAAATAAAAGAATAGCTCGATCAATAACTGTCCAAATTTAAACTTTAGACTATTGTCCTTCTTGATAGACTGAAGATTTAACAATAATTGGCTCCTTATGGCCTCACATAGGTCAAAATTATCATTTTCAGCAATCATATTGTAAGCAGTATGCACCGCTGCTGATGGAACGCTATTTAATCTGCTAGAGTAGAATACCCGGTAGCCTATAACCATAGCTGCCAATTTTACCATTGGGTCCCTGATGTTGTTGACAGAAAAAAAAAAATCGCTTATCAGATGTTGATCCGGTTAGAGTGTAAACTATCTCTTTTGAAATATACCTCAGCACAGGTACTTCACCGGTTGAGTAAAAACCAGTTACAACTTGAATAGATTCATTGGTTATAGTATTAGTTCTTTCTAAATACATGTTTTCTCCATGAAGTCGACTCAAAATAATTCAGATATGCTCTTCTTCAAAATCTTCAAGAAAGTAAGTTGCATCATGAAAACCTTTTTCATAACCCTAATATATTTTATTTGAATCCTTCCATTTTCATCACACAGGGATTTTAACTGAGAATATATGGACAATGATCCTAAATCCTCAATCTTGCAATCAATGTAGCTAGACAAATCTCCTTTCACTATAACACCACTAGGAACTTGTGATAAAGCATTATAAGACACAATTTGTTCCCCTTCAACAACTTCCATAGGTTCAGATGTAATCATTAATATCTCTACTGGTTTAGAAGATGATGCCATTCCAAATAAAATAGATTCGAAGAAGGATTTTTCAAAGAAATACCTTATTTCATGCACACTACCTCTTTAACCAATTGAATGCCCAAGTGCACACCAATTCAGTTTTCTCCAGTCTTCAAATCAGCTTGATTACTCAAATCACAATGCAGCTTCAACAAATATCAGCCAACAATTCTTTCTTAGATCTACAAGCTCTCAAAAATTCTTTCTCGTATGCGTTAGGGTAAAAATAAGAAAGTGAAAATTTGCTTTTATTCTTTTTACCTACTGCATTAAATGCTCACGTGTTAGGGTTACAAACCCCAATTACACCGCTTAATGATACAAAGATGTAAAACCAGTTGATAACAGATTGACAAAAAGTTATCAAAATTTCATGCATCCAAATTCTTTTATCGCTCATTTATCTCAAGGGATCCGGAAGTGGTTTTACCGTTAAGCTCCCCTTAGCCATATTAAAAAGGCTTTAATTAACTGGTACAGGATCCTCAACACTTGGTGAAGGAACAGTTTCCTCTTCAGGGGATTCATCACTCTTCTTCCATATTTGATTCATTTCCTTTCTGGTTTCTTCAACATTAACTTTCTACTTTACTTTCTGATTTTTAGAAGGGTTGATTGGTTTGCTCTTTCTGGATCTATAGAATTTTGCTAAGTGTCCTGGTTTGTGATAGTGATAGCAGGCCATACCAGATGATTTCCAAGGTCCTGCATTACCTCTCCCAGTTCTCCTTTTGTAGTTCATCACCACATGACCAAAGTTGTTATAGACTAAACAAGTTATCGTAGGGTCTTTGCTAGTTCATGTCGACCCGGTTGTCAAAATTTCTCATCTAGTTGCCATTTGGTTTGGGATGCATATGCGGTACAACATTGTTTGCTCCATATCTGCATTCAACTAATCTATGTCCATACATTTTACATGTGTAGCAATGACCTTCAAATTTCTTGGACACATACCTAGCATTAGTATTGTAGCTTGCATTTCTACTAAGTTTGTCTCTACAAACATTTGCAGTGTGACCAGGTTTATGGCAAACAAAATAAATAGGTTTAAAGACCTTCTTACCTGTAGGATTTTTGACCTTAGGAGAAGATTTGTTCTTAAGAATATTGTTCTTGGTACCAAAGGATTCGCCTTTTTTTAGATGTGTGAAAACCAAGTCCAGAGGTATCACCATTCATCCTTTGGGATTGAATTTTCTCATCTAGCAAGGTGGAACATCTATTGAACTTCTCCAATTTCCCATTTGCTTCAGTGAACTATCTGGTGAGATCTTCATTATATTTTGATAGGTTCTCTCTAAGAGATGATGCTAATTCAAGATCTAGCTGTAGGTTCTCTTTTTCTTCTCTTTCTACATTCAAATTCTCATGCAAGGTAGCATTATCTTGCTTGATCTTGGCAATCTCATGATCTCTTTATTTGGTGACATCTTCAGCAATTCTCCTGGCTTCCAGTTCCTAACTCGTGCGGATAGTAAGACCTTCTAGCTCTCTCCTCAGGTTTAGCTTTTCACTATTTATTTTTTCAACTTCCTCGGCTAAAGCATCAATATTGGCCTCATCTAAAGAACTATTATCAGATATTTCTAATAGATGTTCAGTTAGCTCTCTTCTTTTGACTTGAGAAGCCTTCAGTTTGACCCTTAGGGTTTCAAGCTCATTCCTACTATCCTCAAGCTCTCTAGCCATCTCAAAGTAGCTCATATCCCACATGATACCTTTAGGGTTTTCTTCCAAGTGATTAAGCTTTAAGGAAGTTAGGCTCTAATACCAATTGATGGACATGTAAAGCACTGAGAGGGGGGGTGAATCAGTGACACCAAAAATAATACTACTTTAAACACTGACCGGTGAATAAACTTAACAAGTTTGATAAACAATATGTCTACAATCAAAAATGATATAACAACATCCACAATAAGTAAAACATCCACCATAACACAAGTGTTTATATGAGGAAAACCCAAATAGTTAAAAACCACCGTGAGATTGGACTCACAAGTTAACTATCTACAGTAATAGATAACTGATCGGTTGGGGTCTACAAAATGATCGGCTAGGAGGTAATCTTGTTAAAGATCCCAAAGCTTAGTTAAAAGATATACCCTATAAAAGGTAGTACCCTGTAACGAGTAACCTCGGTGGAGGATTTCTGAATCCAAACTAATGGATCACCTAGTTGAAGGATTTGAACAATGAAGCTTGTTAGAGCTTACCCGGTTAGGGGATTTGACTAATGCAGTGATTAGAAAACAACAGGTGATGTGATCTAGTGGTAACACAAATTGCTTGTATAGATCCTCTTCTACGCACTTAACTCCTCTTTACCAACATACTCTGTGACTTAACACTTCTGCCTTTTCACATAGCATATCACTTTTTCTCATACAAAAATAATTCATTGTGATGTTAATATATATACATTTAGATTTCATGTCGGCCTCTAGAAATCATAACACAATTACCTAGGTGCAGTGTATCTAGTCAAGTGATCATAACTCATCACAAAAAATACCACCAAAACTTCTTAGTAAGGATAACTCATCACGACTTGTGATAACTCATCACACAATCAATGAATACTAATTGGAACAATTCAATACCGGTTGGAGTTAAATATATAAACCATTATCCTTGATGCTCCTATGATAATCTCCATTGGATCTTCATGTTGATGTCGCGTTATGTACATCCACTGGCTGAAACATTTGAGTATCTCAAAGAGCAACTTGGAGTCATACGCCCACCAGTAGAGACTTAGATAGTTGATGTTTATCATCAACTGACAGAACTTACCAGAGAAATCTTTTATTCCGGCTTTGATGAGGAGAGCTACTTCTAAGGGGGCGTAGTTGGTATATTGAATGAGTTGGTATTTTGTATTTGGTTTTGTATTGCTTTGGCATTTGATGTCAAAGGGGGAGAGATTGATATGAAAAACACATGGATAACACATATTATTCCTAGGGGGAGATACCTTATCCTCTGGGGAGAGATATTATATATTTTTTATTTCTGGTTAATGATCTCTTTGGGAGATTGTTGGTTTTATGGTTCTTGGCATTTCTGTTTTGGCACTTTGATGGTTTTTCCATCTTGTGTTGCCATCAATGCCAAAGGGGGAGATTGTTGGTATTTTGGATATGTTGATATGGTTTTGTCATTGATGTCAACAATTGTCATCGCTTGTCAAACACTTATTAGCACTTGGAGATTTTGGTTATGTTCGCCGGCAAGATAGAGACTTATGCAAGTCACTGGTATTTGGTTCACAGGTAGATTATATTGTTCACTGGTACTTGGAATGACTTGGAGACTACTTTGTTATGTCAGAGACATTATTCGATCACTTGGTTTTGGTGATTTAGTTATTTGTTTATTTGGGTTTGTATATTTGTTGTTACCGACAAATAGGTCCAGGATAAGCACCAAAAGACTTATCTATTCCAGATCAGCACGGCATGTTATGGAGATGATTTATTATTGTTGTAAATGCATTGAGCCGACATCATGCATCAGATATTGATTTGTTTGTAATTGATTTTATTGTAATATCTTTTAGTGAGCCGACCTATTCAATTGGTCTTAGTTTATGGTATATATGTAAGATCTTATTTGTTAGATCGAATAGAGATAGGATTGTGAATGTGAAAAGGATTACAATAAGGTATATGCAAAAATAAGCAGAGCTATACACACAGACATCATTTGAAGGTTGAAGGAAGGATTTTGTGAAGGCAATCAGAACTAAACTAGTACTGAATCCAGCATATGAAGATGCTATTTTAAGCAGTACATTATCATTGGATTTAACCATCCAATTATAGTTAGTGTGACTCTCATTTTGTGACTGAGTAGTGAGCTTTAGGTAGCTGGCCTTTCTGCATGTGCAGAATCCATATTGTAAACACATACTATCTGCAGTAGTATCATTTGATTGTGGATAAGGCTTCCCACCGTGGTTTTTCTGCTTACAGGGTTTCCATGCACAAATATTGGTGTTATGTGTTGTGGATGTTATTATCTTTCTATTTCATGCACTAATCTTTACCGGTATTGCAATTAACTATTAAGACTATCTACTGGCATAAAGTTTGGTTTATCGGTATTAAGCATTAAGTTTTGGTTAAGTTAATTTTGGTTGACTTTATTGGACAATTGACTCACCCCCCTCGTAGTTGTCTCTGGGACCTAACAATGTACATCCACTAGTTGTCTCAATATATAGATATCGGTTATCACCATGTACCAGTTGGATATAAATCTCTAGTATATCGGTTGTAGAATAAACAACTTGAAGTTATACCAGCAGCCAATATGAAAATATGTGTGTGTATGTGTTTCATCAATGACAACATATGATGAATTTTAATAATTACAATCATCATCAAGCCAACACTGCTATGAAGAATGAATAGTTATATGATCTGTAAAAGAGAAAACATATGGTCTGAAAAGATATCAAAATACGAGTGATAGTAGTCACATGTTTGATAACAATAAGGAGCCTATGAACACATAAAGGATATATTATAGCATCAAAGTAGTTTTAATGTATGGAACATGGTCATCACCTAAACTATCTAGAGTATCGTGATCATGGCCACCAGCTCGATGATGATGCAATATTTCAGGTAAAAATAACACGTACATATTTTAGTTCATGACATAAAAGAGTATAAAATATAAACTATTTTTGAACTTATGTTATAATTAAACATTTCATTACTTCTTACTTCCATTTTTTGTGCTCTTTGCATCAATTGTTGCACCCTCTCGTTTATTGCATCAGTTTGAGGGACTTGGTATGCCAAAGCGAGAATTTGTCTCTTAATGTTTTTTGGATGTTTCTCATCATTTCAATAGGGTTTGTGGAATATGCGATGTCATCATAGCATAATAGTGAATCTAACTCTATATAAATGTCATCAAGTAATGTAGTTGCCTTTCCCCAAAAATCTCTCTGTGATAAGAATATTAGTAACATTATCAAAATTAATCCAAAACCCTAAAAAAAAGAACATAATAATATAACATTTTGCTTCTATCTAATTTGTACAATTACAATGAGGTTTACCTGTTGGGTAGAAGGGTTGAGAGCTACATCCATGTCTATGCTATGTGTCAAATAAATGTCACCCTGTGACAAAATTAAATATAAAAAAAAACATTAGCGAAATGAAACCAATAGACTTAGCAAAAAAACTTAATAATAAAATGGTATATAGGAGTCATTATTTGAAGGTTGGTTTAAATGGTATATAGTACATACCACCCCCATGATAGTAACTTTGTTTGTATCTATGTGATTCAAATTGTAATCGATTAGCATCTCTTCCCTTGCACTTATTGATTTTATCACAAATACAAACACACGATTTCCTCGTGCGCCTTGAATATGAAATTGGATTGCTTATAGTTGACCTAGGTCATCTACTATTTATAAAACCTACAATATTCCTTGTTTCTTTTGGCCTTTCATCAATGTACATAGCCACTCTTTTACTCTGATCATTATCTTTCCATTGTATATAATTCGCTAAGAGTGCATACCTACGCATACTTTTTTATATCAAACATGCATCCAATTTTTATAATTGTAACAAGGTCCGACATACTCCATCAATTTAGAAACTTTGTTGTAACAAACCTTTATGTCGTCCATGGAAAATAGGCCCAAACCATGTAATGATGATGGTGATATGCAATATATCCTCTCATTAACACAAAAATCAATGTATATTGGAGGAAGTTCCTTGGGTACCCATTGTTTCTGTAGATGTTTGTACCTCAAGGGAAACTCAATGTCACCTATGCTCTCATCATCATAAGAACATGACCCCATTGAGCAAGAAAAAATTGCATGCATTTATTGTATTTTCTCCTAATCTTTTGACCTCTATTTGATCTCCTTGTTTTAGACGTACTACATGTCTCACTTTCTTCTTCTCTTCTTGAATTTCCCTCATTTGAGGAAGAAAAATCTGACAAAATACCTATTTAGTGGTACCTTCACTCCTTCAAATGAGAGAGATAGTTGGTATAGGGTCAATTGTTATTGTGACAGGAAATAAATTTTAGGATTCCATGGAGAGAGACGAAAAGAATTTGTAATAGATGGTTCACTGTATGTTGTTGATATTTTACAAATGAGGGTAATGTTGACAAAGAAGTCATCCCTAAAGTTGATGTTGAGATTAAAATTTGAATAAGCCCAATTGGGGCCTCAAGCGTTAATAAATGTATTAGATTTGTTGCTAATGTTGAGGTCTGAAAAACAGGGGTTGTTTGTTTTCCTAGTAATTTTGGAGTTTTAAAAACTCATAAAAATAGTCTTCCTCATCACTTAAAGAATATAGGAGGGTTGAGAAGGTGGAATGAGCTATAAAATGTGGTTTTGATGAGAAAAAAATCAAAGTTTTGAAAAAATATTGTTACTAAAACCTAGCTTATTATTAAAGAGAAAGAAAGCAATTAATAAATGGTTTCTATAGGGTGTATTGACTTATACCTATCGATCCATGACACTGTGCAGGATCGTCATCAAAGGGGTTTAGGTTCCTGCATATGTAATTCATTTATCTTATGTTAGCTAAAAATTACATGATATGTATGCTAAAATTTACATAGTAAATAACATGAACAAT